>NC_088203.1:88445333-88748363 GCF_037126465.1 Ornithodoros turicata
ACACCGATCGTCGTGCCTGGACCTGACGGTTGTGTCTGCTTCGGTTGCGCGGCACTTCACCTGGACTGTTGGCGCTGATATGCTTGGCAGTGATCATGCCCCGGTATTAATCAACATTCGCGGAGCACCTGGGACACAGCTCAAGCGCGCAGTCAAGAGGACCGACTGGCAACGCTACAGGGCTGCCGTTGATTCCACCTTCCCAGACCCCGTACTTGGGAACGCCAGCCACGGCGACTTCTGCCGCTTGGTGGTCGGCGCCACACACTGTGCCACGAGAGTGTTTCACCTTCCCACCAAGTTCTTAGCGGTCGACGCGGAGTACGCCAGATTACGTGCGATCCGGCGGAGAGCAGAGAGGCGGGCCCGGACCACGCATCTCTTGGCCCATATGCTGGAAGCGCGACGGATACAAAAAGCCGTTCATAGACACATCTGTAAATTGGCCAGAAATCACTGGAGGAACTTTGCTTCCTCCCTATCTCCGCGAACACCTCTGTCCCGACTATGGATGGTACTCAGAGGACTAGCCGAACCTGTTACCCAGAGAGACCCGTTCCGATCACTCTCCGTGGCCACAGGACGCTCCGAATTACAGCTGGCAGAGGAGTACTGCGGCAGACTTACGTCCCAACCCCCCGACGGCTCAGCGTCAGCCCGTGACATCCCGGTTGTCCCGGAACCACCAACTGAGCCCTCTCTGGATCAACCGTTCTCGCTAATGGAACTGGAATCGGCTTTGCGTCGCTCACCAATGCACACATCCCCCGGGGCAGATCTCGTCACCTACAAGGCTCTCCACAACCTCCCGCTGCGTGGACGACAGCTGCTTTTGCAGATACTCAACGAGTCTTGGTGCGCCGGCGCTGTGCCCCAGGAGTGGAAGGTGGCGGTTGTTGTTCCCATCCTGAAACCCGGAAAATCACCTCACGACATAGACTCCTTTCGGCCGATAGCCCTCACTAGCTGTGTGGCGAAGATCATGGAGCGCATGATTCACGCACGGTTGAGCTGGTACTTTGAAACCACGAGGTACTTCCCCGAAGCCATGGCGGGCTTTCGGCAGGGAAGATCGTCCATCGACAGCGTGGTTGATGTTGTGTCTAGCGTTCAACAAGCACAGTCTGAAGGCCAACTCACAGCCGCTGTTTTCCTGGACGTCATGAAAGCCTATGACAGCGTCCTCCACAGCGCGGTTGTCGCAACGCTGCAAGAGTCGGGTGTCGGGGCCCGCATGACGGCGTGGATCCGCGACTTCCTGTCAGATCGGTCTCTATTTGTGCGCACCACGCAAGGTGACACAGCCCCGTTCCCTGTCCATCGCGGCGTACCGCAAGGCAGTGTGTTAAGTCCGCTCCTATTCAACCTCATCATGGCTTCACTCCCGATGCACTTGTCTGAGCGCACCAACATTACAATTTACGCTGACGACATTTGCATATGGGCCTCTGCCATGCGACGTGACGCCATTCAACATCGCCTACAAGACGCCCTCAACACCATCGTGTTATACCTTGCCGATAGGGGACTACGTGTCTCCCCGAGCAAGACCGTCGGTATGGCGTTTACCGGGCGGTCATTCGCCCGCTACCCTCTTCATGTCTCTGGAACCCCTCTCCAATTCGTGCCGCACTGCAAATATCTCGGCGTAATCATTGACAAACGCCTGTCATGGTCCCACCACATCAAGGCACTCTCGGCCAAGACGTCCAACTTTGCGAACGTCCTGCGACGGGTCTCTGGACTGTCGTGGGGTCCGTCTTGTGACGACCTGCGCCGAGTACACCACTCCCTCGTGTTAGGCCTGCTGCGCTACAGCCTCCCGGTGTTGCACGGCCTGAGTAGGACTGGCGAGCATGAGCTCCTAAATATCCAGGCCCGCAGCCTTCGAGTGTGTCTGGGCTTGCCTAAGACGACCGAAACATACTCAGTCCTTGCGGAGGCACGTGAACCACCTGCAAACATCCTGCGTGACAGGGAGACCCTTCGAGTCTACACGCGGATCCTAACGCAGCACCCCTTCCACTATCTCCGACTCATAGGAAGTGACTGCCCCGACTCTGCCTTTGGTGGCGCTGTCGACCGCCTGCGGGTGGTTGTACCCCAGCCCTCTTCTACCGTGTCCTTTGCCCCTCCTCTGTGGGCCCTCGACCGGCCCTTCGTGTGCTCCACTATCCCCGGCCTTGGGCGAAAGAATGACACTCCTTCCTTTGTCGCACGTCAGCTTGCCCTGGAGCACCTCTCCACGCTACATGACCAGCGGCTAGCAGTTTACACCGACGGGTCGGTCGTACCTGACAGAGCGAGCGCAGCATTTTATGTGCCCCACGAGGACATCGAGCGCACCTTTAAACTTGCAAACGAGACGTCATCCACGGAGGCTGAACTCTTTGCCGTGTACGCGGCGCTTGAGCACATTTCCATCTCGCCACAGGGAAACTGGTCCATCTTTACAGATAGTAAGGCAGCGTTGGAGGTCATCAGCTCACACGGATCCCAGACGATCAACGACCTCCACGCAATGCCTATCTCGTCATACAACTCCGTTCTCGCCTCCGGTCATACCGTCTGGCTCCAGTGGGTTCCCAGCCACATAGGCCTCCCTGGGAATACCCGTGCCGACGCTGCTGCAAGGCGCGCACATAGCTGTGACAGCCCCATCGCAAACCTACCGCTCACGGCATCAGCTTGCCACCTTAAAATCCGTCGATGGTCTGCCTCTGAAACCCGCCACTTCATTGCAGACGCTATTCGATGCAACACATTTCTTCGAGCCATCGACCCCGCGATGCAACTTTACCCCTCCCAACACCTTACCAGGGCCGAGGAAACCCTCCTTCATCGCCTCCGCCTTAACGTCGCCTACACTCCGTCACTCCTGCACAAGATGGGCAGACGCGGCAACGCAAACTGCGATGCCTGCGGCGCCATCGCTGACGTAGCCCACCTCCTGCTAACGTGCCCGACGTTCTCGGCGCCCCGTGCCGCCCTCGCCCGACGCCTCCAAGCCTTGGGCCACCACCCCCTCTCGCTCGCTACACTCCTCGGGCCTGTCCCGCGCCCTGGGCAACGGGATGTTACCAAGGCACTCTTCGAGTACCTCAAGGCCACAGAAATGATGACCGCCCTCTGAAGCACAGGCGGCAAGCCTCACCGCCCGCAGCACATCGTTCCCATCGCGGCTTCTCCCGCATCTGTTTTTTCCTCTTTCTCTTTCTTTTTTTTAAGGAGTAGCAAGCCGGCACTTGCCTGGCTGACATCTCCTTTGTGTGAATAAACATATACCCCCCCCCCGGCTTGCCGTTGTTGGCCTCACTTATGTGAGCTGCGTCACGACTGTAGCCACGACGAGATGAAATGATGTGATAACCAGGGTGTCGAACCGAACCCGAACCCGAACCGAAAACCGCACCCGAACCGTTATTTTTGCCGGAACCGAACCCGAACCCGAACCGAAATTTTCGGAACACTGCTGAACCCGAACCGGAGCAGAACCATAAAAATAATAGCGGTAACCGGTTCGCAACAAAACGGTTCGGACATAGAAGTCAGCACAAGAGTTCCTTTTTATCCCCGAACGAAGACACATCGGTATCATCATCACGCGCCTATATCATGGATTTCAGAAATTTTCACCTACCAGTCAGACGACGACGTATAGTAAGTATACTTTCAGCATCTTTTTAACATGTTGAAGCGCAGTTGTCCTTGTGAGCGCCGCGGCTGGCCACGCACGCGGTGATGCGGCGTCTACTCTTCAGAGACGAGGTGCCACGCGGACGAATGCAACAGGAATGGAGTAGGCCAGTTATGTAGCTCTACACGACGAATATGTGATCAAATAAGCGCCCAAGATTTCTTTTTACACGTGAGCAGTAAAAATTAAACAAGTCAGAAACATGAGAAGTGGAGAAGGGACGTACGCAGAACGGTGCCTGTTTGATTGGTCGTGGTTTGAAAAGTAAATGTGGTTCTGCTTATTGGTAGTGCAGTTGTGTCGTGATACATTGCCTTTGTGAGGTGGATTAACTAGTACACTGCTGTGAGCTCGGACAGACTAAGGCTGGCAGGCTTATTTTCGACAAGCTTCAGTACGGTTTCAGATCGATTCACGCTGCGAAGGCAGTGTGCCGGCAAGTACTGTCGTCTATCTTACGCTGTCCATCTTATTAGGCTTCGGTTAAGTTTATCTTGCTGGCACTGTGCGTAAAAAAAGAGATTTTGGGAACAGAAAGTAGCGGGACAACACCGCTTCATCAGCGTGGACTCTATTTGCAATAAGTGTTCATCCATTTCTTATTTCTCTCGCTAAAGAGCTACCTCACAGCTAAAGACGTCAATGCAGACAACAGCAGTAAGCTATTAGCCACGCATTTCCTGATAAAAGCAGTTTTATGGAACATATAAAACGGAAGCGTTGAACCGGTTCGCGAACCGGTTCGGGGCTGCGAACCGGTTTGCGAACCGGTTCGGTTTTTGGCGTGGCCGAACCGGAACTGAACCGGAACGAAATCAAAACAACGCGAACCCGAACCCGAACCGAACCCGTATTTTTTGCGGTTCGACACCCTGGTGATAACAGATGAAGGAATGATGACTGCGGGGGTAAGGTCTAGGGCAGTCACAGCCAGTAGTCCGAGCAGTACTCCTTTGAGCGAGGCCAGATTCCTGGAGAAGCTGCGAATTTTTGAGAGTCTTTCTTAGAAAGAGCCTCTGGGTTGTAGGACATCATCCATCGTATACAATTCCTGCAATGGCCAAGGTATTTCTCCCGCACCGCAGCATATGCAGAGCAATGAAGCAGGATGTGTTCGATAGTCTCAATTTGCTGACAATGTATGCAGTTTGCGTTGTCTAGAGAGCCAATCTTGAATAATTGTGATTTAGTGAAAGAGCTTCTTGTTCGCAACCTGAAGAGCAGGTTTTGGGTACTGCGGGAAAGTCCTTTCAACGGGAGATCAAGTCGATGATTTTCCAGGATGTCCCGGATGTGTGCATAAGATCTCATTGTTGACCAATTTTCTCTCGCTGTCTCCCGGTGTTGGCAACTAGGGCTAATGCTGTGGTGTGCAGCAGAGGCTAGTTGGTCCGCTTTTTCGTTTCCATTGATGCCGACGTGGGACGGGATCAATTGCAGGGAGATGCCTCCACCGATTGACTTGTGTTGGGCACATGATGTTCTGATACACCGGGCTAGAATGCTATTGCATGTGGTGTTCATCACCATTTGGAGAGCGCTATACGCGAATCCCTGAGGATGACAGCTTTGGTAACAACAATAGCTCCCCCGCCAAACGCACAGCCAGCAAATGATGTGCATCAAAGTCATTTTCCTTACTTTAATAGAGTAAAAGCATGATGGTGCGCCGGTACGCAGGCCAATGACGCCGGACCCATTTTCCGTGAATACAGCGAGTGGGTGTGGCCTTACGCCCACGAGGCGCACACGACACAAGAGCGTTGCACGATTAGAGCATTGATTCTCGAATTCCTATAACATCTACATTTTATTATCGTAACAGTGTAAACATGTAGCAGATGTACGAGATATTTTTAGTCTTGCCTAGATTGCCTGATTGTGACAAGGTTATATCAGGTGACATATTCATTAAACACCTATGTACCGATCACGACACACTTGTCTGAACTCGCCTTTCAGTAGTTCTGCAGCCCATATTTCCATGGTTGCCCTCGAAAATGTTGTGCCAATATTGCATTTATAGGTGATGCGGACCATGTGCTGCACGTGTTTATTACTCGAAATAAATGATCTTGCATTACCTGGGATTTGAGGTGGGATAAGCCACAGGGTGCTCATTTCGGACGAGCGTGTCGCATGTCGTGTACATCGAGGTTCAAGCGTTTACCGCGCACGAGGACGCTATGACAAACTGAAACATGGCAGTCATCGAAAAAGTCACACAGCGCCAGGTGTCGTCAAAACACCCACGCCTTTATTGCCGACCAAGTGCGATAATGATTCCCAAAAGTCGCACCCGGCGGCCCATATAAATGTAGACGACATCCTCTCGACCCCCCCCCCCCTGTTTCCCCCGTCGCGATGCCGCACATCTCCCTATTGCAGCGCATGAACGTCAGCCAAAACGATGCACTGACATGTTATTGGAGTTACATTGAGAGCGAGTCCTGTTGACCGAAACGGTCTTGTACAAAGCCACACTGCACAACTGCATGCTTCGCTCCCCGACGCCGCATGCGAAACTGTTTTCTTATGTTTTTTGGCGTCCGCCCTAATTCGAGAAGACGCCACTTCGCGGTGCACCCTGAAGGCCGTGCATGCCGCGATAGACGCAGACGCTATGGCCTTTAGTGTGTGTGTGTGTGTGTGTGTGTGTGTGTGGGAATATATATTTATTGAATGGAAAGGTCTGCCAGACCAAGGTCAGCATGCTATTCCATTTAAAAAAATCCAAAGAAAACGAAGAATAAATAGAAAGGAAAGGACGAATAGGAAAAGGTGAGTCTCCGTAAAAAGGAAGAAAAACGAAAACGAAAAGAAAAGAAAGAAGGGAAAAGGAAAAATATAGCAACGAAGAAAGAAGAAAGAAAAAAAAAGAAGAAAGAAAACGGAGGTGAGACTCCTGGAGCGCGCAGCTCAGAGCTTTGAGGCCAGGCCAGTGCACTTCAGAAAGTGCAGTAAAGCAGTTGTGACGGCCCACTGTTGGTGCTGAGGCACAGGGCCAAGAAGTGCGGCCAGCGTGAGCTGGTTGTGCCCGAAACGTTCGAGGCAGCGGAAAAGGGTAGCTCGATGGTTGGTGTACTTGGGGCAGGTCAGCAGGAGGTGCGATGTGTCCGCAACCACTTCGCAAGCATCGCAGAGGCCCGAGATCTGCCTCCCCATCATGCGCTGGACCGGTGGCGTGTATGCCAAGTTGAGGCGCAGTCGGTGGAGGAGTGTCTCTTGTGGCCTTTGGAGACGTCGTGGTGGGGAGAACTCCACCGCCGGGTCGATGGAGCGAAGCAAGTCGTTGAAACGGGCGGATTCTAGAATGAATCTCTGCGCCTCTTGGGCGGCCCAGCGGCGGATCTGGATGCGGCAAGCCGAAGGGGTGAGCGGTATGCGCGCCGCGGCGTCGGGTTGTTCGTGTGCGCGCCTGGCCGCAGCATCTGCTCGATCGTTCCCGCCGAGGCCAATGTGGCTGGGTATCCACTGCAGACATATATTGTGCCCGGAAGCAAGGGCGGTGTTGGCTAGGGACATTGCCATTGTGTGTAGGTCGTCCGTTGTTTTGGTGCAGTATGAGTCGAGTGTCTCCAGTGCCGCCTTGCTGTCCGACAGGATCGTCCAGGTTCCTGGGGGCGATGTCGTGATGTGCCGGAGGGCCGCGTGGATTGCGAAGAGCTCGGCTTCGGTGGAGGAGGTGGTATGGGAGAGCCTGAAAGCTTGCTCGATGTTACCTTGAGGAACGTAGATGGCTGCAGTGGCCCCATCAAGTGTTACGGATCCGTCTGTATAGATCGCCTGACGCTGTTGATGATGCGTTGATAGGTATTCGAGGACGAGCTGACGCGCAACGGCTAACGGCGTCTCCCTCTTTCGGCCTAGGCCAGGGACGCTGGTCAATACCTGGGGCTTGGCGAGGGCCCATAAAGGAGGGGCGTAGGATACACCTGAGGAGCGATCCGGGAGGATAGCCTTAAGACGGCGGACGGCGCCGCCAAAGGCCGATGCGGGGCGGGCATCCTCAATGGACAGCAGGTAGTGGCAAGGGTGCTGCGTGACAAAGCGCGCAAAGATACGGAGCGTCTCTCGGTCCCGTAGAATATGCACGGGCGTCTCTTGCGCCTCCGCAAGTACGGTGTAGGTTTCAGCCGTGCGTGGCAGTCCTAGGCATACCCGGAGGCCGCGCGCGTGGGCATTAAGGAGGTCTCGCTCACCCGTTCTACTGATCCCGTGGAGCGCTGGGAGGTGGTACCGTAGCAGCCCCACCACAAGTGCGTTATGGACGTGTCGGAGGTCACTGCACGAGGGACCCCACGACGCTCCAGAGATGCGCCGTAGCACGTTCACGAATTTCTTCGTCTTGGCAGAGAGGGCCTTGATGTGCTAGAACCATGACAGCCGTTTGTCTACGATGACCCCAAGATATTTGTAGCGGGGGACCAAATCAAGTGGCGTTCCGGCGACGTAGAGTGGGTAGTTTTTAAATGAGCGGTTGGTGAACGTCATGGCGACTGTTTTGCTTGTGGAGACACGTAGGCCTCTGTCGGCGAGATATATCTCAATGACGTCGAGGGCTTGCTGCAGGCGCCGCTGAATCGCGTCTCTCCGGGTGCCTGAAGTCCAAATGCAGACATCGTCTGCATAAATTGTGATCTTGACGTTGGCAGGTAGGTGTGCGGGGAGTGAGGCGATGACAAAGTTGAACAGCAATGGACTCAACACACTGCCCTGCGGCACCCCGCGGCTTACCGGGAAGGGAGCTGTGTCGCCGTGAGCAGTGCGCACAAAAAGGGTGCGATCAGATAGGAAGTCCCGGACCCAGGAGACGGCTCGGACGCCTGCACCAGATTCTTGCAGAGTTGCGACGACGGCACTGTGGAAGACGCTATCGTATGCTTTCATGACGGCCTTTAGTGGGACTGAGTGGGCCTTACGACGTAGATTTTGACCCTCGTGCACAGGTGAAAGCAGGCGTGAAAAAGCGAGGCTGTGCGATACATCGAAAGCGCCTCCGCTCGGAAGGCTGACCTTCCATATCCCATACCAAACAAACAAACAAACAAACAAACAGGTTCCTCGCGTGCAGGCGCATTTATGAGAAACCTCCGGATATGCTGCCACGGGGTTCCTTGTAACACAGAATAGCGGGCACGGAGTGGCGTGGCATTTTTGTTTTCTTTGGTGGGCTGCCGCGGCGACCCTCCTGGGAGTCGCGACCCACAGTTTCGGAACCGCTGCATTAGGCTACACTGTCACGGCTTACCTGCGACCCATTCAATAGGGACCTGATCCAACAGGACACGCACTAACTATCTCCACATGTTTGCGTTCCTGTTTTCTCATACACTCATGCATACATAGAAGACAACCACAGGATGAGGCAGCTGCAGTGTGAACATGCTGGAAGGTATAGCTGAGCTGAGGCTTGGAGACACAACAACAACCTTCTCACGCATTTTTAGCCTTTCGTTGCAAGCCCGTTTCTCTTGAGGCAAATTCACTGACATTCAGCAGCATAGTAACGCACTGCTTACCTCCATATATCGTCATTTACTGCTTACCGCCATTTATCACACCGCCGCAGTAGGGCTCGAAACCCGGCATCCCGAAATTCTCTAATATTTTCGTGTCCCTAATTCCCGAGATTTGGCGAAGCCATGTACTGGGGTTTGGGATGCTAAATTTAGTCTTTCCTGGCAACCAAAAACAACAACAGATATATTCTGATGATGAAGTGGGGAGGTTTTCCTGGCAACCAATGGCTGGTGTTACGTGCGAAAAGCAAAGAACGGTATCCGAGCAACCGTGTTTTTCAGGGGAACCCTTCCCCCTCAGATAGCCGCTGCAACACGAAACCTAACCAACTGCATTGTCCACGACACATGACAAACACAATAGCTGCTGATCCAACTCGCCAATGCCCAGAGCCATCAACTAGCATTAAAACTCCGGCTTTTTCCGACCTGTTAGACTACACAAAATATAAATATCCTAACTCTCTCTCTCTTTCTCTTTCTTTTCCTGTTTTTCGTCTTCGTCAACAGGTTTTTGAAAGTGAAAAAAAAAAAAAAAAAAGATGGAGACAGCCTTGGCAGAAAACTGGACTAGACGCCTTCGAGAGGCTAAGTTCGTTCAGTGTAGAGATAACTGGATACGTCGAGAAAATTAATTGGAACGCCACTATTGAACAGGTGGTGGTGGTGGTGGTGGTGGTGGCG
The DNA here is from genome assembly GCF_037126465.1 of Ornithodoros turicata. NCBI lineage: Eukaryota > Metazoa > Arthropoda > Arachnida > Ixodida > Argasidae > Ornithodoros > Ornithodoros turicata. The sequence continues at coordinate 88,455,237 of NC_088203.1, forward strand.
ATAGGGCTTGCCGTTGAACAGTGAGCAGCACGGTCCTCAGTGCTGTCCAACCAGGCGCGTTCCGAATATTTATCTCGCCGCATCAAGTTATCTCTACATTGAACGAACTTAGCCTCCCTGAACACACCATAGCCGCGTTTATTCCTCTCGGTCTAAAGGGATAGTTCGCTAAGCTAATCGAAAGCAAAGTATGCTGCAGGAACATTTTACACCGAACAACTATCCTGCACGACGTTTCGCTCGATATCGTCGTCAAGCCTCCTCGGCTTTTTGCTTCCCCTTCCAACTGAAAGTAAATTGAATTGAATTGACTTGAATTGAGTCATTATCTTGCCGCGAAAATTTGTAGCGCCGGCGCAACCACAGGAAGGAGAAAACGAGAGCCTGTTATCAGCGTGACGTTGCATGACGTTCTTCTAGGTGGTGGTGGTGGTGGTGGTGGTGGTGGTGATAGGGCTTGCCGTTGTCGGCCTCACGTATGTGGGCAACGTCTTCAACGTTCTTCTAGGTGATCACGTAGTAGCGAAGATGGCAGCCAATTGGAGGACGCGAGGCCACCGATTGGCCTCGCCTGACCAGGCGATGGGATTGAACGCCCCCGTTAGGTCACAGTGCTGTCACATGATGTCGTGTATACGGCTGTATGCGCGGGAATTTCAAATCGCCTTGACTCCAGTGCTTTGCGATGCCGGTACAAAATTATACCTTACGAATTCACGTAACGCAATGCAGAACTTTGGTAAAGTATAAAATGTACTATCCTTTCCAACAAAAATATACGATCTGATCCGTCCAGAGCGAGCTGTCCATTTAACTGTAATAGAAATGTATCATAGAGTTGTACCTCAGCGACAGTGATGCATTTCTTAGCTTGAGCACGACTACGAACTGCACACCGTACTGCTATTTCAAGTAGCGTGGGTGGGATGATACAGACTTATACAGCCTCCTGACGACAACTGTACAAAAATCCCGAGTCGGATCAAAGGATCACTGGGTCTACTTTTAGAAAACTCGAAACCCTAGGATTGTAAAACCGGGTATCGATTGCGAACGCTAACTGCCAGTATGCAAATGACACAATATAATAATCAGAGCTGCATAACTTACCCAGAAATGGTAATTAGGGTGCAGCTACAGTTACACGACTCAGAGTAATTGAACAACAGGAAGCATTGTTGTTGCTTACTTGACTTACGTTTGCCTTACGTGATTTATTTGACTTACTATACTTACATTTTGTCAAAGGCAAAGTGTACGTCACTTAGAAATAGAGTTACTCATTAAATGTAATTGAGTCGCTCTCGAGTTACTTCAGGTTGTGTGTGTTTAATGTACTATATGTTACGTAACTGCTCATATCAAGAGCCTATAAGCTTACGTAACGGACTAGGTCACATAAATGGTTATGCGAAGACGGAAACTAACATGCAGCAAACACTATTCCTGAACGGAAGCAACACAGCGCATCTAATATCAACGGCAAAATAGTTGTTCGTTAAATGACACTATACATAGACATAGTAGTATGCATTATGAAAGTGGTAGGTACACACCACCATAAATTATATTTAGGAGAACAGAAACTAAAAATCTACATCTATAACTGGGTGTGATATCCACACCAAGAGCTAGAACCTTGTTTGAGTATGTTATGCTTTAAATGAATGCGAACAACAACAACAACAACAAATAAATCGTGACTATGGCGAACAGCCGTTGTGAGGACAACGGAAAACCTAATTATTAGGAATCGGCGTTTGCTAAGAGGCAATATTGCAGGAATATTGCAGATGGAAACTGACGCGGACTCGTCCAAACCCCACCAGAGAGTAACTAAATTAAATTACAGCTACAGTCGCTCATTTTTACGAAAGCATTTAGTAGAGTAAATAATTGCTTCATCGTGAATTAATTACAGTCTCTTAATTACTCGTAATCATTTACTTCACCGCTCTGGTGATATATCGAATACGTTATCCTGAACGTTCCCTTTGAAGCCCCTCTACCTCCCATCATTCATGCAGTTGCGCCAGGATTGCACCGCGAATTTTCTTCGATCGGCGGAACAACAATGGCCTCAAATAGACGAACAAATCGTAGCTCTCTAAGCGCTGCAGAGGGGACATGGAAAGCGAGAGATGTTTCTGTACACCTCGTCTGGGAATGTTTACTTTGGATCGATCGCCGTTCTACACAGTGGATGGAAAGCCTTTCCCAGACGCATCGGTCGTCCGGATAAACCACCCAGCTGGAATGTGCAGCAATTACGTGTTCTTCAATTGCTGCAAAATCTACCTGCTGAGCACGGTAAGTAATATGCCTCGAGTGTTGCGCTCACAGTGTCGATAATCTTCATCGCCACAGGGCTGTTCTCTCAGACGAAGCCTGTGCGGTGGAAATTTTGCAACGAACTTTGTAACGGTCGACTGCACAACAACAACAACAATAAATAAAGAAGAAGTTATGATGACATGGGATGTTATCCCGTGGCAGCACGGCGGGTCGACTGCACGGTTTGGACGGAGTGCCGGAGTTTCAATCTCGACGTTTATTATGTCCAACTAACATCGTTTTCGGCGTGCCACGCGCATGGTGGGAGGGCCTTAGAGGGAATATTAATACGGCGATCTAAGCAGGACACAAAACATTATTACTATTATTATTATTATTATTATTACTATTTTGTTGCTATTGTTACGTTCTGTGGAAGCAGAAATCGTAAAATGTACTACCCTTTCCAACAAAAATATATTACCTCATCCGTCCAGAGTGAGCTGTTCATTTAACCACGACAAAAGTTATTGTCATATGTAAATGTAATGAAATGTAGCATAAAGTTGTGCTTCAGCGACAGAGATGCAGTTCTTAGGTTGAACACGGCTAGGAAACGCACACTGTATTGCTATTTCGAATGTCGTGGGTGCTACTATACTGCGTCTTAACAACAATTGTACAAAAATCCCGAGTCCGTCCAGGGACTGCGGGATCAACTTTTAGAAAACCCGAAGTCTCAGGATTGTAAAACCGGGAAGCGATTCCGAACCCTAACTGCCAGTCTACAAATGTCACAATATAATAATCAGAGCTGTCTAACTTACTCCAAAAAGGTAATTAAGTTGCAGCTACAGTCACATGACTCTGAAAGTATCTGAGCAGCAGTAAACATTGTTGTTGCTTACTGGACTTACATTTGCCTTACTTGACTTATTTGACTTGCGAGACCTTCATCTTGCCAAAGGCGAAACGTAATAGGCGCGTTTAGTAAAGACGGATTGCGAAAACCGCATTAAGTGGGCTAATTTGCATAATTAAAATTTCACTTTACGTAAAGGTAATTAAAACTTTTTCGAGCTGTCACGCAGAAGCACTTCGGAATTCGGCGCGGTTATGCTCTTCAGAATGCGGTGCTTGTCACGCGCACACATGCGCACTACGGTTGCTCCTTTTCGTTACGAAAAATATCGGCTGAGTGAGCGAGTCCATGAGGGAGAGGAGGGGGAGCAGAAGACTGCACGAGAGAAAGAGAATAGGAGAAGGATCAAGAGAGGATAGGACTTGGAAAGAAGGCAAACTCATTTATTAAAGTCTATACTTTGCATACTTGTCCAGTGTCTTTCTTTTTTCATTTCTTTCCTGGGAATAGCAAGCCGCCGTAGCGCAGGCTAACCTTTCCCTCGTATTTTTTAATATAATAAACATACCCCCCCCCCCCCAACAAACTCCTTCTGCGGTTGCCCTGTTGCCTTTCAACTGACGCGACCACCAAATAACCCGACGGGTGAGGACCCTGATACAGGCATAGATTACTACCACATTGACAGCACGAGCGGATGTAATTCCTAAAAATGGGTTTTACTTCAGAAAATTACAAAACTACTTGGATACACTCGGAGCGACTTGTGCCATAGATTGAGGCCGTCTGCATTCGTGTCACGCATTAATTAAGCTAACTTGTACATTTAAACTCGGAAAATTGCAAAGCAAAAGCGACATTTTTCTTCCTGAATTCGGAAGGCTATGTCCATAACACACTAGTATTACAATCAAAATCACTGGGTTTTTCACAATATTTTCACAAAAGCTTGGCAGCCGAAAATCAGTCGCTGGGCGAAGCGCGCTCGCTGATATCTACGGTTGCGGAGCAGTTCGCTTAGCGCTAGAGCCCCCCCCCCCTTTTTTCTGTGCAACAACAAAATAAAGCCACGCCGTAAGCGCATTTTTGTCCATAGCCACGTGTCTGTCATCAGCCAGTGATATGACGGGCTGCGTAATGAAACTTTCGACGGTAATACAGCATACTGTCACTCGCTCCCACTGATCTCTATGTATAAAGGCTGGATCGCGTATGGGAGAGGGGCTGGTGGGAGAGAGGTACGCATTCGGGCCGCCATGTTGGTGGGCCCTAAAAGGTTGTGTGTGCCCATTGGAAACAATGGGAGGCAACAGAGATTGTGAGTATTTATTGCGCTACAGGCGTTGATCATTGTTTGTCGTCACGCGATTTTGTAAGGTGCCAGTATACTGATGTATCCTAACAGTGTTTCGCAGGTGCCCTGCTTTTCGATTCTTAATAACGTTATGTTTTGCATTCCGAAACTAGACTGTCACTGCAGTGCAGCGCTGGGAATTGTACTACAGCACGTTTCCCAGCCAATATTTCAATAAGAAGCGATGTGAGGTTAACAAGAACCATGTATATAATATCCTGTGCTGCGTTCTGGACAAAAATTTTTCCGTCACGAACGGTCCGGGAAAAGATATACTCGCATGACAGAAAGATATCGTTCTGTAGACTCTCAGCCGTTGTTTTAGCCGTGTATGCGTTTAGTATGATTTATATCAAGCATCGCCGCAGAAAGAGTCTTTTAGTGAACGACATGGGTGCCATGCCTCGCACATATGGACACACCCCAGATAACAACATGTCTCCTAAATGACGTCCTGCCGATGCTCCAGTGGATATCCCACAGACCGTAGCTTGGACATGTCATGGTCATGTTTGGGATGATGGCCTGTTGGTTTCTTTGGTGTATATAGAGCACACAGCACAACATTGTACAGTGAGAGCTATGAAGCTGACTGAAAATAAATTTGCAAAATACCAGTGGTCGGCATAACCACTTTTAGGTTGCTGATGAACTGCAGCGACTAACGTCAGGATGTTAAAAGTGCTCCAAGTTGGAGCACTTTAAAAATTTGTCACCCTGTGGTTGGTTGTTAAAGTTCAGCTACCTCAAAAGTAGTTATGCCACTACTGGTATTTTGCAAATTTATTTTCAATCAGCTTCGTCACTCTCATCGTAAAACGTGATCATATAGAGTATATTTCACTATCTGCAAAGTTGGGGTACACAATCGCTTAATGCATTCTCTTTCCTTACAAACGATAATTGGCCCCGTTGGTCAACAAGCAACTGTCAGGGTACCGCTGGCGTCATTTCTCCAGATTAGGTCCCATGTCAGCCGCAAAAGGATGTTCCAAGTAATCTCATCAAAATATCCCTGGCTGGTCCACACAAAGTTTGAACAGGATGTTTTCTGATTCGGGATATTATGGGACCGCGAGGACATCCAGGGGCCGATACGTGTTATCTGGGACCGTCAAGCAGCTCAAATAATTACTTCACGCAATTCGTTCGCGCTCGTTAGAACAGTTAGTCAGGTAGTGATGTAAGCTTAATCAATTAACTTACTTAGGAAGTGGTGACACCTGCTTGAGACACAGGACTTATCTCTTTTTGAAGTACAGCCCTTCTATGTTTGTTTGTTGCTTCCTTCATTTGTTCTGCGTATTTGCAGGCGCGGTTGTGCCAAACTGAATGTCCATCCAGCACTGGCTTTGTCATGCTTGTTATGTGAAGCACGTTACAAAAACTGCAGCTCCACATCTGAAACACCAATCAGTATCATCGTCATCTAAAAGGGGCACCGTTGTGAGACCAGACACGCTTTCTGGAGATCTTCTATGGCACTTTCCGCAGTTTGCACAATTTTCTTCAGCATCGAAGTCTCTCATAGGAACCACTTTCATTAATGACTCCCATCTTACCCTTTGATGTGCAGGGCCCTCTTGCACTATACACGTATGGTCTGCAAATTGCAACAGAACGATTTGGAGCTTGAAACAGTTGTGCTTTTGTCATTTTGGACCTCGTGTATCCTGTCTGTGAAGTGTAAACAAAAAAGTCTAACACGATATGCTTTTGTAAAGAAGATCACTGATGATGAGTAAAGAGAGTATACATTTTTCAAGTTCTACATTTATTTCTTGCACTTATGCATTTCAGAATACAATGAACGTGCAGGGATCGAGGTCGCAAAAGACTACATTTATTGTTTTGTGACCTTCCTACAATGACAATATATATTTTAGGGATGACAATGGACAGGTACACTCTCTAAATTTGTGACACTCAATTTTAGGTTGGAATGAGCAAAGAATAGCAACTTCCCTCCTGATATTTTCTCATATATGCTGAATTTTATATTTAATGTGATCAACGGTAGATGTAAACAACATCAGTACCAGAGAAATGCATCCTCAATAAATAAATTTCTTCTTATAGCATATATGTGCATGCCTATTAACTGAAACGATTATCACAGTTCCCTGACATGTTTTAATTTCTGAGAGGGTACTGTGGAGGCTGCTTAGATCTACAACAGTTCACACAAGGTATTATATACTGTGAATGCCTTTAAAAATCCCATGTGACACATATGCTTTTACTTTCTGGAGGTGCTGTGGTAGTCAAAGTTTGTGGGCATTACGCAGGTTCTGCACCCATTTCTTGAGTATGTCGAGGCAGCTGTGAAGTAACCTGTATTGATGATTATTCCAATTTTTATGGTGCATCGACAACAAAGGCAATAATACATCAGAACATTGGTTTGGGTGCAACCAGTTAAAAATGAATATGTTGTTTAATAAATGCATTGGACAAATGTTAAAACATCAGTTTAAAACATGGCTTACAATCCCTGTATCTTCTAAAAATTGAAAAGATTAAAACCTATTCTAAAAAGAATATGGGGAACTCTTCTAAAAAGAATTATAATTATTATATTGCTGGGTGAAGGAGCCTAAGGTGTGTTTCTGATGTCAACATGTATGAAAATGTGCAAATTTGAGAGAGGCTAACCACAGTGCGTGCACTGAGGTGGTTCCTTCCTGTAAAGTAGAAACCAGTGGATGAGGAACTTCATACTTATCTGTACACCCAGTCGCACAGATTATTCACTGGGTAGTCCACATGACGAAACCTGTATTGACGAGACACCACTTCTGCCTTAAAAACTGCTACAAATAGCACGGCACGCTACAAATTATTATTATCGTAACAAGCTGACGATACAGGTGAGACACAAGGCGTTATCCAAGTCGCGCCACACCACCGTCACGTAGCATTCTGTGTCACAAATCAAACCAAGGCACAAAACAATACCAATACATGAAAAAGGTGACAATCTTGGTCTAGTTACGACGTAATACCGAACTTGTGCGCGAAGGTAATTCAAAGAAATGAATGTGTACTCGCTTCCGTAGAGAACACCGTGTACCATGCTAGCAATGCATGCAAAAAAGCGCTCGAGTGCTCGCACATATATTGATGACAACACTACCAGTGTACTATAACATGTTCTTTCAAGCACATTATGCACTCAAACTGTATTTGCGACCAGGTAACATGCAAGTGTGCTCGATTGAACCTCGGAAGAGCGATCAAACAACCTGCATCCAGTGCTCGTTTTGAACAAAAAAACACTTCATAATGGTCAACTAAATATACAGAATGGACGCCTATTTATTCCTTGATAAAGAATTACTCACCTGTAGAAATTTAGGCCCTGTATCCTTGCCAGTACGGTTGGTACGACCGTAATTGCAAGAAGTTGCCATGATCGCTGCGGCGACTGTTGTGGGTACAGTAAGATGGCGGCCGGTTTCCTCACGCTCGCGCTCCCCATCCGCGATCCAGCCTTTTACAATCGAGATCAGTGCTCGCTCCACTTTGCCTCGATTCAGGCGGAGTCAGCAGTTCCGCAAGTCCGAAGTTCAGCAAGCGAGACTTGGCGAGCGATGGATTTTCGGCTCCTAAATTTTTGTAGAAACCTAATGAAAAACTCCCTGATTACCTATCCATACACTTTCCGCTTGTGGTCATGGTAGTGAGCCGCACCTCATGTGGCGAATTTCCCCATTTATCATGATTAATTTATCTGTTGTTGTTCTTATGGCCATGCGCAAAATGTTCAAAAACAGATCTCAAAAGGGTGAAAGATTAGGCTAGTTGGTAAGTCATTAGACGGTGATGGTGATGAGATAACGAAGAAAAGGGGGGATTGTAATTTCATGGGATTATGCTAGTAGACCGTTGCTAACGCCACCGTGGACCTACCGTATCTATCGGGACCAATGGCAGCGTGGATGACTCTTGAATCTTATCAATTCATCGGGCGCGGTATATACGGTACTTCAGATTCCCCGTTATCACCGGCATACTGACGCTTGCAATTACGAGCAAGGAAGCACGACTGAAACTAGGGCGCCTCAGTACTGAGGCACCTGTTACGAAAGGGAAGAAGCGACCGAGACTTTCAAACGTTTTACTGACCACAAAACAGAATTGCAGGGCGCGCCAAGGGCGCGAGCTCTCAGCTCCTTCCTTGTCTTTCCTCAACAGCACTCTAAGTGAAACGACACGGAAGCGACATAGATGGTAAGTTTATGCACCATCAATGCGCCTTTACACAATAGTAGGAATCCAGACGCAGTCGAAAAAAAAAAAAAAAAACAAGAGTGGGGTCTATTTACATTGGCAAAGTCAGCGAGAAAAGACAGCTTGCAAAACGGGGGAGGGGGATATGTTTAAAATGCCACAGCGTTTATTTTATTTAGTCCTTAAAAAGAAGGTGCCTCAAGGATTCTATACGCGATCCTCCTGTTTACGAACGCTGTGCATTTCTGTCAATTTTTGAAGGTCTGCTGAGCCTCCACATGTTTCGATGACGCGGGGAGCGGGTGACGTAATCATAAGCCCACAAATTGCAATGATGTCATGTCATGTTCTGGAGAGGGCATTCGCCTCCTAGCAACGACGACGGCGTCCAGGAGGGTCACGTGTTGGAGAAGTCACGTGACGCTCATCGAAAGAAGGGAAAATGAGAGAGATGTCTTCTCCCTCCTTGTGTTTTCTCGAAGGTCGGAGTGGTCGGAGTGTCGGTATGTCACGTGGGGCTCCGCTAACGGCGGAGTGCAAAAAGTGAGCCCCCTGGAAGATACGAAGGGCAACAACGTTGCCAGATGAGAGCCGGGCGCTCCGTCGGAGCCTAACATGACGTCAGAGCTCTCAAGAATAAAAGTAGATTTTCTCTAGCTTCCGCATAACGTAGAGACATAACATTTTGCAGGAATGTAAAGTGAGGCAAGAAGATTTCAGTAATAGAACTTGGTAGGATTCTGAAGAGAAGAGATTTAGTCATTTTAGGCACTTTAATGGTTAAAAAAAGCAAAGTGAAACGTTAGCCATACTAGAGGCTTGCTACTCCCAAAAATAAAGACAAACGAAAACAAAAGGAGAAAAAAAAACACACCGAAAACTGTTGAGAATACAGAAGCAGACAGCTCCTTTACTACAGCGGCATAAGGGGCGATATATGCACCCGAGATTTTTTCTGACGCTCCCTGAATAACGACAGACGGAATTTCTAGACAGGGGTTAAAGTAAATTCTATTATCTCTTTTACCCTAATCCGCTTCGCTTGGAGGGGTCGAAAGACATTCGCCCTGCGGCATACTTTTTTCACATTGTACCAAAAACTAAAACGTGGAATGATCGATGGCAGACGCTAGCTCTGTAAGAATGCTTGTTCGCTGAGTAGTTTGCACCTTGGAGATATCCTTCTTAATATTGAACACGAACTATCTGCTTGAAATCAATATGTCTGCAAAAATGCGAAGACCCCGGAGTTACGCTTTTCAAAAGGTATTGTCATCCTACGAACTGTCTCACAACTTGCACCGTTATCACCGAGACTGCGATGCATCTGCGTCCTGAGGGGGGGATAGGGGAGTACAAAGGTGAATACCAATATACCAATGGTCTTCACGTATTTATATTTGTTCTCGAAGATATTTATTCAAAAAGGTGCCCCTTGGTTGGTCTGTTCGCTGCATGTTGTGCAAGGTAGCGCAAAATGAAACGTTGGACAAAACGAGACTCTTTTTTTTTTGCGAACTCTTGCGAATGAACGACACACTTTACTGGGAGAGTATCGCCCCCTGGCGATGAAACTCCTACAATCATCATCATTCAAATAAAATGTTATTGTTGTTACTGGGAGGTGCTCTAGGAGAACGCTTTATCTGAGGTGGGACATGCGCATTGAAGAGAGAAAATATTGTATCATCCTGCCAGAGTGTAAACCTCTCCGAAAATGTGCTAATTTCTGTAGTAATTTTTCTTCCGATGCGTGCAGCAGCGCTTCACAATTCTACTATGTCAATGAAAGTTCTCATTTTAATCCTCTATTTATTTAGCTAGGTTTGCGCAAAAGACAGGGTCTCTCTGTTTGCTGGTTTCCAGCAGAAAAGGTTATTTAGGTAAGGGCAGGGCTGGGCATGTATTACAATACTTTGTATTATAATAGTATTACTGCAATACATTTCTTATTTGTACTATGTATTGTAATACAGGTTTCAGCAATGTATCTGTATTACGTATTATAATACGCAAAAACACGTATTACAAGTATTATAATACTCCAGTAATACTTCTGGGATTTTGACGTGTTCGTTCACTTCACTCCGCGTATGCGCTATCAGCACGGTGATAATCAGGTCAGGCGGGTCAGCACCCACCACACGTCTTAGGTCATCCGCTCTTTGAGCAGCTATTCCTTTAGGGATTAGTCAGTGTACCTTCTCTGGTCATAAAATTCCACAGAAAGAAATCAACAATCAGAAGTGTTTCTAGCTCTGTGAACAAGGTTAATGTAGGCACCAGGGCCAGCTTCTACTTCTGGTACGCGGGAAATTTTCGCCCCCCTCCCACGCTGGGAGGTGGTGTCGGCTTAGGAGGAACAATTGCCCTCTACCCTGGCTAGTCTTAAAAGGGACAGGTCTTAGACCGTCTTGTGGCATACTCAATATGCCACACGATGTTCTTTGCTTCTACCGTACAGGAGAGCACTCGAAGCAGGGGCGGATCCAGACCCTCGGTTTGGGGGGGGGGGAACGATTTCTTTGTCGAGGTGTGTAGTGGGGGAGAGGAGGGAGGGAAATGCAATGTATAAACTGACTTTTTGGGGGGCGGCGATCGTCCAACCGCCCCCCCCCCCTGGATCCATCACTGACTCAAAGATTGAATTTTTGAGAAATGTTATCAAAGCCAAATAATCGGTAGTGCATCTATCGTTTCATACAAAAGGCACTTTAAATTGTGAAACAAATGTTGTGTATGCCCCGGGCTTTTCAAAAAATTATGTATTCATTTATTACCATAATGTATTATACTACAGTATTAGTATTATGTATTATAATACGCATTTTCAAAAAGTATTTGTATTAGTATTATAATACGCGTTTTTGTGGAGTATTATGTATTAGGATTATAATAAGGAAAAGATAGTATTACTGCCCACCCCTGGGTAAGGGTATGCACGGGGTATAACGCAACAACGTGCCATTTAGAAATGCACAAATTATCAATCAAGCAGCTTTATGCTTGCTCCTGAGGTGTTTCTTTTTCTCGAATTGTCTACGATTGAGTGAATATAATATACAAGAAGGCAACCGGATTTCGCAAAGCGAAACGTTCGTCACTACTTTCGTCACTACAACGTTCGTCACAACAGTCTTGCAGTGCTTTATTTGCATAAGACCAGCGCACCGCATGCGCAAAATTGAGATGACATAGATTGCATTGAGGATCCATTCGAATAACAAACTGATACTGTTCATTTTGCCAGGTTGTCTTATTTTGCCCCCCCCCTTCCTCTGGGCAAGCTGTGACGACTATGACTTTTGCATTTCACAGCATAGATTAGCGTATACAGAGTACTTAGCCTCCTACTTTTATATTTACAAGTCGGAAGATCGAGACCCCTAAGAAAGTTCTCATGATAAATTTTTCGGAATGGAATTGCGAATTAAAAATGCTGGTCACCTGAAAACTCCCACTGAAAAACTCTCAAATGAACTGAAAGTACCTTATTTTTCTCTCTCCCCTAACCCTAACACTGTCACATCCTATACGGCGGAGTAACAGCTGTGAAAGAGGAGCCACAACTCGCCAAGGAGCCACAATTTTCGAAGTGAGGAGGCTGGGCACGAAGACCCTTTGAATAAAATTGAAGTACGTTTTCCTAATGTGTCTCCCGTTTTTTTTTTATTCTTTTTTTCATAGTCCTGGTGGACTTGCTGCATAGAATCCCTCGTTCGAGAATTTGACAAACTGCACCGATTTCTGGTTGGATGACTTCATGACTGTCGTGGCCCACAGAGAAGGCAAGGTTGAGGACCGTGTCGCGATAGCGCAGATTTACTGTACAAGGATCGAATAAATGAACAGCGGATAGTAGAACAATCATACACGTTGTGGATGACGCCTTCTCTATTTTTGATAGAGTGAGGTGCTTTAGCAATCAACATACGTCACCTGTTGTTATCCACACTAGAAAGGTGACGGTGTCGCCCCCTATAGGTCGATCTCGCCGCGCTGCGAGATCGACGTATAGGGGGTGACACCGTCACAGTAAAGTTGTTGTTGTTTCTAGTGTGGATAACACGCCGACTGATTTACGGAGTTGATGGTTCTTTTCCGTAATTCTTGTGTATATTCACCGGAAGATCACTTGTGCCGCGATGGCGCGATACTATTCGTTTCCCCAATGCTCCACCTACTGCACTGAACGCGGAATAAACGTGTAAAAGCAGACGACGCGAGGAAGCTATCCACACTATACGGTAGTTCATCGCTTCTCCGCAGCGCGCCGACACCGTTCGATCTCGGATCGAATACGGTGAATTTTTTTAGAATGTCTGGAATCAGTCCTTTTTTTTTAATTCCATGTTAGTCGAGCAAAGTATGAGCAGCGTACAGACGTGGACAGATGGAGAGAGGACAACAGGAAGGAAAGGGGGCACGTATGCGTCCTGGACGACTTCAAGGGGAACTGCGCTGACATTCGTCTGGAAAGTCTGTCAGAAAACTCGGGGAAAACATCAAACAGCACAGCTGGTGGTGGGATACGAACCCAGCGCCTCCTAGTCTTCAGCACGACCTTGGCGACCGAACGCATATCATCCCCCCCCCCCGACTCGGTAATAACACGCTCACACCAACAGCAGCCATTTGAAGGTAATGTTTGTCTACCGCTGCGAGCACTCGCTCACTAGGAAGATAAAGAGCGCCTTTGCAAGGTTACTCTGTAAAATCTAGGCAAAGTATATTTGAAGCGGCTTACGGTGCAAGACTCCAGAAGCATTGAAGAGAACTTAGCGCATGGTTCTTCGTCATTGCTCAAAGCGTTGAGAGCCAGACGTCACATGTACTTTAGCGAGGGTTGAATGGTGCCTCTGTTAATGGAAAATGCTGGCCGCGGACCTAATTCGTCAATTATGGTTTTATAATCTACTGCCAAGTGATCTAATAAGGGATGAGAATCCGAAGAATAAGGAGTTTTCATACCCCGAACACATTGTCGGGTATGACGTGGATCAGCGCAAGCCTGTTTGAGAGATCGTTGTCGTCAGCACTTCACATCCAGGGTTGAAAAAAATCCAGATATTTTTAAACATATCCTCTCCCGTGGGCTTTTTTTGAATAAAACCAGATATTTTTGGATATTTTTGGACAATATAGACAAGCCTAGAAATGTGACGCAGAGTAAAAACAAATGTATTTTGCTGTTCTTCTTGATTTCGGGTGACCTCTAATAATTTCGGTTTATGAAACTGCCTGTCCCTGTTACACTGAATGAGTTTTCATTGTTTTCCGAAAGGTAGAGTCCCATGCACGCGTGGGTGAATGGTGCTGACGCTACACGCCTGGATTAGCTGTCGTACTTTAGTTACAAATCAATGCCTCCAGGACGCAGAAGAAATTAAGCCTCTCCCTGAATGGGCAGAAGAGGAAGAAATCAGGAAAAATGCTAAATCTGGAAAGTTCAAAAAGTCAAGTTAAAAGGTTAAAAAAAGGTAGTAGTTAATGTTGCGCGTACCTGGGGTTTACCAACACTACAATAAAATAAAGCGGGAGTTTTCCGTGTGACGTTGAATTAAGATTGTCTTTCACATCGCATCTGGACAACCATCCCTAAAAAATCCGTATTAAATTGTGTGGATAAAATCCCAAAAATCCACTGGACAAAATTCATGTGGATTAAATCCAAACAACCCTGTTCGCATCGGGGATTACAGCTACCTGTCGGTAGCTGATCGCGTCTGATGAATTAAAACACAATATGGCGCTGAGACTACTCATGGACGAAACGGTTACGGTCTACACGCCTAAGGTTCGGCGAGTGAGTCTCCCGAACGTCTGTAGAGGCAGTTATACAAGCGGGTGTACAGCAGGCTTTCTGTTCTGCCTTATTTCAACGAGGCGCTGCCGGCCCTGAAAACCCGAGGGAGAAGGACAGCATGATGATGATGATGTTGTTGTTGATGATGATGATGACGATGATGGGGAGCACTGCGCCTCCGTCAACTATCCATGAGGCGCATAATTCCGTACGGGGGCCAGATGTCCGCGTTGTTGATCCTGATTGCCCAGTGTTATGTATTACCCAAGTTATCCAAACGTGAGAGAGAAAACGTACGCCGCCTGATCACGATTGCGCGGAAACCAGATCTTGCGGCAGTGCAAGCAGGCTTTTTGTCAAGCAGGGGTCCGATTCACAAACAAGCTCGTAAGATTCGCTACGATGTCGTAGTCTACAACCGTCGTAAGACATCGTCGCAAATCGCGGGGTTCAGTATTCACGAAATGATCGTAAAGGAGAGGGAGGTTCATGGTGGGCAGAACCAGCAAGAAAGAGCAGCTGACGTGCTTCCTGAAATGTGACCGTGGGATTAATGAGCGAGGGGGCCCGAGGGTATGTTATTGTTATAGCAACGACGTTAGCTGAACCAATGGGACCCGTTGCATCCTATGCCACATGCCACGGTGTTTGTCAACAAAGTAACGCGGTATTTTCAGAAGTGTGTTCTGATGTTGATATAGAAGACACCCATCGGGTCTCAAAGCGTGTCCACCGGTCGAATTTTACGGAGAGGGAGATAGATACCCCCGTGAAAGGGTACAAAACAAACAAAAACGCTATCGACGCCAGTGGCGATGGAGCAGAAGGAGCTAAAGACAAGCAAAAGGCTTCGAAGCACATCACTGGATCCCTCTTCGCGGTTTCTGGAATTACACGGAACTTTGCAGAAGTAGAAGTGGACAGACTTTAAAAGTTCGAGCAAAAGAGAGGTATACGATGTGGACGTTCGCAGGAACAGCACAATGAGAGAGTTCATTGGGAATTACTATAGTTGTTAGGGTGGATATTACAGAGAGGAAAGGAAAGGACGGTTATGAAATTTCTTAACATTCACAACTATATTAATTTCAAACGCCAGGAGGACGTGTAGACAGCAGCGCAGCTAGGACCGGTGATGCTATACTGCAGGAAAAAGTGGTTGGGGCCATTGACCGAACTGCTGTCCATGATATTCGTGGCAGTTTCGATATTGGTGTGTGTGTGAGGGGGGGGGGGGGTGAGTCCACTAAACATTCTCACCACAAATTTGTGTTAATTAATTCGCTGAGAATGCTGTGCTGAGCTCTGACTCAGCACAAGAACTCACCAATCCAGGCCCATCCCATCGACCATGTCCAACGACGCCCCTTTCAGGGAGTACGTTTTCTCCCATGTGTACTTACCTTCAGAAAAAGCGACTCTAAATGATATCTATGTAGAGCCTGCTCAGCAGCCTCAGGCATCCGCCTCATGGTCAAGCAAGGACTCATGTTTGAGCAGGGGCATTCAGAGTAGGACCATGCAGAACCACAGGGATACTGTAACTGTACCTCCTCATGCTTCCTCACGTGCATTCACGGTGTGCAGTCAATTGAGTCAATAATTATCTGCCTGTGTTCTCAGATTAGTGCGTGCATGGCATTTCATGAAGGCGTCAAGATGACAGCCGCACTGGGGCAGAGGAGGTTTTGGAGGCTCACAAGAAAACGGAGAAACATTTAGCAGGCCTGCTAGTTCTGCAAAGGCGAATGCTTGCCATAGAGCAGCATAAGTAAGAGGTGAACTCATTGCCAGGCGGAAGCTTAAACCATGGCTACAGTGAATAGACTGCGTAGATAAGTATGTGGAATCTTCATTTATTTAGTTGACTTCAGTTACGATATTATTTAGGAGCGTATTCAGACATAAATGTGTTTTCTAAAACAACCACACTCTCCATCCCCCGGGCACTCCACCTGCACAATTTCAGAATATGCACACGTGGACGGAATGTTCACAGAATCAATTGCTTACGCTATATTGCATGACAACTGCCTGGACATGACCAAACATAATTTAGAAGTTCACTCGGTGTGCGAATGAACTTCACTTGAGCGATCGCCCGCTCCACGATTGGACTTGTTACACCAACGACGATGCGGGAACAACTGCTTTGTCTCACGGCCGCCAAATCTCCAATCACCAATTGGAAGCTTACACTTGAATAATAATAATAATAATAACTTTATTTTTGTTATGGTACCCAAAAACAACCACTAGGGTCTACTAATTGGTGCACCACATAAGGTTATACATGTGAACAAAGAAAGTAAAATATACAAAACGACGGTAAAATACGACAGTAAAATATACAAAAAGCCAACAAGGTTAACAGTGAAACAAACGAAGTTAAATAGAAACAATGGCACTAATACTAGTAAGAAAATCACGAGAAGGAGCGAAAATGTCGATGTCATGGTGTTGTAAGGCGGAGTTAAACATTAGTTGTAAACGATTGATTGGATGAAGCTTTGCAAAAGAGTGAGGACAGAAAAGAAGATGAGACCTCAGAGAACGTGAGGGCACTCGAAAGTTGATGCACGATAGTAGTTCGGGGCAGGCGATGACAGAATGTATGAGCTTATACAAGAAATGACAGTCACGAATCGTTCTGCGATGAGATAGTGTGGGGATCGAGAGTTTGTTCAGTATATGATCGTAGTTATAGTAAGTGCTGCAGCCAAGATGACGAAGATGAAAAACAAAGATGAAGCGTCGCTGAACGTTTTCTTTGTCAGCGGACTGAGTGATACTGAGGCAGTCCCAGGCCACCGATGCAAATTCAAGAAGAGGGACTACGGTGGAGAAGAATAGGCGAAGGAAACAAGATGGATCCTGAAAGTTTTTGGTGATCCGCGAATAAAAGCGAAACGCAACCATCACCTGCACGTCCCCGCGAATAGCGTGGCACCGAGCAGTTGGTCGCCTCAAAGCGGGAGCCAACACGTCGCACAGGCTACACGAATCCCAGCACTTGACAGTCTGTGGTAGCGTAGCCAGTGACTCTCGGAGACGTCAGACAAGGTCACACGATTCCAACAAGCCCTCTCACATTGCAAATGTCGTTGTGGTTCCAACTGTTCGACATCCACAGCGGTCAAACTAGGCAGCCATGTTTGCTGTTGATTGACTTACGACAGCTCGGGGGCTCGCTTAGGATTTCGCCGTCACTTATGACGATCTTACGACGCCCGCGCTTTGTGAATCCGCGCTTTATCGCGACTTTGTCTTTCGACGGACTTGCGACAATTTTTGTCGTGCGAACTGTTTGTGAATCCGACTCCAGGATAGCAGGTTTATTGCCCACATATGATGCCCTTTTGTATGTGAATCTTTTTTAGGACCGACGTCCAGGTGCGATCAGCCTCAACCTGGATTAGAACTTGCAAAATTCATGGAAAACTCATGGATTGCAATTACTTCTCCTCCTTAGTCCCTTGATCCCGAAATTTACTCGCCGAGACTGCAAATAGTCGCTAACTTTGCAAATGGTCTCCTGAATGCAACGGTGTACGTAAACAGGTGCTCTTCGTGAATATGATGGAATATGGCTAAATAGATTGGCTAACTTAGCGATTTTTCACCTACAGACAGCAAGACGTACTTAGAAGGTTTGTGGGATCGCAACAAGATATGGAGCAAGCTGCGGAGGCATTGGCGGCGTACGAACAATGCGTGACACCGCGCCTTCTAGGCAGGACGCAGACACGAATAATGCTTGGTTCACACTGTTGCATTTTCATGCGTTACGGATGCGGCGCGACACGGTTGTCATGACAACGAAGCACGACACTCCGAAAAGCACACGCACCGCAAGAGTTGAGCTCGACCGAACTCCATGCGGTACGGGCTACCTGCGGAGATGCAGCTGACCAATGAGCGAACGCGCTCCGCGCAAGCGCATCACTGCTGTGCTGTCGCGTGCTTTTCCAACGTTTTTTTCCTTCTTTTCAGCAGAAGCGCTGCTGCCATTTGAACAACAAGTGGCCAGTTTACGCGCTCTGTATGACGCAGTTACGCTTCAATACACCTCAAAGTTTCGCATACCACATCACGTTGCCCGTTCATGGCTGCCTGTGGAAAGAAGACGTGGTGGAGTGGAGACGTGATTGGTCAACCACAAGCGTTTGACGTATCAAGAACGCATATGTCTGAACAGCGTGTCGTACGACAGCCGCCTCCGCACTGGATCCGCACCGTAACCGCAACGGAGAGAAGTTGTAGTGTGAACCACGCATAACGGGCAATTTCACGCAAGAATAAAATGCCGTAGGTGCCCATTGCACTTTTACGCATCGTAGCGGGAGTTATCGACGCTTATGTACAGCGCGCGCCCTCGTGAAGGTCGCGATTCGTGACCTTCAATTCAATACAGCTAAATATCCGATACAACGAAAGAAATTGCGGTCCCCGTGAGTTTCGTTATATCGAGGTTCAACTGTAAATAGCTGCTATTTCTTGCCAAATTGTCCCTATGCATGTCGTAAGATTTTATATCACTCGACATATCACTGAACACTGACGGTTTAATACAAAGTATTTTTGTTCACGCGCGTGAATTATGTACCTAGGACTATTAGAACTGAGCGTGAAGTGCAGCCACCACTCTGTGACATTCATTTAGTCCCGAAAGAGAGTAATTTTTGTGACAATGCATTTAGCCCACAAAAGGTCCTACTTAAGGTCGGATTCACCTTACGTGGAGATTGACTCCCAATGGGTAGGTCTTGTTTAGAAAAGAGAGTCTTTGCATCGAAAAGAGATGTTTTTTCTTCTTCTTTTTCTGTAGTTGATGTTCGTTCGTTGATGATGTTGGTTTGTAATATTTGTTGCACCGTTCATATTTTCGACTGGGAGCCCATCTTTCTTCTCAAGGAGCAGGTGCATTCCAAGGTTTCTGGCTTTCGGCGGTGCAATCAGTGGCAGCACGAATTCAAGCAAAAGGCCTACTGAAGCGGTTGCTTGAGAGGTAATCAGTTGGTTTTGTCACTTAAACGGCCCAGAAGGATATCCATTCCGATTGAGATTTGGGCTCATTCCTTCGCTGTCTACATAGAGAAACGAGACTGGCTTCGGGGAAATAATTACTTCCATAGGGGGCTGCCGTGGGGCACGACGATGTTGAACACGCATGGAGGTAATGCTAGTAGTCCGCTGAGTGAATCAACATCCTGGGATTGCGAGTTGTGACTTGCTCCTGATACCTGTGTCCCCGCACTGAATATCCAGTTCATAGGTGGACTCTTGCCTATCTCGCTCTCTATCTCTCTGTGGGTGTTCCTCATCCATTTTTCTGCTCTGACCGATTTTAACGATGTCAGAGAATTGAAGTTTTTGGGATAACACTGAGAAAAGAGATGATGATGGTGATGGTGGTTGCTTGCTTTCGCTTGGTTGGGAGGAGGGGGAAGGTCGGTTTTGCGGGCGCACAGTGTTCCGATTTCATTTCCTTCCGCTGCATAACCTACAGTAGCTACTACACTGTTAAAACAGAACTTCACCACATAGCACGCTCCTAGCCAACCGTCATTCCGAATTATATCATTCTGTGTCCTTATTTGCTGAAAATGGGAGGAGGCGCCTATCTGGGACACATTATGCTTGCCCCAGATAGGCTCATCCCCCTGTTTTGAACAAATCATGACACAGAATGATATCACTCGGTATGGTGGTTGGCTAAGAGCGTGCTATATGGTGAAGTTCTGTTTTAACAGTGTAGAACCTGTATATCTTTTAACTATTGTGAGTGCCTGACACCAAGTTGACGCCAAGTTTTTTTATGGTGTGGAGTGTTGTTGTTGTTGCTGTTGTTGTTGTGTAAATATTTTCTGAAAGGAATGTACACGATATTGTCTTTAGTTGTAACTGCATGTTGTATGGTAGTGTCTCGGGTATGTTGTATGTTGCGTGTTGTTCCCGTCAATACATTTTCCTAACAGCTACTACAACTACAAAGAGATGTATAGACGATGAGCAAGCGAAAATAAATTTGCCGCTTCATTTGTTACTCACTAACAGAGTCATCAGACTCACAATAAGCTACAAAATGTAGCGAACGATTCTTCATACTGATATATTGTATATGGATCACTCAACGTAGGTTGCGCATCAAACGAGTTACACGGTATGCTAGAAGACGGCACCCGCAAAACTCTGGGATGTTTCAAACCTATACGATATGGCACACACACACATTCCTTCGACCTTAGATCCTATTTTCTGGAGTAGTGTAGACAGGTCTGTATGCCGCACTCGCCTAAACACAGAGTGAACAAGGCTGCGCACTTTTCGTTCAATTCACGTACGTTTTATTATTGCAGAATGTCATACGAGGTAGTCCTCTGCGCTGATGAAATCTGACGGAATCGGGTAAAATTTGATTATTACTACTTCAAGCGAACGCTCTCTTGCAGTGCGGAAGAGCGAAGCGGAGAAGTGGGTGGAACATTTGACGATGCCCAGCGATGTGGATTACAAGCACGAGTGTGTACGGCAGCGATGTTAACGAACAGATATCGAATTGAATCTGAAGGCACGCTGCCGGTCTTTTCTAAGGGCGTAGCCCCCGACGTCGCGCGAACAGTGATTACCATCTCCTGGAGAAAGAACGAAGCTATGTACACTACATAGTAATCTTTTTGTGTGCAAAGAACGTTATGAAAAGTTCAAGTATTCGATAACGTTGTAGGTAATCAGGGGGATGCGAGGTAATCGCATAACAGGATCCAGCAGCCTATCATTAGCGTCATTGGGATCGATAAAAACCTCACGCTTTACACTGAATGCGCGGTTCAAACTGCGATGTACTCTTATAATGGTTACGAAAGAAAGTGTCTTCGCGTAACTGATTGTAGTACGTGCTCCATCAATCTTGAGGATCTTCAACCATCTGTCACAATTACTAACCAATCAAACCAAAACAAACGGGAAAATGAGCCATCCGGGGGATTTCCGGCCCTGGAGCAAGCTGCTTTTAGAAAGCTGAATATATTTGGTTTACTACTACAGCGAGAGCCTCAGGTGAAAAAGAGTGTGCAACACAACAACAGGAAACAGCAGTCGTCTTTTTGTGACCCCGACGAGATCTGAATATGATAGCTGAAAATGGTCCAGAAGCCGGGGGTTGACGTACTTGACGTACATTTTCACACCGGCGTATACAACAATGAAACAAAGACATAAAATGACCCCGAAAATCGGGGTTCATGCCAACGCCATCATCAGAGTAAAGTGATGACAAAATAATCCGTCACCTTTTATACAAAGCCGCAACCCGGTTACAAATCAGGATAAAAGAAATATAGATAAGGGCAACACGAAAACTACCTAATTCTGTGAGCATCTAAGAAAAGCAGGTCACGCTATCAACTCCGCAATCATCATCATCAAATAAAGTTGCTGTTGTTTTGGTGCCACATGTATTCTGGCACATGTAGGTCGTTATGGCGCGCACAGGAATCTGGAGTTTGTCATATCAAACTGAACAAAGGATGTATGAATACGCATGCCGGCCCACTCCAAGATTGCTGCGACACCTTGTTTAAAAGGTAGCTGACGGATGATTTTGTTATGAGTTTACTCTGATGATGGGGTTCGCGTGAACACTGAAACGTCATTTTATGTCTTTGTTTTACTGTTGTACGCCGGCGTGACAATATACATCCAGTAATCTGAATATACTAAATCTGCGTATACGAACAGCGTTAAATTGGTTCATTTTTTCGCTACGTCGTTGCCTCAAATAAAGTTGTCCCTGCGCTGTTCGGATGGCAAAATACTCTTGCCCTTGGTAGGAGTTACCACCACTAGAATGTCTTGACACTCGTCTGGTGCTATGTGGCTTTCGCTTTGGGAGCGTTCGAACTGGTGACGCAGAGAACTGCCTTGTGCTGGCTGAAGTAAGTGGAGTACTGCACGCGGGGTCGATGCCCCGGCTTCTACGTTTCGTTGCTACCCTCTCGTTTGCAATGCATTAGCGTCTTCCTGAGGTGTGTATCTAAGCAAACGAGAAACGTTTCGCGTGGCTGTGAGAGAGATATGCTAGAGCTAAGAAGGAACATGAGGGTCATATCTGCAAGTTCGCTTCTCCTGTGCACACTCTGGTACAGCAGCGAAAGCACGCTTTACAGTACACCGCCAGAAAGGGAAAGCAGGGCTGCCAGCTTTGGCTACTGTGCGCCCTAATGGCTGTTGCTCGACGGTTGTGACGCTCAAATTTGGGCAATGGCGACTGAGCTATTTTCTGGGTACTTTGCGGATAACCCTCGTCGCCGTATTTGAGTGCCCCGTTGTTTCATCGTGGAAATGTGTCGCATGATGATCCATGACCCTGAGGTTCTCCGGATTGCAATCTCTTTTGTGTGTTGGGATTGCAACCCCCCCCCCCCCCAGCGGGGAAAAAATTAACCTGCAGATACACTGCTTCGGTCTAGTTCATGATCACTAGGAGATTTTGCTTTGTACAGCTCCCGTCGAAGTTAATAATAACACTGGAAGCAATTCTGTCTCATTTCCGAGCGTGATACAGCCACCCTGGGGGAATATTTAAGTTGGGAAAAAATCCTTGCGTTAAAGTAAGAGAATAATTTTGTTCAATTAATATTTCCTCATGGCCCCAACGGTTGCTGTAGTCGCGCTCGGGAACTAGACCGCATTTTTTCCAGTGTTATTATTAACTTTGACGGGAGCTGTACTTAAGTTCTGCGTGGAAACGATTTTACTACCCATTTGTAACTGTGCATCAGATATATATGTTAATTCTAATCCAAATGACACTTCAGCGTCCGTGGTAAAATGAGGTTACTGGAGCTCATTCCACATCAACTGATGTCTGCGCACATTGGCACCTGGCCACACAAAAGGGGAACTGGCTACTTTCCCATATCACGGGAATTGGTATTTTTCGGGACTGTGATCTGCAAAACTTGAGCGAAGGCACGCACTCTTTGTCTGATTGCACTCCTTTCCTACTGGTGTTGTGTTTCGCATGACAGTCACGACTCCTCAAAATGAAGCCGTCCTTCCATCCTGGAAACGGGTGGAGTGCCGGAAAAGAGTGCTTAGTCACAATATTCATACCCCCCATTCATCATCTCACAATAAAGTTGTTTGTTTCACACTAGGCTCGGAGGAACCGGAAGAATAATTCAATCTTGTTGTTGTTGTTGTTTTTCTAGTACAGCAGTTTTTCATCTGGAGCTATTCTTCTTTTCTGACGTAGTATTTACGGAATCGTTTATGTGGTTGGCAAACAAGAATTAGATTTCATGCAACGTTTTTGGCGTTACGGTCTCGCCTAGACTTAAATTAATTAAGTTAACGTAATTCCCTTAATTTCGTGAGTATAATGAAATTAACTAATGAAACTAAATGAAAAACCAGGGAACGGTAACGGTAGCGGTAAGAGATTACTTTTTTTTTTCGAAATTGGGGATGGTATCGATAACGGAAACGGATACCGCGATCCTCCAACAGAAATGATCGTCTGGTAGTGAATTCGGGTAATGACTGTTGTGCGATGATACGAGTAGCTTTTCATTTTATTTTTGTATTTTTGTGACTTCATTCCCTGTAATATATGCCCTGAATACTACACGGGAGCATGGAAAGCACAATATTGGATCTCGAGGGTGCATTCGTCGCTTACTCGCCCCAGTCCGCATGACCATAACACGTGCAACCTACACAACAGACTCCACGACATAGCATGAGGACGTAAGCCTTGTATCTATTTCTTCAGTTCACCGTGGCTATGGCAGCAGTAGCGTCACTAGGAGGGGAGGGGGGGGGGTATATATAAGTTTAATAAACAGGAGGTGGCGTCCACGTAAGGAGAGGTCAGCCAGACCTATGTCGGCTTGCTACGCCCTGGTGGAGCAAAAAAAAAAAAGAAAGAAAAACGAAAGTGAAAAACGCCTGCCTGCCAGCCTGCGAAGAAGCTGGCGTCACTAGGGTAAGCGCCACTCCGCGAGGGAGCTGTTTGCGTCACCCCTCATTAACTGATCCCTTATCGTACCACTCTCTAATAGGCTAGTCAGACGGCAAACGTAACTCCGTTAGCGGAACGGCCATTGCTTCACCTGTAGCCCAATCACCATTTCGAATGACATCGTTCTCTGCCTTGATTTGTTGAAAACAGGAGGCGTACGCCTCTTTTTTTTTTGTGGTATGAACTGCATAACTGTAACAAAAAAGGTGTACGACTCCCATTTTCAACAAATCAGGGCAGAGAACGGTGTCATTCGAAATGATGGTTGGACTACTGGCGAAATAAACGGCCTTTCCGCTAACGGACTTAGGTTTGCCGCCTGACTAGGATATAAAAGCAGAACTTCACCACGTAGCATGCTCCTATGCCACCACCATGCCGGATGACATCGTTCTTCCATCTGATTAGTTAAAAACGGGGGCGTACGCCTTTTTGTGGAGTTATGTTAATTGTCCCAAAAAGGCGTACGCCACACGCTTTCCACAAATCAGGAGTGAAAACGGTATCATTCTGTGCAATAGTTGGCCTTCACCGTGGTGAAGTTCCGTGCTTAGAGTGCATGCGACGCACGATGCACGATGAACTGCAATTGTGAGTTTTGGTGCATGATACGTTACCGCCTTTGCATACGTAAGGGATGGCGTTGGTGGTCCTGCGCACGCGCAAAATATGAAGAGACCTTCGCACATTGCGCAGAACCACCAGGCTAGCCTTTACGTACGCAACGGCATTAGCGTACGATGCACTAAAACCCAATAATATTACTCCACACACAGAAAAAATATCGCGCGCCCGCAAAAGGGCTCCTGACGTTTTTTTTTTTGACGTCATCGCGCCGATGAGAAAGGGAGGAAGCTGGGGCGTCGCGTCAGCCGCCTCCGTCGCGTCACCCGGTGAGGACCGACCCCCCCCCCCCCCCCTAGTGACGCCACTGTATGGCAGCATTATACAAGGCCTTTCTTTTTAGCGGAAAAAAAATTTCATGAAAAGGGGATGTGCCTTAGGACGCTTTTACATTTATCATTGGATTACTCGATAGGGCTGCTGCTTGAAAACGGTAGTTTTTTCTCAATTAGTGGACTAATTAACATAGTCATTTTAATATATGTTAAATAGTTAATTAAAGTTAGTAAGTTAAATAGTAAGTTAAGTAAAGCAAACAGGTTATTTTGAACAAAATGGTGTGCCGACAGAGCTGAACTAGCTGTCCTCCCGGAGCTCTTTAACAGCCGTTCCATTACCGGAAACAGGAACGGAAATGAAATTGAAGGGCTGGTATCTGAAACGAATAGCGGAAACAAGAATAATGCTTTCACGGGAATGGAAACGGTACCGAAAATACACCCGCTTCCCTCCCTGATGAAAGGGCACTGAAGTAAATTCTAGGCACGAAATCGCGCTCACCTCTGCAGCCGACAGAGAGCACCTGTAATTTTCTATAATTTATTTTTATCAAAATATTGGCGTTTAGTTTTTACGATAAAAAGTTCAAATCCAATCTTTGTAATTAAAATATTTGTGTATAAAAAGCTTACGACGCAAGGCAAAGCGTCAGAACGAGGGGATTTGTGCTTCTCCATTCTCTCTTGAGAAAACACACAGGCTGTGAACGTAATTATTTTCACAACTAAACCATCCATTGAAATACGCGGGGAGATGACCAATTACAGAGATTTGAAATGCAGGTCAAATATTGAGAGCGTATGAAGTCCTGTTTGATCAGGGGAACGTTTTTAATTGACTCGGGAAGAGATCCTCAGAACCTTCGCAAACATCTGTAACGCATTCCTGCGCGGTCATACATTCACCATGCGGAGTGTGAACCGAATATCGGTTACAATAGCGGAGATATATTCACCAGAAACCACTACCGAAAAGGCGACTTTGGAACCCGTCGTAAAAGCTATAGACATGAGGCCATGAAGCACGTGACCTCCCCCTGCCTTGGTATCAGCAAATGACACCAGAGACGTCATGCTGCTAGTAAGGGGGGGGGGGGGCTGCAATACGTTAAAAATCGCTCCGCTTCGTTTCAATTAAATGTTTGTTCATGAAAAAAAGAACTTAATTTCCGAGAACCGCATGCTGGTTCCTTTAAGGTGGTACTCCGAGTCGTCTGCCTCCAATGAATGATGAGTGACGCAGTCACCTTATGGTACTAATTCGCGTCTGCACTGAAGCAATTGCAAGTATATCAGAAGTCCACTACGAGGAATTCAACCCTATTTTGTATGCTATGGTTTCCAGGCCGTCGAGGTCAGAATAAAAATAGATAAGGGTGCATGCTTATACCTAATTTATTCAGCAGAATAAGTGCCACAAAGGCATGTAAAAGAAATCGAAACAACTATCTCGCCTTTATCTACGGCAACGCCATCCCGAATAAGCACGGCCTCTCGATGGGTCCCCTTCTCCGTTCGACACGAGAACATGGTGACCGCCTCTAAGTTTCTCAATGATCTACGTCCTGCAATGCTTTGCGAGGTATAGGAATTGGGAAGCGCAAGTCATTCTCGTTGAGAGCGCTGATATCACTGTGTTGACGCAGAGCTACCTGCACGATACGTGACGTCTACGATTTGAAGGTAGAAAGGCGCGTAATACAGGGGTGCCTAAATAGCAGCTGTGCCGTAGAGGAGATTGCGGCGCGAACCTTACCCTTGATGCACTGTTCAATTTGTAATCAGCCAACAATGAGTAGGAAGCTACTGGTTATGGCTGACAAATCAAGCGAGTGAAGAATGTCTCCTAGACGGTTCTCTATGCGCCTCACAGACAGACATAAAGGGGGGTGGGGTATATGTTTATCAAGAGAAAACAAAAGAAAGGAAAGGTTAGCCTTGCAAAGAGCCGGCTTGCTATTCCAAAAAAAAGGGAAAAAGAAAAAACGGAAAATAAAAAGAAGGAAAGGCATCATAAAGGTCTACCATGATCAAATAAAAAACGGAGACAGATTGATCGTATTCCTACCCTCTTAAAACGGTCACTTCTAATAGAGGTCAAAAATGTAAAAGTAAAAGGTACAATCTAAAAACGGTCACTCCTCACGTTACCGCTGAGAACAGATAACTCCTGCTGTAGAGGTTACATAATGGGTAGCGAGCTTAGACGAAACTCTCTGGTGGCCAGAGGTTACAGGCAGCGTTATGATCACCCATCAGGAGTTACACGATCACAATGCGCTCGACGTAACCCGTAAACAAGCTGTTACTCGTAAACAGGTAACGCTTATGACGGTCCTGTCAGCGGAATACTTTCAGGTTTCTGCCGCGAGAAATGGTCACACCCTATTTCATAAACCTCTGTGCACAAACATTACCGTGCACACAGCGCAGAGAGAGAGCAGGTCTGAGAATTAATTTCAGCGTATTTTCGGCATGCTTTCCATCTTGACAGCCAAAAACATTCTGTTATTACGCGACGTTGTGCAACGCCGTGTCACCGCCCGGTTACGCTAGCTAGAAGTTATCCTATATACCTTTTACTTTTAGAGGTAAAGCTTATATATTTTTTTACCTCTATTAGAGGTGACCGTTTTAAGGGTGTACGCCGCGAAACTGGAAACTTAACATCTTAGAGTGCCAAGATCCAAAAAGTTCAATTCTGCGTTCACAGGTCCACATAAAGCACTTAAGAGCTAAAGTACCAGAGTAAAATATAGTAAAGGGCAATGCGTCCTGCTTTGCTAGCTTCCGTATCACTTAGCTGAAAACTACTGTGCTGGTCTGGGCTCATTAGCAATATAATCTGTCTGCGTGATCACCCTTGCCAATTAGCAAAACGAAAATGATGTAGGATATTTTACGGCGGGATGAAACGTTGCCTTGTTTCCTTATGCAGAACGAAAATGTCGAAAGGCAGCAAGTGCGGTATCATTTCCTTCAGCATCAGGAAGTGGTTAGGGAGACAGAAAAACTGGACAGTACTAAACTCAATTTTATAATGTAAGCGAGCTTGTGTATCGACGTGTACGGTATCGATTCCATGAGCATGAGGAAGGGGGTAGGGCCAGAGGCGTGTTATGCAAGTCGACATGATAGGCGAAGGCATTCGATCGGTTGTGTCGAATTAGAAGCAGGCCAGGACGGCACAGTGAGAGCACCTGTCGGCAGAGGGGGTGATCGCCTCACCCCCACCCCCGCGTTCGCTCCGAGTGTCCCGCCACACCATTTATCATCTGTACGTGTCGTCCGAAACAGACTCGCTTTCAGCTCTGTTATCGCGTAGTGTGAAAACGAACACTCGTTTAAAAAGGGGAAGACGAAATTCACCCGAATAGGTACACTCCACTCATTACCCCATACGATATTGTGTGTGCGAACCTGCTGCACGAACAGCAGCGACACGCCACTCAGTATAGCCTTTCTTGGACAATAAAGCAAAGAACAATCAGAAACACGCAGATTTCGCTCCAGCCAAGGAGTTCGACTTGTGTTTGATCAACGCACGGAGACATTCGAGGCGAGAAAGGGAAACCCTTATCCTGCTGCGAGAAGTTTTTTTTTTAAATTACGTGTTAGCGCCGCGAAGCAACTGTGCCCTTGAGCGGCGTACAGACGTGAACAGGTGGACAGAGTACAGCAGGAAGGAGTGGGTGACAGTGGGGTAAGTATGCGTCCTGGCCCGACTTCAGGGGGAAGTGTGCCGACATTCGTTTGGAAAGTCTTCGGAAAACCCAGGGAAAACCT
Source organism: Ornithodoros turicata (assembly GCF_037126465.1). NCBI lineage: Eukaryota > Metazoa > Arthropoda > Arachnida > Ixodida > Argasidae > Ornithodoros > Ornithodoros turicata. Next base: position 88,484,481 of record NC_088203.1, read on the forward strand.
CAGACAGCACAGCCGGTGACAGGATTCGAACCCGCGTCATCTCCCAGTCTCGGCGCGGAAAGCGATCATCCTAACCACTACGCCACGGGAGCGGTTTTTTTTTCTTTTTCTTAACGTTTATTATAGATCATGGCGGCTACTGTTCACGGGAGCTGGTGCGGCGAGAAGTCTTTAAACAGTTCGTTGGTGTGCATTTTGTGTAGCATACTATTTGCTGTCTGTGCTTGAGACGTGGTCAGGGCACTCGGGAGTGTCTTTTTAGTGCAACAATATACTGACACCCTTCGCAGACGAAACCATTGCACTCTTGACGAGAACAAAATTAAAAAATAAAGGAACACGCCACCGTTCGCATACTTCTATTTGTCTTATCACACTTAATGAATCAATCAACCAATATTTCAGTTGTGCTGCTCAAACGCCAATTTCTTCTTCGCCTCAAGCTAATCAAGAACGCGAGGTGTCCTTCCCATGCGCGTTACGACCCCAACAGTCATCGGATTGCAAGGATGAGTCGTTTGTAATAAGCACATCAATGGCTCCTCTAGGTTAGGTTAGGTTGGGTTGGGTTAGGGGGGGGGATATGTTTAATGCAAAGTAAGAAAAAAGAGAAAGGAGAAGGAGAAAGAGAAGGGAAGGGTTAGCCACGGTGTGGGCTTGCTATTCCCTAATGCTTTCAAGCAAACAAAAGAAGACACAAACAGCTGGGATACAGAAAATTATGAAAAAATGCAGAAGAAACAGCTCCTTCACTAATCGTTGCGCATAGGACGCATCAGAGAATGCCCAGGAGTTTAGATTCCCGAAGGAATCGTGTCAGCGCAGACGTGACTTCAGCGTGCTGGGTAGGGCTAAGTAGCACCGCGAGGGAAAGCTCTCGGTAGCCTAGATGAGCAAGGCGGCGCCGGAGACTCGATTGGTGACCTTCGTACCGCTGGCAGGCAATGAGAATGTGGCACACCGGCTTCTACGTTGCACGTTGGGCAAAGAGGTGATGGGTGCTGATTCATCTTAAATAGGAGGAGAGGAGTTCGGGCCACATTCAGCCGCAGCCGATGAAGCAGCGATTCCTCGATGCGCGGGTGGCGGCAAGGCACAGCATATGTCATTAAAGGGTCAATGGATTTTAGGAAGGCATTGGTTCGTATAGCTTCTTGCTGAAAGAGCTGTGTGCGGTTGGCAGTGAAGCGGCGGATTTTCAGCTGGCACATAGAGTGCGCAAGGGGAAAGACAGTTGGTTGATCAGCGTCGTGGGCTTGCCGAGCAAGGGTTAGGTTAAAGCTTCCAAAGCCCCTGCACCTGTCTCGCATTGATACGTTCGATTAATTCTTCGTTCCTCATCAATAGTAAAAAAAGCTACTCAAGGCAAAAATATTGTCTGCGTCCGGTAACAACAAAAAATAGATTATGACGATGACATGGGGTCTGCGTCAGGAACTACACCTCTGACCTAAGAAACTCATGCTTTCCATCTTTGCATCACCATTTTCCTGCTTCAATGCTTGTGTTCGATAACACTTTCTGAAGAATAAGCCGATCCTATCGCATAAGCTGTAAGCCGATCTCAACCGTGTTTGTCAATGAAACGGCATATTTTCGGCGGTTACGACAGTTATGTAGCTCTGTGTCCTTTCACTTCACCCAGTTGTTCGTCCGTGCCTCGTTATTCTAATAGATAGATTACACGTATCCACAACATGGTTAGAGCATCTGCAACAGTATGCTAACGGCGTTAGCACTTTTGAAGCGTGACGTGGGGAAGTATTGCGGCTGTCCCATCCTAGAGTCGGCAGTGTAACAGTGTTAGTTGGTGTGATCCCCATCCGCTGAGTGCGCCACCACGCGGCAAGCAGACACCTCGAGGTACAGAACTCTCTCACACACACCTCTATGCATGTTGTCCTTGCGAGTACTCATTCCCATATGTATCATCATCATGTATCAAAATGGAGATGCATGAAACAACACACATGAAACAGATTGACCTAAAGTTTCCACATAAAACGTGCATGTTCAGGACCACGTTGCCTTCCTCTCACTGAACCAATCACTTTTTTTACTTTGGAATTGTAACTGGAATTGTTACTTGTTATTGAAACCACTGTTGATAAGTACAAAAAAAAAACGCTGTCTTTCCGGAGTTCTTTGTGGTGGTGGTGGTGCTGGTGAAAGGGCTGGAGAAAGGGCCGTTGTCGGCCCCACCGAGGTGGGCAACGTCACGACTGAGCCCTGGGGGAATATGCGTAATGGACTGACTTCTAAGGGAACTGTGTCGACATATGTCTGAAAGCGTGTGAGTAAAACCCAGGAAAAGCCCCAGACAGCACAGCCGGCGCCGGGAGTTCTCAATATATGGCAGCACATACAAAGGACCAATAAGTGAAGCGTAAATTATTTTCTAAATGAACGTAAATTAAGGGCAAGGAAATGTGTAACTCGACTCATGCGGCTACTTCTCCACCCTCGCTCACGCTACTCGTGCGGCACAAAAGCCCGGAACAGAAAACAAAGCCTCGCGTAACCATCCCCCTGTTGTTCCTTCCAGGCCATTTCAGCAGGCAAGGCTATTACGAGCGACAGAGACAACATCAGGGGAAATCCAATTCTGGGGATACACTTCTCGCCGCTCACAGAAAGCAACAAGAGAGGAAACTCGTTTCAACTCTTCCCCGGCACTGTTATGGTTGTCTTTTCTCTCTGTCTCTCTCTCTCTCTATTTTGTCATTCTCTTCTCTTCTTTTTTTTTCTCTCACTTGCACCCGTAACAGAATGAGAAAGATCAACATACAGCTACAATGTCAAAAAATAAGAAAGAAAAAGAAATAAAGAAGCAGGAATTGAAAGCGCACTCTATAAGCACGACGCCAGCGCTGGTCCACTGAGTCAAATTTTTTTAAGAGATGTAGCGCACGTGCCCCGAGAAGAGTGAATTAAGGACCGATTACACGTACGGCGCGCAAAGACGACGAAGCCTTTGTGATGCTGCTAGACTGGATGTTGATGCAAGTACTCAGCAGCTGCTCCCCTCTGTGTGCTGCATTTTACGGTATACTACACCTCGTTCTCTGGAACTAAGTGACTGTACTCGAGTAAATAAACACATGCTGAAACTTCTCTCCCTTTTTCTTTTTGTTGTTGTTCTTTTCATCGAGGGCGATCAACTCGGCACCCCGTGCACGAACTCATTTGGCAATAGATGCACTACTTATATTGAGATAAGATAACGATTAAAAGCGCAATGAAGGCGATAAGGGACTACATAGAAACGGCGTTCACGCCGGCGAACACCTTTTGTGTGAAGTCCACCCTTGTCTTCATCCAGTCCTTACCAAGCAGCACAATGTACTGAAAGTCGAGTGCAATAGGGGTGGATGGGTAGGTGGAAGGCCTTGAACAGTCTCGTGAAACTAATGAACATTGATAAGACACATACAGTCCACCCCTATTGCACTCGACTTTCAGTGCATTGTGCTGCTTGGGTACACATATCTCGGTACAATCAACAGGCTCTTCTAGTCCTTATGTTACTCCTAAATATGGTCAGCGTCCTGATTTCCAAAGGACTACCTTTTATATTTGGGTCATGTGAGCGTAGCGTGCCCTGCACACACATGCGTTTGTCCGTTCGTTTTTCCTATATTCTGATTCACGTTCTATACCCCTGCTTACCTTCGAAGGAGACAACATTCTTATAGCGAGCTCTGTATGTGGTCTCAAGGCAGTTGCGGCAGCGACGGAAACCAGTCCCGCAACGATCAAAGTCACTGTGGCGTTCAATTCACCTGCGTGAAAGGGCAGAAACCGTACTCCTATGTTTGTGTTTCTGTCAGTTTCCTGAAAGATGCACGTGCTGCGGGCCATCTTCTAAGACGCACAAGGCTCACAAGTAAGTTATGATCTGAAAGATGCACTTCACGAAAAGTGAACGAGTGCCAGCGGCGAGGCTCAAACCCACACTTCTCTGATTGCCGGTCACGTGTGCTACCAATTACAGTGCGCCTGTATATCAGTCGCGTCAACATATCAAGGCTTCCTTCACGATGACACGTTCACTCGGGCCCATTCTCTCTTACATTTTCTTCCATGTACGCTCACGTTCACACAAGTTGGTGAGGCTTGAATATTGTGCTGGCCTTAACTGTTCGTTGAGGCTCTGATATTTACGTTGCTCGCAAGATATTCCGAAAGTGAGCTAGTCAATTGCACGGGCAGAATCGCACGAACTCTTTTTCTTTGAATGATGAAAGATGGAAGTCACTGAAAAGGTTAGCAGCTGTAGGACTCGAACCCACATCTTCTGGATTACCGGTCCAGGGCTCTACCAATTGAGCTAAGCCAACACACCTCTCCAGCGACTTCCAAGGGCGTGTCTATCTGTTCTACGTGTCTATGTCTATGTGTCTATGTGTTCTTCTATGTCTTCTATGTGTTCCCAGCCTCAGAACATCAATTTCTCATGTTCAACAGATGCCGCTTGCGTCGATCCCGTCGTATGAATGTGTGTATGAGTGAGAAAAATGTATGAGTGAAAGGGGGATGAGTGAGGGGTGGTTGGTTTGTCCCTTCACATGACGCGCCCTTGGAAGTCACACAATCTGTAACCGTTAGGTTACAGATCCCGATCAAATCAGGAGGGCTTTCTTCGCTTATTTTAGTGACATTTTTGGCCGGAGTGTACCACCGGCTCCCGAAGAAACAGTTTCCGAGTTTCTTCGTGAAATGCCAAGGCTGTCCAAAGAGTCTGTCGAAGGCATTAATGGACACAGTACCCCTGAATAGGTAGCCCGTGCTATTGCTTCTTTAAAATCTGAAAAGTCGCCCGGCCCAGATGGCCTTACTGCTGAATTTTACAAAACCGTACCACTCTCGCGCCTTTACTATCAGAGGTTTTTAATGCGGCTTTCGAATGCGGAGTTTCTGCCAGTTTCTTTTCGTGCGTCATGCACTGTGCTTATCACCAAGGAGACTGACCCGACGGAGAGGCGTAAGGTTGGAAATTACCGCCCTATCACTCTGACGAATGTTGATTATAAAATCGTCACAAAGGTTCTTACAGAGCGCTTGCAGTGTGTCATCACGGACATCGTGGATGTCCATCAGGCGTACGGCATCGAAGGTCGCACAATATTCACCAATGTTCACACGGCGCGCTCGATTGTAGAATGTTGTTCGCTGTTAAGGATGTCTGTGGGAATGTTGAGTATAGATCTGGAGAAAGCTTTTGATAGAGTAAGTCACAGTTTTCTATTTCGAGTGCTGACTTATGTAGGAATCGGTTCAACTATGCTCAAGTGGATCCAAATGTGTTATAATGATGTTGATAGCCGGTTTTCTCTCAACGGAGTTGCTTCAGATCCACTCCGAATTCGATGCTCGGTCAGAAAAAGGTGCCCTATGTCAGCACTCTTGTTTTCCTTGTACCTTGAACCCCTTTGCTGGTTCATCTTAGCAGACAGGGATTTGCGATGTTTAAGTCGTGGCCACTATAGCATTAAAGTTCTAGCCTATGCTGATGACGATGCCTTTTTCTGTGGCTCAATAGGCGAAGTGTCACGCGTGTTAGCACATGTTCGCCAGTTCTGCTTGGCTTCTGGTGCGCATGTCAGCTGGTCAAAAACCTCTGGTTCTTGGTTGGGAATGCCACAGAGCTTCCCTACCCAGTTGGCGGGTTTGTCCTGGTCTAGGTCCCCTTCTGTCTATCATGGCGAACCATTCCTCTGGACCTGGTTCGATCGTCAACGAGTTCCTGGATGTCGCGTGTCGCTAAGCTGCGGCAGTGCGTCAGAACGTGGAATCCGCTCGAACTGTCGGTCTGCGCTCGGGCTTTTGTGCGCAATGCGAGGTTGCCTTCGCGCATTGGATATTTCCTGCAAGTGTTGCCTTGTGGGAGGATACCTGTCCACAAGATTCGCAAGAGTTTTTGCTACCTTCGTTTGGAACTCGCAGTACGAAAGGACACGGCGTGAGCATCTCTTTCATGGCCTCTCCAATGGGGGTCTTCACTTGGTGCACCTTTTTGTCCGTCAGCTTGTGTGGCGAGTCTGTTTCCTCCGCGATGAGACTCATCCGTTCCTGAGACACTGTATTTCTACTTTTTTGAAGGATAAGCTACCTGGGATAGTTGTATCCACAGTGTACGACACACCACTCTACATGTGGGGATTCTACAAGGAAGTTGCTTACGCTATACACTTCCTCGCCAGGCGGTTTTCGTATGAGTTCATCTTCCAGGTCTCGCGTCGGTCCCTGTATTGGGCTGTTGTTGACTCTCTTTTTCCCCCTCCTTTCTACCGGCAGCTTTTCGGCTCGGGTCCCGGGGAGGATGTGCTCGTGCGAGTCAGGAAGATGCCTGTAGAAGCTAAGGTGAAAGACTTTTTCTTCCACCTACACACAGGCACTCTACCTGTGCACGCTTGGCTGCGAGAACGAGGTTTCTTCGTGGCTTTCAATAACTACAACTGTAGGCTCTGCCCAGAGGAGGAGACCATCGAGCATGCTTTCCTGTCATGCAGGGATGCTTTCTTCTTCTGGGACGTGTTCCAGCGTGCCTTCAAGAAGAACATCTACCTGAGTGCGCGGGCTATTCGGTACCTCCTGATCCGTCCAGACGGCGAGCTCCCGTGGGACGTACTTATTTTGTTAGCTCTGTACTCGTTGTGGCTATCTCGTCGTATTAGAGACCGCAATGATCCTCCAGTCGGCTCCTGGCCTTTCTTCAGGAGGTACGTGACGTCATTGTGTAGGTTTCTCCTCTCCCGAACAGGTAGTGCGGAAGACCCTATCTGGCTCAAAGTACTTGAGCTTCTTCTGTCAAGCCCCACGGAGTATTAATGGACTGATCCTGGTCCTCAAATCACACCCAAACTTTTGTACATACTTCATCTCAAGTATGTATTCTTGTGTCATCCCTCTCAATCACATACAGCATCTTGTATTGTAAATGACATCTACGTCTTGAACCGTAACAGTGTGAAATAAAACGTTCTTTGAAAAAAAAAAAAAGTGTTAGCTTAGCTCAATCGGTAGAGCCCTGGACCGGTAATCCAGAAGATGTGGGTTCGAGTCCTACAGCTGGCTAACCTTTTCAGTGACTTCCATCTTTCATCATTAATTTCTTAGGCACTTTTAGGCTTTGTGTGTATTTGTCCTTTCTATGTGTTCCAGCCTCAGAACATCAATTTCTCATGCTCTTTTTCCTGGTTTTTGTGTAAAATGTAAAACGTAAGAATATAAGATCGTCGTATTTATTCTCCGAGTATTACTCAATCACTACACGGTCCTTCTCCACCATTATTCATGCGCACTTCAACATGTGCTAGGCTTTGTTGCCTGGAGGGTGTCTTATCGACCTTTCGCGAGCGCTCTCCATAATCCTTTCTCTCGCCGTCGCCAAAACAACCGCTGCCCCTGCCTTGAGGGTTTGTTTATACTGCAGGAACTGCAGAGACGTTAACTTGCACCAGGAACGTTAGGTTAACACAACAACAACAACAACAGATGATGACGATGAGATGGGATGATGGTTAACGCAAATCGTGTAAGAAAACAATGACAAAATAAGGATAGAAGGTGGTTATACATCTGACAACACCGTGAACGTCACACCGTCCTGCCCAGTTCATAGCTTGGTCACATCCGCATCCAGGTCCGTCAAACAGACTCTAAAGCCCAGACTTGCTGGTCATCTCAGCTAGTGAGAGTGGTTCTTCAGAAGACAACCAAATGTGAAATTTCTGAATGAAGTGAGGCGTCAGTCTATGGCCCATCTAACCGCGAATTCCAGTGGTAATTGCACTGCAGAAAATCTTACACGGGCTTCAGTGTGCATGTTGCAGTGGTCGCTCCAGTGCAAGGTGCGCCACGTTCCATTGGTCGTTCTGTTCAGCCTTCGTTCGCTTCTTGGCTGAACCGGCACATTACACTGTGCTGCACGAAGATGGCAAAGGGAGTTCACCATAGGTAACCATCACCAGGAACGGTGGGCTCAATAAAAGCAAGGTCTACGCTGCGGTGACCTACGCGCTTGCTGAGGTTGGTTTCACGTTACTAGGCAGCATCACGGCAACATCCACAAACACTGCTGTGCGCACAGAGTCTAGGAGGTGAGCCGGGCTTGAATCCCTGTACCTGCTACGTTTTCCCTGGGTTTGTAGCGACAAGCGCAGCGTGATCGCTCTTTGCGGGACTGTCGTGGTTTGCTTGAGGTTGATGAAATGCAGAGGGTATGTCCCCCATCTCCTGCTCCCTTATTAAGTTATTCTCAAGCGCAGGGTGTGCTGGTTCGTGTTTGATGTGGCGTTCACTGTGTTGTAAGGTAGGTCCCGTATGGAACACCCGTCACGCAGGAAACGAGCAGAAAAACCGAAGCGAAATGCGATATTGACGAACAACGACTGCGGTGTATTCTAGCACGGAGCTTAAGGGTGTGTCTCGGCGTCCCGAGAGCTGCGGAAACGCGGATGGTGATAGCAGAAGCCCGCGAAATACCCGTTGAAGTCCTACGGCAGAGGGACACCATTCGCCATTACTTACGCCTCAGAGCTCACCACCGCCGCCATCCACTAATGGCAAAATTGTGTCGCCAGAAGGTTCTGCTGTTTTCTGCAAAATGAGCGGTGTCCACGACGCCTCCGTGGTCGCTTCCGTTACCATGGATCTCACTGTCAATCCCTGGTCTTAACGTCAAAAGAAACCAAGTGCCTACATCAGTTCGCAAACAGCTAGCAGCGGATATGATGCATAGTCGATATACTGACCACACTGCAGTTTTCACTGACGGATCCACCAGTCATGAATGTTCATCGTCTGCGTTTGTTATCCCAACGGACGATGTGTCGCATGGATACCGTCTCTCACACCGCACATCATCAACGTCGGCTGAGCTATATGCTATCCTGTTGTTTCTGCGTAAGACATCGTGTGACGATCCGCGGACCTGGGTCGTTTACTCAGATTCAAAGGCTGCTCTTCAATGTATAGCCAACATGGGGATACGTGGATCGCTCACCTCAGTCGTCACTCCATCATATATGATATACTCCATGATATACTCCATCAAGTTCACCGTCTAAGCGATCACGGTCATCACATATCCCTGCAGTGAGTCCCTGGTCACTGTGGTTTGAGCGGAAACGAAGAGCCCGACAGAGCGGCAACAGCTGCCCAACAGTCTCGGGAGTTGTACCAATAGTGCCAATCCTCTCAGCCAAACGGGCGCAGCCCAATTTTGAACATCAACTACTTCTGCGTTGTAATAAATCGGACATGTAAGTTGTGTTCATACGTGACCTTTGGTTGTGCGCAACATTGCTTGTATTGGTTTGCGGAATGCACTTATGTAACTCAACCAAAAAGGTACATATTATAAGGACAACTGGTGAAGTAACGCACAAAGTAAGGCATTACTTATTAGAAGTAACGGCGTTAGTAACGCGTTAACTGCTATCGCAACAGTAACGAATAACGTAACGCGTTACTTTTTGAAAAAGTAGTGAGTAACGGTAGTGCACTACAAAATAAAAGTAACTTCCCCACCTATGAACCGCAGGCCCTGGCAGGTTGGTTGGACGGTATAAAGCTGGAATGAGGAGAAATAGCAAAACTGTCCCTCCTAAACCCCACCCCCCAAATAGCAAAACTGTCCGTGTATACGCTCCCCTCAACGGGTAACCCTCACATATAACCCGCATGTGTGCTCATCTATAGTCATGTTTACTTGAAGCGGAGGCTGCATTCTACCAATTGTCACTTCTCGCGTCAAGATATTATCCCCGTATCCTATAAGGCGGCGAACCGTGCTCTAATTAAAAAACACGAACACACGGAGAGAATACAGACAAAAAGCTCCCCAAAGGGAAAGTTTCGTCGGCTTGCGCATATATTTCACCACGTGACGCACAAATCACGGCAGTGCATGGGAGGCGAATTCGTGGTGAACGACTGGAGATACGGCACCCTGCAACTCGTGCGCCCATTGTTCATGACCTCCATTATCGTCCATCATTAGGTATTTCATTTGCACGCCGTTCCTTCTCGGACGACATTCACGGCGGAGCTAACGATCAGGGCCTTCGCATCCCCGTAACCGTAGGTTCCTTGCAATGCGATCCACTATTTCGTGCCGTCATTTGGAATAGTCGCAGAATGCCCTGGAAAGCGTGCTTTCGCTGCACAACGCTCTCGCACTGCGGTGAAGTGGGATATGTGTATGCCCGCATCCAAGCAGATTAACGGTTATAGCGCGAGTTGTAGGAATGCCGTTCCCAAAGTTTCGAAATAGCGTGTCATTAGTTTTGCACTGCATTTCATAAATCGTAGTATTTCAGGTCACAGTTCTGTAGGCGCCCGCCCGTAGGCGAAAGCAGGGGAAAGTGTTGTAACAGCTAGGAGCACGGTTACAATAAAGGTGCCTAACATTCAGGGTGTCTTCCGAGTTTAACCTCCAACAAACTGTTTCCGTAAACAGTAAGCGTAAACCGTAACATGTACCGTAGTTGAAGCAGAATGCGAAATTTAAATCGGTGATGTCACAAACCTTTCGAGCTTCGAATTCGTAAAAGTTCCCAGAAGTTTGACTTGCACTGCGCAGGCGCGTCTATCTGCTTCCCGGAAACGGAACAACAACTACGTGAATGACGATGGAATGACGTGATTTACGGAAACGGAATCATTTCCTTTACGACTCGAAGAGCTGCCAAGTACTTGCGCTATATTTAGATTATGGCGTTCCACGTCCCAAGCAGCACAATGTACTGAAAGTCGAGTGCAATAGGGGTGGACGGTATGTGTCTTATCAATGTTCTTTAGTTTCACGAGTCTGTTCAAGGCCTTCCACCTACCCGTCCACCCCTATTGCACTCGACTTTCAGTACATTTTGCTGCTTGGGGTATGTCTGTGTGCTACATACTTGTTGCATTAGCAAGGTGGATTGGAATCTCCTGAAAAGCTTGAAAGCGAGAGAGAGAGGGAAAAAAGTATAAGGCCAGCCACCTTGTGGTGAATGAGCCCGTTCACCTCGCGGTGAGCTGGCCTACACCTGGTGTGGGGAGCATAGTGGGAAACATCGAGACACAGGCACAACAGAGGGTTTCAAACGTGATTTTACTCCCTTGGAGGTATTGGCTGCCAGGGATGTCGTCGGACCTGCCCGGGATGATGGAGAACCCTCGTACGACGTGACGGTGAGGCGGCAGCTGGGATAGAGTGGGAAGTGCAGTGTAGGTTGTAGTCCACCAAGGGCCGGTGTCTGCCAGGTCTGCGGTTCGAGCCAGAAGTTTCGGTCCAGTTCTTTTCCAGCGAAGTCAGTCTGCACCCTCTCTCGCTAGCGACAAACTAAGAGCCGTGGCCCACTGGTCACGCGGCCACACCAAACCGGATGCCACTACCTCAAACCTGTGCAGGTATGCATCCAGGTCATCCCTCTTCTCATCGAACACCGGCATGGCTTTCTGCATACCCGGCCGAAAGCCATTCCCATCCCTATTCCTAGATGGAGTACGAGTGGGATCACCATTGACATTGACTCCCGACGCCTGCACTTGAGCCCGAAGGGACAAAACCCTTTCCTCCGCCAGCAACAATCGCTCTTCTGCCTCCCGCTCCGCAGCTCTCGCGGTTCTCTCTTCCGCCCTAGCCTCCCTCTCTGCAGCCTTCCGCTCCCTATCTAGGGTCACCTGCTCGTTTACCCACAGACGAAGCTCGCCTTCGGGTACTCCCAATGAACGACCCGCCGCTATAAGTTTCTCTAGCTCTGCGCTCATAGTTTCCCTCCTTTGCTCGCCATCCACCAAAAAATAGTGGTCCTGTCGCGGACGCCAGAAATTGTGGTGAATGAGCCCGTTCACCTCGCGGTGAGCTGGCCTACACCTGGTGTGGGGAGCATAGTGGGAAACATCGAGACACAGGCACAACAGAGGGTTTCAAACGTGATTTTACTCCCTTGGAGGTATTGGCTGCCAGGGATGTCGTCGGACCTGCCCGGGATGATGGAGAACCCTCGTACGACGTGACGGTGAGGCGGCAGCTGGGATAGAGTGGGAAGTGCAGTGTAGGTTGTAGTCCACCAAGGGCCGGTGTCTGCCAGGTCTGCGGTTCGAGCCAGAAGTTTCGGTCCAGTTCTTTTCCAGCGAAGCCAGTCTGCACCCTCTCTCGAGCTGCACCTGCAAGGAACTGCCTCCGCCGCTTCTCTTCGTCCTTCTTCAGCGCTCCCATGCACCAGCGCCACCACACACCTGCTACCACGACGTATGGCTTTTTTCTCAATGTGCTGGCGCAACGGAGAGACGCCTCCGGACAAGCAGCCGTGTTTTTCTGTGTCGCTTGACTTCGTAACATGTCATTTGAAACTTTTCGCTCAGACAGACGACATAAGGGGTATATAAGTCTGATAGATGCCGGTGCATTATTACTATTTATTTTATTTTGCATTTCTTGTGTTAGTGGTTATGAAAACTATGCTATGAGGCTATGGGGTGGCGTTCCACTCCTAGAGTGGAAAACCTCCCCACTTCATCGTCAGAATATAACTACTGTTGTTGTTGTTGTTGTGAAAATTGTTGCTTTCAATAACTTTCTGTAGTTGCTAGCGCGCTCCTGTGTGGTGGTGTCGTTCTTTCTCGGTCCCTGTCCGTGTTGCGCTCGTTTCATTGTGAGCTTGTACTGTATAGCACAACCCAATGTTTGGAAGTGTATGATAAACAGACGTTTAAAAATCGAAGAGCTATATCAGTCACAGTATATTTAACTCTTCATTAGAAAGGTCAGGTCTTTGCGAACCCCGGGGATCCTGACTAGAAATTCCAAAGTTCATCGAAGCTTGCGAACCTCAGGTACGTTAAGCATTAAAAGTACTCAGGCTCACAAGATCGAAGTTCGCAAGAGGTTCACGAGTTCTATCCCCAAGAGTTCGTGACATCCCTAAATTTAATGTAGCCAGTCCCGAGTGGCTCGAGACTAACATCTCCATTTTTTTTCTTTTAAAAATCAATCAATCAATGTAGCAAATCGTTCTCAATGTAGGGTCGACGCGCAGACGATTATGAACAATCGCTAGATGAAGCCCACATTTCCTTGAGTTCGAGGTACGAAGAAAAATACAGAAAATAGGCGTTACACATACGTGACTCGTATGTGTAGTGTCTGTTTTCTGTATTTAGATTCGTTTTCTGTATTTAGACTCGAGTCTTGTTTCTGTAGTGTATGTTTTCTGTATTGTTCTTCGTTCCCCAAACTCAAGGAAATATTGCCGTCATCGAACGCCCACCAGCTCGCGTGCACACTCCTCATCTGTTCCTTAAGCGATAGCTAGGCTCGCTCCCGCCACATATCGCTACATTGTTTAATTATTATTATTGTATTTCTGATCCCAGTTTTTTCACTCATTAATGTATCCGAAAATAAACAGGAAGAAAATGTTTTGAAAACTTTCTTTTTTAGTCCAGTTCCATCTCCAAGTAAAGTAAGATTTTTGTAAAAAAAAACAAAAAAAACGAAAATTTATTTCGTTGGGTGTTTCTAAAAACGGAAAAGAGTGAAAAAGAAGAAAAAAACATGGACACGGCCGGAGCCGCTACTCCAGACGCTTAGAGTGATGTAATGTCAGCAATTCATTTCTAGAAAAAGCAATGCTCCTCAAAAGTCTCGTCGTGAATGAAGTCAGAGGGCGGGATATATCCGACTGCCTTTCAAAAGACGCGAGCCATGAGTCTTTCATATCTTTTGTCGAGAAGAAACATGGGTAAAAGTATAGCTCGAACACATGTTCCGTTTCTCATGTTTATCCTTCTGCTTCTTCCTTTTTGTTATGGCTGGACAGTTTTTGCCCCAGCAGCCGTTATGGTCGCCTATAGCCATCTTTCCATACCCCAACAACAGCAGCACGTCTTCCGAAAAATGTCGCTAAGAGGATCACAGAGGAAGAAGGAACCGCCGTTCATCGTGATGTGTGTACCAACAAACGGGTGCGCAGAGTAAAAACACGGTCGTCCCCCTCGGAGATGTGACAGTTTCCAAGAACGCTTTGTCTGGGCTTCTATTTCCATCGCTCGGAACCGGAGCCTAATGCCAATTTGGCCGCCCAGAGCAGCGTCCAAAAATGAATGCCATTTCGTGGCCCGAGGAGGATGGGGAGGAGGACATCATTACCACGCGTCACGGAAAATGTAGCCTCGGAATAGCAGCACTCGGAGGTATGCACGCTCACTTCAGGTAGTGAGACCTGTAATGCAGAACTGCGTGCTGCAAGTTGCGTTTCGGCTAGTCAAATTACGCACGGAAAGTTTGCGTTATTGCTTGCATTATAAAAGGCAGTTTAGTCCTCATGTCATTGCGTCTGCTTTCACGTCGCTGGCGCAGTCACAGCGGTATGCGTATGATGGCGTGAGACAAGAACAAAGCCAATGCGAATGTGTAGACGTAATAAGCGATAAAGCGAAATTACGAACCTCGTTTCTTCTTCTTTTTTTTTTTTCTTTTGACGTAGACCCTGTTGTGTGTGTGTGTGTGTGCCGTTTATTTTACCCAGTAAGTGAACGTGAAAAGAACCCATTAGCGTGCAACACTCCAGCAAGTACGAACGTCCACGATCCTCTAAAGCCAGTAGTTATCGGGAAAAACTTACTGTAGTTCTCTCGGAAGAGATATAACGCGGTTCCTCGATCACTTGAGCTGTTAATCATTCAGGAAGTCTCGCTAAAGGTATGGATATTTAACGTGATAAATTCTGGAATATTACCATGATGTAAGCGGCGATGATAAATTAGACGACAGGAAGACAGCGGAACGTCTTAATTGAGCTGTCAAAAGTGATTGTCAAAGACTGTCCTCGTTTAATCAGTCTATCCACCAGCTTTCCTGCGTTCGTACTATTATAACGTCTCTAGCAGTCAACGGACGTTAGTTCGTAAGCCACTGCGAATCCGCCGTAAGGAGGACACGAGGACACACATTACTTGACGATTCGCCTTCATTATTATTTTTATTGAATACGACGATCGAGTAATATGATAACAGCGTTTGCATGCTGTTAGTGACAGAAGGTGAAGTACCGTTAAATACAGCTAGCAATTGCTAATTTAACGTATCAGTGGTGTAAAGAGGTTCATATTGACTTTCACCAAACGCGTCTGCTATCAAACGGCACGAAGGGCACGTTTGACTGAAAAGCCTGATCAGTGCAACAAATAACAAAACAATCACGTAATTTTCGAGAACATCCCGACAGGTCCACGACACATCCGAGTATGTTCCTTCCAGATTCATAGATTAGATGTCTTGCCCTCGAAGTTAAGTAATTTGACGTCTATCATTACAAATGGCTGTATTCAAGTCCATTCATTGTTTCGATGACACCCAAATGTTCCCCAAAGTGAACTTAGCCAAACCCTGCTTCTTTGAACTTGGCGTAATCCGTAGGCGCTGTTCGTTTAGCCTCCGTGCCCCGTACACGTTCTGAAAGAAATTTCAGCGAAAAGCGATTGCGAAGAGTGCTGCCTTTGGCTCTCTCTCAATCTGTAGTACCTGGCATCAACAACGATTAGAACTTCCGGATAGACAGAATGGTAACTTACAGGAACATGGCAGCGCTGACACCATAACACTGTGACGCCGTATGCACCTGGTGGATTGGTATTCACGTCAGCTCTTCAACGTGCATCGGGTATTGACAGTGTACTTTAAGTGTATATCTTGAAATGCATCTTGTGTGCATCGCTTTCTAACACAAAATATAAAATCAACGCAGATGCATTGATCCTCCAAGCGGTTTTCTTGTGCACGGAGACTGTGCATCGTGTACGACTGTTTCGCCGGCGCTTCTTCGAGAGATGTCGATAACACAGAACATAGAGAGAAAACGCCAGGTAACTTTAAATCCCCCACGTTTTCTTTTTTTTTTGCTCCACCAGGGCGTAGCAAGCCGACATAGGTCTGGCTGATCTCTCCCTGCGTGGACGCCACCTCCTGTTCATTAAACTTATATATACTCCCCCCCCCCCCCCCACGTCGTTGACAACAACAAAAGTGCAATATAACCCGGGGCATTCTTAAACAGGGAACTCTTCACACAAGTTCCGTGAAGGATTTCTAACACCAGCATATCACACGTCGACCCATATCGACTCCTATTCAGCGTCGTTCATCATCTCATCATCAACTAGTACAATGCCAACAAGTCGGCACCGCCCACGACAGGGTGGCGAACCCGCAACACTGTCGTTAGCCAAGTTTCCAACTCAGTCACTGAGGCCAGTAAAAAATTCGCGAGAAATGCCTTTTTTCGTTTTTTTTTTTTTTTTTTGCCTGTGCGCTTTGTTGTATGATCTCTTGTGACAGAACTATGCATTAAGAATGCATGAAATCTGCATGCAATTATGCCATGGAAACGGTAAAAACATGCAGTAAAATCTGCAGCATCACTTTCGAAACACGTTTATATTCGCATGACTACCACATCTAAATAAATAAATAATTCGGGGCTTTGCGTCGCGAGACAATAACTGCGATCATGAGCGTCTGTGGATTAATTTTGCCCACCTCAGGGTGCTTTAACGTGCGCCGAAATCTCGACACACGGCACACTACATTTAACGTCCCCCGCGGAAGACGGCGTGTCTGAGCAACTTGTACCCTTCCACCAAGTTGCCACTCTCCTCGGCCGGGTTTGAACCCGCGATCTTGGAACCAGCAGGCGGACACGCTGCCGACTGAGCCACCGAGGGCGGCGCCACATCTCCTTAGGCTACGAGCTCGTCGACGTCACCCTAATGCCAACGTCACCCTATTCTGTAGCTTTGATGTTTGCCTGATATAGGATCGGCATATAAGCGGAGGAGCTACTCTTTACATTGTTCGTGGTTGCAGGAATTTAGCGCATTTGTTGCAACTCATGCAGAAAACACCCATCCTCTAGTATTCGTCAATAACGGCAGCCTCGAGAATGATTACCCCACGCGTGACTCCTTTACATTGGTATGTAGGTGTACCCGCAGGGTCAGTAAGGGAAATTATGGGCCGCAGGGATGGATCATGCCCATGACCCCTCCTCACGTCTCCATAAATATAGTCTAAGTATTTCTACTTCATATGATTACGACGGGCCTTTGGGTCGTGCGGGCCCCTGAAAAGGTCCGGGACCCCGGGCGCCATCCTCGGCTGCCCCACCCTCTCGCAGGCCCTGGGTGTACCCAGCTATGCAAGCCTTCGATTATGAGGTCTCGGTCAGTCCTTTCATCTCGCTGCGGTGCAATCTCCATCAGCGTCGCCTAATATGTTTTATGAGGGGTACATCAGGCCTCCTGCCGGTCACCTCCACAAAAATACGTCACAATATATTGTAGCTGCCCTATAGGGCCGGTTCTGCCGTCGCTTTTCACTTTCCGTTTTCTGCCCGTTTCAATATTCTCAACCTCAGATGTAGTGACGCCTAACAAGTCAAGTTTTCGTGTTACTTTACACACGTTGTGAGTTGGAGTTGGAGTTGGAAAGAAAAGTATGGAGATGGTGGCTCCACACGAGTTGGCGGTCGAAGTGTGCATTTACGCAAAGAGATACAACATATAACTCCAAACATGCACTAACCTCCAAATTATGCAATTTCATTCAATTTAAAACTGGTTACTCATGCGGCCTCAAAAACATGCAGACATTTTTTGTTGAAAGTCTAGCATGCCCAGACAATAAAAGCATTGAATACATGCAAATCCGCGGTCGGATTATCAGCGTTGCGATCAAGTTACGTAGCCTGATTACGCAAAGTTTATTGTTTCATCACAATAATCATACGACTAAGTGATGGGGATACGTATTCGTTGGCGTCGCTCTGACAGCTCTGTAGCTTTTGATGGCGCAAGATTTCCCGGGACGAATAATGAATATCCAAGCATAAGACCATTTGCGGGAATACGACCACTAAGTGCTGCAGCGAACCAAAAAGCCGGAATAAGCGACACAGAAAGAGCGCTCGCAAATGGTTGTCGCCCATGCAGGGAGCAAAGCATACAGAGAGACACGACTAGAAGCGATTTTTCATGCTTGCTCAAATGGCAATTCGAGGAATCAACGTCCAGCAAGCAGCGATAAATATGCATTATGCCGCCCCCGACTGCCTGCCTTCCTTCCTTTATTTTCCCTCTGTGTTCTCGCGTCGAGAAAGAATTCATAAGGAAGGTTGACAGATGGAAGTTGCAGAAAAGGCTCATCAATTTCTTGGTGAACACGTTCCCGCATTCTTTCAACTATGTGGCCAGAGGCAGCGGCAGAATTCTCTTTGTGAAACGAGAGATTTTGTAAAAAGAATGGGTATACCCACTCGCGGCTCCTTCAGTCGCGCTGTTAGAGAATAAAGCGTATGGGACACGACTGGACAAAACGGTTGCAGGAGCGAAGAAAATACAGCGGAGATACTCGGCTATATACTGTATTCTCTTCAGGGCAATAGTGCCTAGTTATAGTTGTCACTAGAAGTGTGCGCGGGTGCTGTTATATCCGTGTATCCGCGTGAATATCCTCGTTTGCCGATAGAACTACAGTCAACCCCCGATTTATGAACACCCTTCGTTTCTCGAAAAATCGTTTATAAATCGAGGTGCAAGGTGCGCGGCAGAGAAATGGGCTGAAACCACAACAGGAAAAACACCAGATTACGTTTATTTCCCCCGTCACGGTGAATCCAATCGAGAAAGGCATTCATGCTAGCCGAGGGGGAGAGACTGTTTGCAACGACAAATATCCCGTTTGTCACCGGCTGTCAGAACTGATCGCTTTCTCTTGGAGCCAGGAGGTGTTTCCATCTTCTGGATATGATTGAAACTGACGACCGCTCGGCAGTCACAGGTCGCCCGGGAAGTAAAACTTTTCCACTCACGAAACAGGTGACCTTCATTCCTTGTTCATCTTATTGACGCGATCCCAGTAATTCCTTGTGCGTCAACCTCTGGACGGCTCTGCCGTCCCCTGTTCATAAATCGAGGTCACAACACATGTGTTTTTTGCGGTTCATTCCCTGAAAATCCGTTCACAATTCGGATATCGAGGGTTCATAAACCGAGGGAGAAATACATGGAAAAAGTTAGGTTCCTTGTGACGCCGTTCATAAACCCAGGAAATTCGTAAATCGAGGGTTCGTAAAACGAGGGTTGTCTGTATAAGGATCTGACATCCGCGCGAATAAGCATGCGGACAGCACCTCGCGTGTCTGCGATGCCTGCGGATTCCCGCATTATCCGCAAATAAGCACTAGGGCCTGAAACCACTTGCGGAATACATGTGCGGAAACCGCCTGCGGTCTACCGCTGGGCGGCGAGAAAGAGCGCTCGCCGCACAGCAGCCGATACCACCTGTGGTTTCCGCGGCACTCAAGACATTGACGCTGGCACAAGAGCCTGGCGCAATCTCCGTTGACCACCTGATTGGACAAAGATGCGCGGCATGCCTCTAAAAAACGTTGCATTGCGCGGTCGAGGAAAAGTGGAACGCGGAGGCGGGTTCTCCCTCATCGGGCCAAGAATTTTCCTCTCCGCATACGCCCTACCCGGCATTTTTGCCACATGTGGGTACGCGGCCTCAGTGTCTCTGCCGACCGCTGCTGACGCCCCATGGGGGAGCCAAAATTGAGAGCACGCAGTGAATAAAAAAATGAAGTGTGCCATAGTTTGGAGCGTTGACAGGAGTTGGAGGATGCTGACTAGCTGGTGCTTTACTGAGAAGAGGAGGAAGCCCGAGACAGGGAAGAAAGACACAACACACGCAGAAACTTTTTCAAGGACTTGTGGACCAAGAAGACAAGACGGGCGCGTGACCACGGCAAGCTGTTGGTAGAGGAACCCACGAACGGCACAGGAGGAAATAACTTGCGGCGAAGAGTAAACTTGAGTGCACAGATATCAGCTTCGAACAAGGCTATGGTGGAATCGATTTTGCAGAGGTTAAGGAACGCACCATCACAGAGAACGGGCTCATGAGAGCAAGCCCAGTGTCCACACATAAATCCAGCGTTTCGTAATATGATTGACAGTAGTTGAAGGGTGCTGACTAGCTGTGCATAACTGCGAAGTGGACGAAACCCCAGACAGGTAAGAAAGACACAACACACACAGAAAATTTCTCAAAAACTTTTCTGTGTGTGTTGTGTCTTTCTTCCCTGTCACGGGTTTCGTGCTCTTCGCAGTAACGGCTATTAGTTGCTTATCATGCCTATATTTTATAGTAACGACCCACGAAACAACACAATACTGCTGCACAAAAATTGCTGATGAGTTTCTGTAGTAAAGTGAATGGTTTTTCACATCACACGCTTCAGAAATGCCAATGCATTTTCTAGCCAGTTTCTGATGTATTTCTAATGCGAATTGACCACCACATTTCTGATTGTACTGTGAGGTAGGTGAAATTCTAATGAGTGTATGATGTATCATCAATGCATTTCTGCAAGCGACTGTACCGAGTAACCGATTTTCGATGCTCAGCTTACGGTCCTGCACCTTTGAGATACTCGCTTCCTTCAAGCGATCGATGGTTTCAAAAGGACGTGCGACACCGATGTCAATTTCCCCTGACAAAGGAGTTTCGTCACCAGGGGGTGGGGGGATCTATTTATTTTGACAGGAAAAGTCAGCCAGAATGGACGGCTTGCTATTCCTTGTTAAATAATTCCTTAGTGCGCATTCCTGGGCTAGTTCAGAGTATGGCGTCAGAGGTCAGAGGTCTTCCGCGGTCCCAGTCACGATGTCACATGCTGCTGAGGAGTCTGGAATCACCACCGCTTTAGTACCATTATACGCATTTTTTTTATGTCTAATAGGAGTTAGGCAAAATAGGCACCAACGCCGGAATAGGCATTTATAGCCACTGTCAAATCGGTACAGGAGGTTCCCCAGCACGCAGTTCGTGCTACTGTATTGAAAAGCCACTATTGGAACCACACACGAAAAACAGTCATTTGCCCAGGAATAACAGGTCTACGTCTAGTATAACGAACATCGTTATACGGTACCAATCGACCAATTCTTTCGGAAATTACGTAAGTAACAAACATTACTTTGCTTACGATCGCGTCAGCCGGCTACATCACGTTCCGTCATGCGAACCAACTGGCAGCTCTATCAGGCCACACTGGAGTCGGCTTCGTCAAGCGATGCACTGGGAAACCAGCAGGATTTTGCGCGTACTGTGGCAGGTGTTGCGCAGGCTGCTACTAGTTGCTTCCGTGTCCCGGCGTGCTTCTCTGCAGTCGATGCTAAGTACAAGCGGCTTCGTGCTCGTCGTCGTCGCGCGGAACGCGGTGCCGGTCACGCTCCTGAACTGCCTCGAAGCCAGGCGGGTTCAGAAAGCTATTGGGCGCCATCTGTGTCAGCTTGCGCGGGACCATTGGCGCAGGTTCACGCCCTCTTTATCCCCTTGTGCGCCGCTCTCCCGGTTATGGGGAGTACTACGACGCCTCTCTTCCCCTGTCTCTCAGCGGAATTCGTTTCGCTCCCTGTCCCTCTGTACATCACAGCCTGAACTACAAATTGCTGAAGATTTTTGCGCAAGACTTACCACCAGCACCCCCGGCTCAGCGACGCCTGCAGTCCCAATCCACGCGCCAAGTCATCCTGTCCTGGACACGCTCTTCACCCTCTCTAAACTTGAAACTGCACTTGCAGCCGCTCCTCCGCACACCTCACCTGGGGCAGATCAGGTTACCTATAAGGCCCTTTGGCATTTTCCCCTGTCGGGCCGCTTGCACCTCCTGCGGCTTCTCAATGAGACTTGGTGCACCGAGTTCCTGAGGATTGGAAGACGGCTATGATGATTTCAATACTCAAACCGGGACAATCGCCGCACCACATTGACTCTTTCCGTCCCAATGCCCTCACCAGCTGTATAGGGAAGACACTTGAACGAATGATTTTCACACGTCTCAGTTGGTTACCTGAGACTGCTGAGTATTTCCCGTAAGTGATGGCGGGTTTCCGCCCGGGCCGCTCAGCGCCGGACTGTGTCATCAACCTAGTCAGTCAGGTACAACAAGCCAAAGCAGAGGGATTATTGACTGCCGCTGTAACTGCCGTTGTGACTGCCGTTCCTCGACGTAAAGAAAGCCTACGACAGCGTTTACCATGCTGCTTTCCTTGACGCTCTTGCTGCGGCTCAAGTTTGCGGCTGCCTTCTGCGATGGATAAAATACTTTTTATCAGGCCGCTATCTCTTCGAGCGCACCGCTGGTGGTGACACCACCAAGCACCACATGACCCGGGGGGTCCCGCAGGGCAGTGTCCTGAGCCCCCTCATCTTTAATCTCATCATGGCTTCCCTTACCCCGTTGATCCCTGCTCACACATCCATCACAATATACGCCGACGACATTTGCATCTGGACTTCTGCAACCCGTCGAGATACGATCCAGCACCGACTGCAAAGCTCTCTCCATGTGATTACCACCTATCTTGCCTCCCGTGGCCTAACAGTCTCACCGGCGAAGACTGTTGCCATGGCGTTCTCGAGGAAATGCTTCCGCAGGTATCCGCTCTACATTGACGGCTCCCCTCTGACTTTCGCCATTTCATACCGATACCTAGGTATAATACTTGATCGCGACCTAACGTGGTTCCGCCATGTGAAGATGATTACACAAAAGCGGCTGCCTGAGTTCACGTCCTCAGACGTATCGCTGGTGCGTCCTGGGGCCCGTCCTGCTCTGATCTTCATCGCGTCCATCAGGCCCTCGTGTTGGGGACACTGCGCTACAGCCTTCCTATCTTGCATGCCCTCAGCAAAACACAGGAGCGCGAGCTACTTAACATCCAGGCCCGCGGCCTTCGCATTTGTCTGGGAGTATCTGGAACATCTCTGTACTCTTACTGTACTCTTGCTGAAGCACGGGACACGCCTGTTCCCCTTCTGCGAGATGCTGATACACTTCGAGTATATTATTGCTATCTCACCAGTCACCCTCACCACTATCTTTGCCATATTGACGACGAATGCCCTGAGTCAGCTTTCGGCTATATATATATTCAGCTATCGCCCGCCTGAAGAATCATCTTCCTTCCTCCTCAACCACTCCCAATTAAGCGCCAGCATTGTGGACTCTTGCGCGTCCTGATATCTGCTCCACCATCCCCGGTCTCCAGCGCAAGCGTGACACTCTCGCACCTGTAGCCCTCCAACTCGCTCTCCATTTTCTGCACTCCACGTATCAGAACCATCGTCAGGTATACACGGACGGCTCAGTCACGGCAGACAGCTCGGGTGCTGCATTTTATATCCCGGATAGTGATTTTCAGTAAGCCTGTGTCCTTCCATACCCAATGTCTTCTATGGAAGCAGAACTCCTCGGCATCCTGTCGGCTCTACAGCACCTGCTCGGTTTGCCGGCTGCTCAGTGGGCTGTTCTGACTGACAGCAAGGCTTCACTGGATCTTCTGCTCTTGTTTCGCCCCAGCACCATATGCACTCTCCACACGCTCATACTGCAAGAACTGACACAACTTGCGGCAACTGGCCATTCTGTGACGCTTCAGTAGATCCCGGGACACGTAGGCCTCCTTGGTAACACCCGCGCAGACACAATAGCAAGAGACGCAACATCTATTAGAGCTCATCCTGCCACCCCTCTGCCCCTAACGATCTCTGCCTGCTCCCTGCGCATTCGCCGGTGGCGCTGTGTCCGTACCCGGCAGTTCCGAGCGGACTCTACCTCATATCATTTCGTACGTCTCATTGACCCCCTGCAGGACTTTACTATTGCCTGCCGGTGCAATAGAGCTGAAGAATCACTCCTCCACCGTCTTCGAATGAATCTTGCACGGACACCCTCACTCCTGTATAAAATGCGCCAGACGAACTCTCCCAATTGCGCTACTTGTTGTGTGGAAGCCGACATCGAGCACTGGCTCCTACCCTGTAGCCGGTACCTCTCACAAAGACTCGTTCTCCAACACCACTTGCGACAACTTGGCCTCCCTAACGTCTCTTTGGCCACCCTGCTGGGCCCGGTCCTGCACATCCAGGGAGCAGTTACGACTGCCCTCTTGAGCTTTCTCCGTGCCACCGGCCTCTCGACCAGCCTCTAAGGCCCTTTTGTGTATCTGTCTGTGTGTATATGTGCGTGTTCCTTTTCTCTCTTTTTTTTGTTTCCGTTTTCTTGCTTGCTTTACGTTTTCTTTTCTATTTTTAGTTTTCTTTCTTTTTTCTTTCCTCTTCTTCCTTTTTCTTTCTTTTCGTTTACTTTCCTTTCTTCGTTTTCTTTTTATGAAAGGGATAGCAAGTCGGTCTATGTCTGACTAACCTTTCCTCGTTGTTTTTTCAATAAACATATTCCCCCCACCCTTTCATTTTTAGGGCCCTATATCTAGTCCTATTTGTGCAATGTGATTTTGCAGTAATCTTCGGCAGGCGCTCCTCCCTTACTGTAAATATTGTACCTCATAAGATGTTTTGTTGGAAAATCGTTATTTTGCTGTACGTGCTGTACCTTCCTGTTGCGGTTTTGTTGCACATACTTGGGTTGATGTCTTGCCGTTGTACGTAATATACCATCTTTTTGTTTTGGTTTTATATAAATACTTGACCGAACAAAGACAACATGACCCAACAGTGAGGGAGCGCAAACCGGTTGCGATGAGACGAAGCCAAGAAGATGCACTTAAAGGTGTTCTGCACAGTCCGAAAAACGCTGCTACTGTTTCATGCATCTCATAAAATCCCCGAAGGAGAACAACTCTGCAAAGTTTCGTCGCATTTAGTAGACGTAAACATATTTTAAAATCATTCCCAAGTATGTAAAAACTCGCTGGCTTTCAGCTGTTGGCAACCTGTACTGCACGAACGGAAGCTGCCGCCTTCGCGTCTTCGAAGCTATTTGGCTCCGCTGCGACTTCCGACTCGCGGCGTTCTCGGGCGAAATGGCCTTCCAGTCCGGCTCACCTTGACCGCAACCGGCTACCC
Organism: Ornithodoros turicata; assembly: GCF_037126465.1. Classification (NCBI taxonomy): domain Eukaryota; kingdom Metazoa; phylum Arthropoda; class Arachnida; order Ixodida; family Argasidae; genus Ornithodoros; species Ornithodoros turicata. The sequence goes on from NC_088203.1 coordinate 88,509,406, forward strand.
CGAGATCGGAAGGGCGCACGCCTGACGGCTGGCATGGAGGTGTGACGTCGTATTACACACGAAAATGGCGCTTCTTTAGAAACGAGGAAACTGAAACCGAACGGTTAAACCCAGTTAATTACCAGTGTTCTGAAGAACCACAGAAACCAATACTAGCGGACTATGAGATTTGAGTTCACGCAAGGATTATGCACCCTACATTAGAAAAGTTTCGGCATGTTTGTCAAGTTCGCGATTGGCCTTGCTTTCTGGCCAACGTGGCGCCTGCACGCGCGCGCGTACCACAGCGAACTGTTGCGCGCGGACGGTACAGCTATCGCTGTCACTTCTTTGCACATGAATGCGAAAAGGAGTGGACTTTTTTTTTTTTTTAAGTTGAAAACACGCTGACGTTATGCTACTCCAGCAGAACTTGCAACTTCCCTTACGTCATTTTGAGAGGAAGCTCCAAACCGCCCATAGTGCTGCTTTGGGCGACGTCTGGTGAGAAATAACCCCCAAATGATCAAGCAACAGTGGTCTATGTTCCCACCTCTGATTTGCGCTCGTGATCGCTACGTAGCCGACCTTTCTTCGTTTTAGAGCCAGTGTCATGCACCTGCAATGTGGCTGTGCCGCCGTACTTGAGGAGCAATGCTCAGTTGGTGACTGCTTCGACACAATGTTGCCCATAATTTTCAATTTTAATTTTCTAAAAAACTAAGAGTGCCAAATTGGGACCAACTTTGTGACGTAAGTGTACAGAGAGCTCCGGCTATCAATAAATAAATTTTCTGAGATTGCATCTGTACTGCTTTACGGTTATCTTTTTTTTTTTTCGTTTGCCGCATATACCACTACGTTAGTGGAGCAGCACCTGTCCAGGAATTGGTCTGAATTATATTTACAGTGCGCTAGCAGCGAGCAGGTTGCTAAGAAGAGCGCCTTTTCCCGAATTGACGGAAAATGAAGATAAACGTGGAGTCGGCTCTTCCAGTTTGTAGCTGAAAAGGGGACTTGATCGTTGTCTAACGAGCTGACGAGAGCCGGGGCACATGATACTGCACATGATAGTTACTACGCTTCAATATGTATCGTTCACTACGTCATCCACCGCGCCTTATACCGTACGTGAGAATACTGAAGAAAAAAAAAGAGAAAAAGAAAACGCTTTCCTACGTGACGTACTATCCACAAATCTTCGAGCACACGTACGCGCAAAGATGCGACGTCACAGAGTGAGGTATTCCCTTTGGTAGCCGCAAGGACGTGACCTCTCCCGCGGTTCCTCACTGGCGGTAAACGCCTGCTGAGATGTTAGGACAGGATTACTTTCGATATTCGTAGTGCCGATTTGAACACTGCGCGCTTCCGAACACACATCTTTCCAACAATCCAATCTTTCCAATCAATCAATATTCCCAATCAATCAATCCAATCTTTCCAAAACCAAACTTCCAAGGAATCCGCAAAATTCCACAGATTCGCGGATTCTCGATGACATCATTGACGTCATCGGGAGTGGACGCCCCTCTCCTTGAAAAACGCGACCGTCTTCCCTTTTCATTTCAACTTTGGAAGCACAGGGGTGACACAAACCCGCCATTGTTGTAACTACCCTGAAGCGGGTGCTTTTCGCAAAGCCGTCATCTTGTTCTGGACACACGTCATACGCAACGTCGTTTTGAGGTCATGTGACTTTGTTTACATGTCATTTTTGCGCTTGCCGACATATTCCCGTCAGCGGAAAGTCAAAAGAGTCCAGCGTAAACCATACGGTGCTTCTTCCGCGACATGGTATCCCATCTGCCCTAGTTTAAGTAAACCACCACCACCCCCTCTCGCTCGCTACGCTCCTCGAGCCTGTCCCGCGCCCTGGGCAACGGGACGTTACGAGTCGGACTTCGAGTACCTCAAGGGCACTGAAATGATGAGCACCCTCTGAAGCACAGGCGGCAAGCCTCACGGGCCGCAGCACATCGTTGCCATCGCGACTTCTCCCGCACCTTTTTTTTTTTAAGGAGTAGCAAGCCAGCACTTGCCTGGCTGCCAATACACTGGATGCCACCCCTGTGTTTCGCCGTCTGCAAGCAACTGTGGTGAGGAAACGGAAACGTACCTTCGGGGAGTAATGTTGCCAGACATATTGCAGTCTGCGCTCCTTATACGTCATACTTTTCAGAACTTGAAATTAGTTTTAAGATAGTTCCGCTTCGCATAGAGAAACAATAATTTCAGAGAATACAGTGCGAGACGCGCGGAATGCTATGGCATAAATTAGGTAAGTTCCTGAAGACACCAGATTTAGTCACGGCATTTCGACATTTAGTCTAAATTAGCGTAAATTAGCATGAATAGCTTCTTAACACACGAAATTTAGGCTGTAGTGGCACTAGTTGGTGCCCTCGTCATCCTTTCATATGAACCTTTTTGGAATGGGGTAGGGTCCTGCAATAAACGCAGGGAAACATCCCACATCATCATCATCACCCATTCATCTATGCTGTTGTTGTTGTTGTAGTGCCAATCAACTTCTCCGATAATCGTTTAAATTCGACTCGAACCGTGCCTCACCTGTTCTATTCATAGTGGACTCATTTATCGAAGTCTAAACATACCGAAAACGCAAAAAAAGAGAAAAGAAAAGAAAAAGATGAAACACTATTCACATGAGACAATTAATGACAATCCAGAAGATGTGAGTTCGAGTCCTACAGCTGGCTAACCTTTTCAGTGACGTCCATCTTTCATCAGTATCCACATGTTTGCTATGCAGAAGTCCAAGTTGCGAGTACAGCACATGAGAAGTACTTTTTTTTTGGGGGGGGGGGGGGTAGGAGGGGGGTGAGAATTTACGTTAGGAGTAGCAGAACAAGTCGGGAGGCGAGCTCAATTTCTCCTTTTTTTCCCTTACAAACAAACAAACAAACGAAAAGGTGAAACAGTTTACGTCAGACACGATGTGTCGGACTCTCTCTTCACGGTAATGAGCTTGTAGAAACATACTATTCCACGGACAGAACGGTAGAGGCTAGCGCAACAGAAAAATCACATTAAACCCTTCAACACCGGTCAGCCGAGAAAAAAAAAAGGAATGGATGCGGTTGGTCGGCGAAGCGGCGCCGACACGTCAAACCCTCGTTTGACCAGCCTTGTTGTATACGCGTTGTAACCCGAGAACCCCTCCTTTGATACACATAAAGGCTTTTCGTGTCTCGCACTCGTTATGCATCGCGAGGCTCTTTCACCGGAATATTGTAGACCGCCTAAACGTTGCAAATGCTTCCCTACGTGACTAGCGAAGTTGCCCCCCGTTTAAGCACGCAGCGTGTTTGCGCTGCTTTCGTTTCATTCGAACGTCATTTAGAAGCGTGCAACTATATGATTCCGTGTACGTGTTGAAGGGTGCCCCGTGATATACGTCTCGACTGCTAATCTCGACTCGCAAACAACCCTTCAGAAGTGTTGTTCGTTACACGTTCGTAAATTAGAATCCAGTGACGAGCACACGCTTAAAATGGGAACTGCAGCATCGGGCGTAAACCGTACCTGAACAAGAGGTTAAATTCTCGTAATATGCAATGCTTTCCGCCAGGTATTGACCTGACCGTCGTCACGAGAGACATTTTCAACTGATACGCCGATCTTTCCAGACCGTTTGATACTATCAACCACTCTTATTTATACTGTTGGGGCTCTTTTCTTTGGGATTTACAGGTTCGTTTTAGGCATGGTTTAAGTCATACCTTGATAATAGGTCACAAGCAGTGTCGATAGGGAGTAAACAAAGTTGTATTTCACCCATACAACAACAACAGCAAATAAATTGTGACTATGACACATCCACCCATTCTGCCGGCGTGCTGCATGGCCGACCTTTCCCTTTTGCCTTTCCTTTTTCCTTTTCTGTTAATAACCCCCACCCATCCATCCTTTCTGGAGTTCCTCAGGGTACCTGACTAGCCCTCTGCTTTTCAATAGCTATGTGAATAGTCAATCTAGTGTTATTGACAGCGCTCAAGTTTTTCACTATGCAGGTCATCATACGCTTCTTCTGGCAACCCATGTATCAAACAGTGAAGCCTTATCTACTTTGTAACGAAATTATTGACTGCTTATAGATTGGTTAGCTTCAAATACCATCTGTGCGAACCCCGCTAAACCTAAACTTATTTTTTTCCGTAGTCCGTTAAAACGCCCAGTATGTGATTTACTTTTCCATTTGCATGCTTCAGCCTGTCACAATTGTAACTATAAACCTTCGCCTTACTATACATAATCAAAATCTTGGCGTTCACTTTGACAGCGACATGAAATGACACTCATAGGTCATTTTTGTTGGGGAAATTACCCTAGTGTTGCTTGCCTTTTGTACAATATTAAGATTGTTTGTTTGTTTGTTTGTAAGAAAAAAAAACAAGGAGAAATTGAACTCGTCTCCCGACTTGTTCTGCTACTCCTAACAAAAATTATCACCCCACCCCACCCCCCAAAACTTAAGACAATATTAAGATATTTACGCTTTATGCTATTCGAAAGATGATTTTACAGTCCCTAGGTTATTCCCTTCTAAGATACGGTATCACAGTCTTCTTCAACTATTCTGAAGTATAGAGATCTAGGATTAACGGTGTTTGAAAGTCGGCCCTAAAAAGCGTGTCATATAGCTTTTTTGAGTTGAATACTAACCTATTTATTCGGAACAACCTTCCAGTGTTCGACGATCTGTTCGCACAAATTGTAACATTAAGATACTATTGGTCAGATGATTTCAAAAAAAACTAAATACCTGTTCTCGACAGCAGCAACAACGACAACTTGTATTCTCAACGACATTGTATTCTCAGCGACAACGACAACTCCATTGTAAGATGATGAATGGGGAGTTTCATCGCCAGGGGCAGTACTCTGCCCCATTGCTGGTGGTGATGCGGAGAATGAAAGAATGGGACATTCAGATTCGTATTTCTTACCGCGCATCCTTACAAACTACGGCAAAGGGCAGAGAGAGTATTGCATTCCAAAAATATTCCATAGTCTCGGACCGGATTTCTTACATCTCACATCCATGCGCACTGTCAAAGCCATGCTTGAACAGTTTACATTCGATTGTCCTGAGTAGTCAGTGCTGTCTCTGTACATTCATTGCTTCTGTTTGGCTTATACCTACTCTTGTTGTTAGGTACATTGTTATAGCGTCACATTTCATTGCCATGCTTACATTTTAATGCGTTAGCATTAGGACTGTCAAAATGGAAAAAGCTGTATGTATGTTTGTGTCCGTGTGTCCGTGTGTGAGATGGTGAAGCCTCACCGAGATAGCGGTATAAGTGGACATGCAAAGGGCATATAAGAGGGTAAATGTAAATGGAGGTAAATGATTTCAAATTGAAGTAGTCGAAGGTAATTAAGAGTAAGAGGTAAGTGTGATTGGAGGTATTTAAAGGCAATTAAAACAAGAAAGTTGAGTTCAATAAATATGTCATAAAGAGAAAGATTAAATGAAATTAAAGAATACTGAGGGTAACCGCAGGTTATACCGGGGCTAATTAACGTCAATTGAATTGATAGTAATTATGGCAAGTAAATGTAATGAAAGGTAATTAAGGGAATTCAAGATGACCTCATGTAACCTGCGGTTACCTAAGGTAATTAAAGGGTAATTACTGGGTACTTGAAAATAATTGAGGCAAATTAAAGGTTAAATAAATGGACTTACATATAGTAATTGAAAGTGTCAAACCGGGAATAGCATTGACTGGAGGTGGACAACCGGAAGTCAGGTTAGACCGGAAGTGGAGAACCGGAAGTCGCGTTGGATCGGAAATGCATACTGGAACTCAAGTATAGACGGGATGTGGATAACCGGAAGTCGGGTTTAGACTGGAAGTGGACAACCGGAAGTGGATACCCGGAACTCAAGTATGGACCCGAAAAGGCGGTTACTGCTAACGCATCTCTCTCACATTTACCGCTAAATCACCAGTCAATTTTTGTACCTCTTGAGTTTCCCATTTTAAGTGTTATTCTGAGTGTTCTGCGTGTTCTAGGTTCCTCGGTCCCACTGTTGGTGCTAGGCTCTCTTGGCGGAAGCATATTGCAAGCTTGGAGATCAAGATCCACCGTTGGATTGCAGTGATCCGTCACTTGACAGGCATGAGATGGGGCAGTGACACGAGCTCTCTGTTAGCCGTCCACAGGGCTTTGGCTCGAGGGTCCCTCGCGTATAGTTTGCCGGTGCTTAATGGTCTGCCGACATCTTCAGATCATAAGCTGCAGTGCCTCCTGGCGCGAAGAATTCGTGTGTGCCTCGGCGCAGCAGAGACCCGAGCAGTTATTGCTGGAGCGAGGGACACCCCGCTGGATGTTCTTCGCTACGGTGAGACCTGCCGGCTTTTCCTCCGCCTTTTATCCCACCATCGGCGGCACCCGCTCGTATCGAAGATCTTGAGGCGCAAGCACTGCAAGGTGCGCTCGGTGATGACTCAGCTGAAGCCTAGCGTCCCGCGTTTCGTAGTGAAGATAGTGGCTCCCAGTGCTCCTCCATGGTCTCTGTCAAGCCCAGTCACCCGCCTAACTCTTCCTGGCCTGCATGGAAGGAAAAGGGATACAGCCCGGTGTGTCTCCAAGCAGCTTACCCTGGACATGATGAACGACAACTACACGGCGTCAACCTCAGTTTTCACTGAAGGATCATCTACTCGGGGTGGATCGTCCTCGGCACTTGTCATTCCATCTCAGTCAGTCTCCTGTGGTCACCGTCTTTCTCACAGAACGTCGTCTACGTGTGCCGAGCTTTACGCCATCCTATTTGCTATGCAAAAAATATCAGCCAGTCCAGCTCGGTCCTGGGTCGTCTTTACAGACTCAAGACCCGCGCTTCTGTGTGTGGCCAACTTGGGGGTACATGGATCCCTCGATCCTGTTGTCTTTGACATCTTGCAAGCTTATAAGAAGACGACCATTGCAGGGCACACTGTAGTATTGCAGTGGATCCCCGGACATGTCGGTATCAGCGGCAACGAAGAAGCAGACAGAGCCGCATTGAGCGCCCATCAGCACGCAGCTTTTTACCCGATAATGATGTCGTCGGGCGACCGAAGACACCTCCTCTCGACACTCACGGGTCCCAAGATGCAAGCTCACTCCCTTCTCTCTGATGTAGATCCTCCGCTTTCTCTCGTCCTTCCTCCGCCGCTACCGCGCCCCTTAACTGCTCTTTTCCACCGCACGAGGCTCAACGTTGCCTTTACACCTGCCTTTCAACACCGTCTCGGCTCCACCGTCTTCCCTCTGCCCCAATTCTGGAGTACACGGCGACCTCAGCCACGTCGTCCTAGCTCGTGGGCAATACCGCCACGAGTGTGCCCTAATGGAAGTCTCCATGCAACGCATTGACAAGCGGCCGTTCAACCTAGCGAAGATCCTCGGTGCGTGGTCGAACGCTGCCCACCAGACGCAGGGCCTTCCTCTTTTGGCGGAGTACTTGTGCTTCACCGGTCTGGCGACGGCTCTTTGAAAGCCCCCATCATCATCTCTTCATCCTCTCCCAACGCGAAATAGGGCAGTGTACCGCCTCAGCGGCGGTGAATCGCCCACCCCATCAGCATCCAATATATGTGTGTGAGAGAGAGAGAGAGAGTGTTCATCACTCTGTCTGTCTGTCCCGCTCACAAGCCTTTCAGACTCATGCGGGTCACTTGTATTTCTTTATTGCAGAACCTCGCAATAAACTCAATTATTATTATTATATGAAACGTCGCGTTTGGGTGCGTCGGGAATGTCAGTGAAGGACATTTCCAGCATCCTTTTACTGATCGATTGGTTTCTTTTCTTTTCGATCGATAAAGCAAACACTTTAACACTTCAACTTTAACTAGTATCACTTTGCTGGTATACTGATAATATTTTACCAGGAAGTAACTCGAGAACAACCGAAAAGTCCGCTGAATTAGAGCACAGTCACACCTCGGTACGTAAACATTTAAAATTTCAATGTGAACCCTCCTCAAGATAAGCGGTAAAACTTTACTCCAGACAGCTTCTTTACTTTTTAATTTTTTTTTTTCATTTTTTCTTTCTGGAGGTGAGACGTGGAGAGGGGAATATGAAGACGTTGGCTCCAACAACAGAGGCTACTCCAAATCACCTTTGTCTGAAAGTAAAGAAGTAATCGGGGTATGCGCGTGTAGAAAGAAGAAGAAGAAAAAAAAAACCTATTCACATGTGAAAAGAGCCGCGAACTCCATTGGAAATTTCATTCTTTTATCTTCGACGTACACGTTTAAAGGCTGCTTCAACGCTTAACACGCTCCGTGCCAGTCATCATTCCTATAACACCGTTCTCTTCCGTGATTCGTTAAAACGGGAGACGCAAGTCTTTTTGTGACGCTTCTGCAGTTCCGTTAAATCAATCAGGCGTGGTATCCAATGAAATCAAACCAGAAGTGATAACGGTATCATTATGTGCAATATTTGACCCTCAACGTGTTATGTAGTGAAGTTCTGCTTTTAGAGTGATAGTGCACTGCATTCCGAATGTGACGCCATCCGTATACCAACGATTCCTTTCGCAGTCGTTGTGCGCGCACACCGCATCGACTATAATCTCGCTACCATTTCGGCTACAAAATTGGTTTTATTGCGCTATGGCTACACCCGTGTCCCGACGAATGCAAGCTGGCGTATAGAGTTCAGTTTAGCCGAAGAGCTTCCCTGCTTCCACTTAAAAACGTTTCGCTTTTTCATCCTTGATCAGTGCGGAGCACTCGTTTTGGTCCTCGCGACGTATAACAAAAGAAAAGAAAAAGGCGACTCTTTTTCTTGATATATAGAACCAGCAGAAGACAAAATAGTGTTCGAAAGGCTGCATATATATAATTCCAAGCAGTTTTGCCCCCCACGTTTTCTGCCCTGCGGAGACGTAGTGCATTGTTGAACTCCGTGTGGCAGCGTGGCTCCGCGATCGCGAAAGGAGAGAGAAAAAAAAAAGAAAAAGAAAGAAACTGCAAAAAACCCATACGTATTCTATAGCTTAGTTCACCGAAAATGCATTTGCTGTTCCAAATTCTTGGGTTCGTAAAACGAAGAAATACAATGGGGATTTTCGCGTCTCACGACGAACCGTTCAGTTTAGAACAACATTCTAGTTTCGAAATATCGGCACCTCCCGACTTGACGCTCTTGCTTCTATTGACCTTCGCCAGATCGCTCGATTCTCTACTTTTCGATGTTCATAAAATGAGAGCGTAAATCTAGCGTTGATATACGCGAGAGTTCACGTTATGATTGATTCATTGATTCGTAAAAAAAAAAAAAAAAAACTGGAGATGAAGTTCACTTTATATTCTGCATAGTATGCCATATTTCTACGTAGAGTGTACGAAATATGAGACGTATTAGAAATGAAACACGTTTTATGTTTCCGCGCATGTGAAAGAGCAGTTCAAGATGTTGTGTGTATCAAACTATACCAAAGGAAAATAAACTGGAAACGCGAACCCTTATAGATAGACGCGCAAGACAGACGACAAGTAACATTTTTCACGAAACAGTAAAACATTACCGTGGACTGGGACACACGCGTGTGTGTTAGGCTAATGCTGCGCCTTCGAGTTCGTCGAAGGTCGAGAGAATAATCACTATTATAATAATCACTATATTATATTACCACGGGTGAGCATTGAAACATGGAATCTACGCCCATGTAAAAGTCTTTACATTCGCGTAAAAAAAATCTACTACAACACTGCGATCTCTCAAACCTATAGCATATAATAAGCAGTAATAACATTAAACAATAAAAAACTCTCTAAATTCAAATATATCTCCCTACGATAACTCGTGAAAAACTGACCGCTTACGGGAGACCTACATATTGCGTAGTGGCTTTGTTATGGGTTCATATGTTTCAGTTTTCCTCTCTCGTTTTCTTTCTTTCCTTTTTGTGTATGCTTTCTTTGTGCTAGTGCTGCTTGGTGCTTGAGGTATCAAACACATTCCTCTTTTTCTTGTTTTCGCCAGCTTCAACATCAACAACATTCGTGTCCTTATTTCTTTGTTCTTCTGTTTATATCAGCGTGCGTCGCATATCCGCTCATCGTCGCGTTTCTCTTTTTGAAACTAATATCCCAAAGAAAGCACACAGAAATACATACACACACACACACAAATAGAAAACAACCAGAGAGTTAAAGACATGACACCTTTTGTGACGAAAGCTTCAGCGCTCCCGACAAAGGGGGAAGCCGCTTGAAGACATCCTAGAAGAGTGAGCCACCGCACCGGTGTCCTCTGCGCACGCCGCTTTACAAGGGGCGACTCCGCCATGCATCCAACAAGAGGGTACCTGATTTCGCACCCACAAACTCACAAGCCGGCACAGTCACACACGGTAGAGCAGTTGCCTCTCGTCGCCGACATGTTTCGGAGCAGTGAGCGAGCACACAATCACTGCCATCACCACTGGCATTGTATCAGAACACCATTTCCGAAGTAGCTACTAAAATCCACAAAATAAGCACCGACTGAGGGGCACCTATCTGCTCATCTGTTGCACTACCGGCGGTGCGCGGGCCAGCAGCAATGCAGACGACGGTGCCTCTGCTCACGTCGCTCCGGACGCTGCGGCGCGAGGAGCGACGGTGGCGACATGGTGCGGAGCCGGCGACTTCCGCGGCTCTTTGAATGCGCCAATTTGCCGTTAGTTTCGCATGTGACGCTTCATTACGAGGAGGCAACGGAAGGTTGTTGGAGCAGAAGATTCTATTCAATCTGAGCGTTAAACAACAACTTTATTTTTAAGATGATGAACAGGAAGTTTCGATCTGAGCGTTCGTCTCAATGATACACCCTAAAAAGTCAATGTAGACAATGACACGCTGTTGTGCGCAAGGTTCTCGGAACGCTCGCGGACTTTGCTTATGTGTTTCGCTAACAATTTGGGGGATTGAAATTTGCTTCGCTTGGAAGTCGCGTCACCAAATCAGCGAACAAGGCATCCGATATCTAGCTGAACCCCACTGTATGCATACGACAATGGCGACGTTCATAGGCAAGCAGCAACAGGCCTCGTCTTGGATGAGCGGTTTCGAATGTGCTAGAAATAAGGATGTGCGAATATTCCGAATTCCGAACCGGATATGAAAGCACGTATTCGAATTTCGATTCGAAGCGACGTATTTGCCAAATCGACTATATTGAATAATTCGTAAGCCACACTCGGAAGCCCAAAAGCAACAGAAGAGATAGGGCATAGTACGAAGTGAATGAAGCTTCATACAATGATTCATAAGTACATATCATGTGTGCATGCTGTGTATATGTTCGGTTTGGTTATAATACTATTCGCTTTGTATTCGATTCGTTTTTAAAATCACCATTCGCGTAGCTCGATCTTGAACCGTTGAATCGAGACAACGTTACATAAAGTTATGGGATATGCAAAGATAGGACCGTGACGAACCAGCGTAAATGAATTCTGAATTTTGAAAATGAGTCCTTGTTGCTACGTTAACCACGCAAGGCGATGCGTAAAAGTTAGACTTTCAAGTGTCACCGTCTCATTTGTCCCCGCTGATTGATTGATTGACTGGCAGAAGAAAAAAAATGGAGATGTTAGCCCCAAACTACTCGGGACTTGCTGCTTCTCCCAATTGCATAAATTGTGATGAAAAGCTAGGATATTCCGTAGTACAAAATGGTCAAGGGTATCTCATCATCCGACGCTACACGTCTTTCTCCCTTCCGTTATCTCCCTGCTTTATGTACGCCATTGATCCGAAAGGGACGTAATAATGGTGATGCTGACGCAGTAAAATCTCAGTTAATTTCAATCACTATGCCTTGATAATTAGCTCTTCATTTGTATTGTATGTTTACGTGCTTTGTGTAACAGTTGGTGCGTTCCTGCTCCAGCAGCAGAAGGTATTGTCCTTGGTCTAATGGCCATTATTCTTGTTCACGTGAAACGCGTAAAGAATGGTAGTTATTGGATACTATGTGGGATACTGTGTGATGGGCTTGCCCGTATCAGCAAGAGACCGCTCAACTTAGCTGCTGTCATAATTGCTGTCGTCCACTGGATTGCTCCAGACGCTTTAATTACTTCTCGCGTTTTCATCCTTGCTTCATCATCTTCATATAATGTTCCACGTGCTATGGTGTAGGGAACCGCACCACCGCTGTGAAACACCCCATCTCATCGTCATCATCTATTGTTGTTGTTATTACTATGTATGTTTCTCGCAAGGTATACTCTAAGAAATGAATAATTGGAGCCTTTTGAGGAATACATACATTGTCACAACCATTTCTTCCTTTCGGGACAGAATGTCTGGCATTAAATGCGACGTCAGTGTAGGGACTCCGCGTCACGCTTTGTCCTCCATACTATGTTCATACTCTACGTCGATGAAAATACTCTGTCTTTGCATTTTACTGATACATCAAGTTATAAGCACGAGTAGGGCCCAATTGAGTCAAGAAAGCCAAACTGTCAAGAGATACAAGGCATACAACAAGGAAGAACCACTACCTATTTCTGGTTCTGTAGGCAGAGTATTGCCTCATTACGTCGCGTTGTTCCATGAAACTCGGCCATCTTGACGGGGATTACTTCATCACGTTTTTTTTTATCCAATTCAGTTTCATCAAATTTAACAGACGTTACGTATAGTCTGTCACATTCAAGGGACCATTCGCGAAGCCTACAGATTAGTTGCAGTGTTGGTGAGTAAAATTCAGGGCCAAGGCGCTAAAATTAGGCGTAAATACTCGATGGCTAAGAGCTGTGATTACTCCCCAATTTCGCCTCCCCTTCCTTCTTTTATCTTTGAGGTTAGTAACACTCCACATTGAAATTCTCATCTGCAGATCGTATTGACTTGTTCCTATGTACCGTCGAGGAAGGGTTATTCTCGTCCACTCTGAAATCTCTGCTAAGTCGTCATTCTGTCACCGACGAGCCAGAGCTCACGCGATTTGAGCAGTGCGACAGTTATCGAAGAGTTGTTCGTGACACATGTCCCCCGATGTTTGCTTCCACTGCCTCTTCTTAACGAACCTCTCGGTAAGAAGCGTTCTCCGGCTAATTAGTTTCTGTTTTCTCGCCTTCCCGTGGCGTCCCTTAATCAAACCACTGCGAGCCCAAAAGTCAACACAGCTTTTCCTCCCACTTGAACAAGTTCGATTATGTGAGCGTGTCTGAATGAAGCGATTGTGCCGGTCACGGATGGAAGGAAGGAGAGGTTTCGCTTTCCGAGCACGAACTTGGAAAAAACCTCGTTAGAGATCCATTGCGTCGGGCAAACTTGCTGAAGGGGGAGTTAATCGTCGCTAAGCCCGCTCCGCCACCCACGTTCCCGCTGGGCATTCGGGAGATGCGAGTGGGAAAGAGGTGATTCCCCTTTCCTGGAAAGCCTTGCCGGTGTTGGCCTCACTCGCGTGGGCGGCCTGTATTCTGCAGTGTTGTTCGTAACGCAGTTACAGTAATCGATACTTTTTTCGGTATCGGAGTGCGGATCGTGATACTTTTTTAAAATCGGCATCCGATACGTATTTCCGTTACAAATTTACGGTAACGTGATCTCCGTATCGTTACCGATACCAGTACTTTTTTAGTGCCCCAAGCTTTAATCACCGACCATCTTTCTTACTCTTATTCATTGTCACTGGTTCGGCTAGCGCTCGGCAAGAAGCCTGTGGACACGCCTACGTGCTCTGTAACGGGAATTATACGCACACACACACATATATTGGATGATGATGAGGTGGGCGATTCACCGCCGCTGAGGTGGTACACTGCCCTATTGCGCATTAGGAACGGATGAGGGGACGATAATGATGATGGGTGAATCACTTTCAGAGAGCCGTCACCAGACGGGTGGAGCACAAGTAATCCGCACGAAGACGAAAGCCCAACACATGTTCACTTCTTTTCTTCGAACCTGGAGGAAATAACCATGCTGCTCTCAACAAAAGAGTTGAGGTCAACGAACAGAGTTCAAGTCGTGGACAGTGCGCTCTGGATTCCACTGCTACGCTACCGTGTCGCACTGAGTCACGCTCACATAAGTACTGTGGTGTTGTATAACTTCAGATAGGTTTCCTTGATCATTGGACTCCACGATATGTGTGAGCCTGACAGTAACGTAATCGTCATATCGGCCTCTGTCAGCTGCCGGGGAGAAGACGTCTTGCTAGGATGGCAGAAGACGACTTTGAGAACGAGCTATTGATAAAAATCAAGCAAAGTGTCGGAGCTGCATAATATATAAGCTGTGCTTTTACTGCAAAACTGTCTTCTCCCAATTTGCTATTATGCAAATGGGGGGCTCACGTAAGTTGCATCAACTTAGTATTTCCAACAAAAACATCGGGCAATTAGACTGCGTTACTATTATTTGAGTGTCGGTAGCGGTACTGCGGTGCTTTAAAAAAAGTATCGATATCGGTATTTCGATAGTTTTTACTCAAGTAACGGGTATCGATAACGCGATACCATATTTCGGTAACGGGTACAACACCAGTATTGTGCTACCTGTGCCACACGCGTTCTTAGAGGCAATGCAGAACAAGAAATGGAGATCAAAAGCGTAAGAATATAACGGACGGATACAGAAAACATGTCGAGATAGTGGTTGCACAAATGTGACTGCCTTAAAAGTAACCTCTGAGTGATTGCCTTGAGCTGAGGTGAAACTGGGAAACTCGAGAAATAAATGAGTGGAAAGGCTGATGCACGAGGTGCGAGTCCATCAAGCGGCAGAATGTCAGTAAGTCACACTGAGACCGCTATAAACTTCAGAACCTGTTGTCCTCTCGAATTTTGTAAAAATACAGGCATGTAAATCCTGAATGCTTAGTTGGGTTTCGTATGAACACGTATAAAGAAAGCATTTGTAGTGACACTGAAAAAGGAAAGCTCCAGGCTCCGGTGCCACTGCCACGCACAGTCCCATACTTATAGTACCCGAAAATGAAATATAAATGCAATGAATAAGAACTCTCCATGTATTTGTTGCATAGCCTATTGTAATTGTTTGGCAGTTTTTAGAGAACGTTTTGCTCTGAAAATTATTGCACATTTAATTTCCACAACGCAAGGAAAGTGCAGAACGAATACATACAGGGTTAGCATCCGCTAATAGGCCGTTGATGACGTCATCGTGAAGCTACCGCACCTATACTGGAACCAGCAGGTCACTGGCACTTTCTAAGAATCATGGGAAAAGGGTCGACCTCCGTGTCCAAACTAGCAGACGACGCACGCTATGGATGCTGAAGGTGGATGTGCCTGGCTCTAGAAATATCTTTAGAAAGTGGTAAAGCGCGACTGTCAGAACGTGACTAATAGGCTGTCTTTCTGCGTGTGTACATAAACTAATTTACCGACGATAAGTACGTACGTATAACGGCTGCAACAAGCAATAGGCCTGTTGCACTAACCAGGCGGCGGTCATGCTGCGCCTGATGTGATTTCTCCATGTAGTTTTGCTGATGTGCAGTACTGTGCAAAATAAATCAAATGTTAGTCAACAGACATTTGTTTGATGATGTGAAGCGTAAGTTAGCTAGAACACGACAGCAATTATGTGTCCTATTCACACGTGAGACTAAAGTTACAGGTATTTTTCCATTCAGCAGAAACTAAACTTTTACGCAGTAGATGACACGTTCGACATGGTTGCGAACTTGAGCAATGTAGTCATTATCTTGCATCTGCTACTTTCAAAACTACGCACTAGACATGAAATGGGAGGCACCAGCAGAATTTGATCTTTGTTCTCACTACGGCCTTGAATTCCAGAAAGCCCTTTATCAATCAGTACGAGGTCCCATGGTGAAATCATCTTAATAAGCTGCTGTGCTTTTTGTCTGTTCACAGATTCACAAGGTATGTGTCATTGTAAAACGTCAAAACTTGTTTCCGTCGTCTGTTATTCGAAAGCTCGAATCACGTTCTTTCACATATTTGTTGCCGAACTTAATCACACCTGCTGTGTGCCAAATGGCATGCGAAACGTCTTGTCTGAGTCCTAGATGAAGGTAGCTGGAATCATTCCATTGAGAATCTTGTAAACATTGATATCACACGGCGAACAGCACTAATCCAACGGTGGCTGCGACACCTTTCGCATGGTTTGTTTGTAAGGCTGTAGAGACATGTTTGTCTTCTGAATTTCTGTAGCTGTGTCTACAACCTAACAAGAATAACAACTAAATTTTAATATTGCGATAATAATTTAATATTGTTTTCGCTCTCGTGCGCTGCTTCCCGCCCCCATTCGCAGGAAAATCACCCAAAAATGTACACATGGGAGGCAGCTGAACTAGGGACTAGTTTGCACGTCTGTCGCTAGCTGGCTCTGCGAAAAACACTAGCGCAACAGGCCTATATACCTGGCATTGTAGACCTGAAGGGAGTGGTTATCCCTTCACAACAGCGCAGCAGCCACCCATACTGCTTCAGGAGCCGCTGGGAAACCAATTTTAAACACACGGTGATCCCAAAGCACCTTGCCTATCGGAACCTGTGAGGCGCTGGACCAACACCTCCTAGATAATAGAAGGCCTGCGCACTGCCCAAATCACGGAGTCCTGCGTGAGCTTTGCGAGCTGCTTCTAGCTTTTCTTTTGTTCGCTCTCTCATTGACGTCATAGCAGCATCCACAGCGACCTTCGTGTGTGACGCTATGTCACGTGGGGCGCAGACCTGATGCTATCTAGGGGGTGTTGGCTTGACACGGAAGCGAGGACACTGACGTCATTTCCGCATGAAATTACCGGTGACCGATCAGTCGATTGGGTGCCGTAGACACAGTACTCGGCAAGCCACGTTATCAACGGTCTACGGAAACTCGCTATTGACCCCACATCCGCCGCACATGAACGATGCTGCAGTACACTGGTTTGAAAACCACGCTGCTTGCACTCCGAACGCTCCTGAAGAATTTGACTGATTCGAACGGCGCGCCCCGTGCCCGGAGTGACAACGTAGGATACGAGGTACCGACCTATAAAATTTAACCAATGTCGACGAGTCGTGCACAACAACCCCTCAGTGGATGAGACCGCTTCGTTGCACGCATCTGACGCACAACAGCGGATTCGACCTTGCTTGATTCGAAAGCGATTGAGCGAAATGTGCAAACCGCCTAATCCGAACATAACCGGCGTTGTCATTACTGCTCTCAATGAAGGAGCATTTGCATTACGCAAGCTCTAATAAAAGGAAACGAGTTCTGAAGCCTGCGATCACTCGCGCGTTAGCAAAAGCGTGGATTTTAAGATGTGACTCCCACGAAGAAGAAGAAAAAGCAACGTATTTTCGTTTGACAGTTGAGAACTGCCATGTTCCCAGGAAACTTGAAGCTTGTGTTGTGTTCGTCCCGTTGTTACCTCAGCCTTTGTTACCTCAGTTGTGGCCTCAGAACAGCTACTTTTCATCATATTTTCGTCTCGTTCCTATGTTCATATAGTAGTGTCGCTTCGTCAGAAAGTACGTATTGTACTAAATATTAAATTGGCAGTAAATATTCAATTAATGGAATGGACGGCATGCACTCTAAAGTCTGTACCATATAGCATACCTTATATCAATCTATACCCGATAAATATATAAGGCACACCAGTGAAATTTTCCCGCTGCATTATAGGGTACAGGTCTCAACAATGTCCACAGCCGCACGTATATTTATTTATTTATTGGTTTTTCCCCGAGGGCCCTTACGGGCCCTTGGGGTATATGAGGAACAACGAAATGTATAAGGTATATTGTCGTTTTATAAGGTTCAGTGTGGCGCAACTTCGTTTGGCCTTTTTTTTTTTTTTTTTTGTTCAGATATTGCCCAAAAAGGTCGGTGCATTTAGATAATGCAAGAACGCATCCAGCAGAACCGGCTGTTGATTTGGCTCGGATTCAAGGACAATACGATTCTTTTCGCTTTTGATATGGTTTTAGTTTGATTAAAAAATGAAACATTTGGAATATTGACATCATATTTCCGCTATATTTTCGGTTGCAACAGTATGAAGCGTAAACTTTGTCGTTATATTCAAAATGGATATCTCCAGGTTGTAATCAAGAAATGAAGTAGTCAGTTGTTCATAAGCTGTGTTCTTTAGTTGTGCGCATCGCAGAATGCTAGAAAAAGCGAATGCACGAAAGCAAACATAAACGGCGAGCCTGTTCGTGATGAAGTCTGATACCCTCCTTGGGGGAACTTTTCCCGTTTTTCTTCTTATGTTTGTGTGCCCTTCCACGACTCGGGTACGTGGTAACGGTATCGCATACGGTTCACAGTTTAAAAAAAAAGTATAAGTGAACTACAATAGTGGGCTATTGTACATTTGTTATGCTTTCTGTTCTAAATCTATACTTTCGGAGTACATAGAAAAGGTGCAAAGTGTCGACTCCCCTCCACGAGGGCATAAAAGAGGTATAAATAGGAGCTGAAGTAACATATTTATGCCTGATGACACTGTCTATCTATACCGCGTTTACACCACATGTAAGGTATACACTCTATATACACTAAGGTGTATATAATAAAGCTTCACACTCGACAACGTGGGCTCGCAACAGCAACAACATCCCAAGAACAGTTGATTGTGCGGCTCTGTCAATAACTTGGCACTCTGCCCTTTTAGGTACATACATACATGATATGATGGGCTTATATATAATATGCATATATATTTCCATATCGTATGAAAACCGCAATGTGAATGCAAAATATTCATACGTGGCAAAGCTAGATGGAACGGCAGCAATGGCCAATGGGGAAAGCTGCACGGTGTACACATTTGTTCCTTATTGTACGTATTGCAGGATAATTGGTCAGCTGAAAAGGCTGAGTGCTAACAAAGCACACCTGCCCTATCATCGTGGCATGCTGTGTGCTTCATAACACAGATAAAAAAGTTCGCAGTGAAGCGCAAGAGGTAGACAGCAACCCCGATCACGACCACCAGCTGGTGCCCAGTTACGAAGGGCGTCAGGATGGCTTCCGGTACAGATACACCATCGTACGTCAGCATTTAACGTGGGCGTAAGTGGACCAGTCGGAACGTATTACTAAACACAATGGACCTTTTTCACATACGCGTCGAAACCTAGCGGCTCTCAGTAAAGGTTGTTCGTTTCTTCCTCTTTAATCCCCGTGGCTTGCCAGTTGTCGGTGATGATGACGGTTGAGTTGTAGATACTCGACAGCAGACGATCTTCAACACTTGGTAACAGGTTTATTTACAGCAACAGATTTTAAGTGGACAAAATTTACATGTTATGGCAAAGTCACTCTGAGCTCAGATCCGTTTTCTACGGAGTCCGCAGGCCAAGTCCCCCTCATTTCCCAAACTCCCCCGCTCCCTCGGCTGTTTTCCGTCCCCCAGATGTCCTCCTTTCGCGCTACTCAAACGAAACACTCAGCAAAAATATAAGAAAACAACAGCCCCCGCACAACCGTTAGCTCGACTGACCGAAGGTAGGTACAGGTCCGGTACAATCCCTACAGTTTGGCAACCTGAAGAAGCTGCCCTCGTCACGGGCGGTGAGGGGCATAGGAGGGACCGGCGAGAGAGTAGGATCGCGATAACGAAGCCCCCGGGCGCGGGCCTCTTCAGGAGCACGCCCGACCCGACTTTGCCCGATGTGTGTCTGATTGACACACAAGTCATATAAACAAGGTATATTATACACTATGCTACCAAGCCATGAGCGCCCGGGCAGGACTCATCCCCGGGGCCCTTAAGTTCTCTCGCCGGCACCGGCCGATTGTGAGCAGACTTGATCCCCCGTATTTGCCTGCTATTGCGGGTCATGTGGTAATGCCGAAAAGGAAATATAGAAGGCGAAGCTTAAAAAGTTCGAGGACTAAGAAATTTGCGCTTTATAGACTAAAGCCTCCGATGCTCGAAGCCCATCTTGCATATCACCAGGGAGGGGGGGGGGGTGATGTAGGGGGAAGATGTGGTCAGCCTGCTCCGAAGTGGCGGCTCGGTGCACCCAGGGGAGGGAGAAGAGGGGAGGGTGAAAGACGGAGGGGAGAGATGATGGTAGCACAGGAGAGAGGGACGGGTGTGCGAACCCTCTTGCTCTGGGATTTGGGTGGTCCATAAGGAATACCCACCACAGAAAAGATACGAGCATCCCTCAGTAGTCTTCCATAGGATGCTCCCAGTACCACGGTAACCGTCAGGATTGTTGGCGAAGTTACCCCATCCGCCTCTCGCATATCACCAGTGTGCCGCCCACGACAAGTCCTTCTGAGAAGTGTCGTGGAACCGGTGGTAATGGCTAGAAGCCTTCTGACCGTATAGTATAGGATGGTTAATGATTGCATTTCGTGCAACAAAAAGATTAGAAAAACAGTCACAACTCCCATTTACATACTGTTTTTGCGGATGGAATTGATTTATTCACTTTGATTTTGTAGTTGCAGAGCTACAGATGAACAAAAAAAATCAACAATTTATAGTGCCTATAATGCCATTTTTAGCGCCTAAATCTGGAACTTTTATCGGGAATCTGGAATCTGTCTTTTATAGGCGCCTAAAACAAGATTTTTTCGTGACTAAAAATCCGAGCTCATAAGGTCTGTAACTTATGGCGGCGTGCCTTCTAAGGACTGTACCTTTTAAGGTTTCCTGTAGTACCGTATAAAATAAAAGGTATATTTTAGCAAAATTTTACCTCTTAAAAGTTTTTTTTTAAGAAGTACAGCGTTTAGAGTGTAGACGCAGGCCAACGGGTGGAGGATATTCATGGAGAACACTACCTGAGCTTGGGCAGCAGAGAAATAAGGGCGGCACCGACGACCAGTTCGCTCTTGTCCACTTGACCACACTTGTCCCTTTCTGCCTGCGCAATGCTGATGTTGGCCCAATAAGACGGAAACAGCTGTTGGTGCCTCCCTTCAAATGCTCGTTCCGATGTTCACCGGGGAGGGAAACAAAGCAGTGAGTGCCTGCTCTTCGTTTTTAGGGTGAGGGCAGTACTATTTTTGCAATGCGATGTGAGCAAGCATTGCGCTTGTCCCATCCTCCAAAAGGGCAATACAAACTGCCGCATGACTCCGAAGCAAACAAGAGCAAATAGCACACTATCCACCGAAGCGTTATACCGCACTGCTATATTGCTTTCAACAGAACTGTTTTGTTCATGAAAAGGACTCAGAGATAATCATCGTAAAAGCTGCTGTGTAACATTTCGGCGGTGGTTATAAGGGATAGAGCTAGAGGAAACATAAGCATTAAGATGCATCGCATTAGTCTCATGATTCAACCATATCATGTCAGAAATTTCGTCGTATTGAGCTCAGTGGTCCATCCAGGGCTACAAGGCTACATCTATGGGAGGAGCGGGGAAATGTGACATTGCTAGGGTTCGGAGTCCAGAGTCGTTCCTGCAATCCCGGGAGATCTGGATTGCTAAATGTGGATCCCGGAGCGAGATCAGGATTTTTGTGCACCAGCCCACAAAAGGTCGTATGTTGCTGCATCCACCTGCGCGCCCACGACGTTCCAAATAGTAATACAGTACGCGTGTCCTACCTATTTCTGCGTTTTGCTTTTCTCTCCTTATAGTCCTCCATAGCAACTATTGCGATCTGGTCTAGAGTAGTCAAGTCTATTTTTCTAGAAAGACTGTCTTTCTAGGAAGAAAGAAAAACAGGGAGAGAGGAAGAGGGAAGCACTTCTTCTGCCGGGGGGTTGCGACCTTTGTCAAGTCCTTTGGGCTTTTTTGTCCCAACTCCCATCCAGAGTGGTGAATAAAGGTTATTATTAATATATGCCCCAGGGCGTATGATATTGCTTCTAAGTCATGGCAAAAATCATTTATATTTAACATTAATGACACGGAAAGAAAAGAAAAGAATAGTCCATTGGAACCGGCACTGTGATCTCGACGTTGTGGGAATCGCCGTAATTTATCGGTGAGCCAATCGTGCCAGTAAGTTTAAGTAAGTGATTTTTTTTACAACAGCCAGTTAATAAATGAACCAAGTCCTCACATAACAGTTTATTGTGTGCGTCAACAAATGATATAGTACGCAGTAATACAAGCAGTGTTTGTGCAGTCCTGTCTGCTTGTCTCTAAGCGTTCAACTATATACGGGTAGGTCCCAAGCTGAAGTTCAAATTCTCTAAAGCACTAACCTCTCTCCATCCATTTGAACCACTATTCACAGCACTGGTCATGCAAAAGCACCCCCCCCCCCCACACACACACACACCAAGTTGTAGTTAGGCACTGGTGGGATCTTAATGATTGCTTCGCAGCTGTCAGTTGCCGAACACGGCCTGATATAGAAACGCTCGGAAGACAGAGGATAATGTGGAGGGCATTCTCCTCTTACATAGAGCGAGAAAAGAATGCCGCTGAGATCGAGCTTAACGAAGAAATTATGTCCGGAGACAACCTGTTCCTGGAGCCGATAGTTTCCAAGAACAGAAAAGTGCGAGAGGCGTTTGCAATGAAAATCGAGTATCTCTTTTTTGCGTACTAATAAATGAAGGTGACTTACCCACTCTGTTCAAAGTGAGGTGAGCCATGAAATGTGCTCTACACCGTGCCTTGCAGCTGACGCCATCGCAGTCCTTCCGTTTTACGTCCCCTTATCACCGCTCCCACACCTAACTGCTTTCCTTGCGGATTACTACAGCGCACGCATACGATATGTATCCATATATGCATATCTTCGCCATGGCAGAAGGAAAACATTTAAAGTAAATCTTCGTATAATAAGAAATACCAGAAATAACAAATATTTATACCTGTCAATTGTTAAATATTCATTCGCCTTTTAAATTGCATTTTCAATTTTGAGGGTTTATGTCTGTGAATTTTTACTGACATGACGTCTCAAAGAAGAAGGTTCAGAGAATGAAGAAGTAAAGGAAAGGTTTGACATACGGGAGTATAACATTCAAGTGTGGTTCCCCCTGGAATAGCAATTCGAATGAGGAAAATAAGTGTTTCGTAGTTGTTGAACACTTAATTAAGTTAAGCATGTTAGCAGCGCACAAAAGTACAACAGAGAAGAGAGACGAAAAATTCCGCTGCAGAACAGAGCTAAACTGAACTGAACTGAGCTGAACTGAGAGACGAACAGCGGCGGAATTGTTCGTCTGACTTCTCTGTGTCCTTAGTTTTGTGCGCTGCTGGCGTGCTTAACTTGAGGAAGTGTTTTCCACTTACCAAGCTGGATGGGAAGTGGGAATTTCCTGCTGTATCGTTAAAGGCCTCCCATAAGGTCAGTTCCGTTCCGTGATAAACCCAAATAACTTTCGACTTTAATAACATTTCTCGGACATTATAGCTGTGGATAACGCTACCACATGGACCGCCGTTGCCTAACAATAAACAGACAATGGAAAACAAACATTGCAGGTCATTTTGGACGAAGGCTTTCGTGATTTTCAAAAACACTAACAGCAAGACTAAGGGCTGCTCCACACGAACGTTTTTTTCGTCCGAGATTTTAACGGAGGCAAAACGGACCCATTGGAACATACGGGGCTCGACTGCCCTTAGCTATCATGAGGTCGACGTTGGCCAAATTCATGTGAACATTTTCGGCATATCTCATTGAAAAAGGTGCTGCGTCACTCCATCAAAATGGCGGACGGGACCTTTCGGTGTTTAACGGGATCGGTGATGTAATTCACTACCTTCCCTCTTTTTTCTTCTCCTGCGGCCCCTTGTCGCCGACTCTGGCCCACACCACCTAGCAACAAGGCCCGATCGCTTAAACGACGTGACGTAACAATTAGGAGTCTGCCAATCACGGTCGTACTTTCTCCGGCCGTTGCTGTCGTGGAGACGAGCTGCAATTAGCCGTATGATCCGCCACCGGTATCCACAGAAAGCCTATGTCTGAATTCGTCTGACGCTATTGGAAGACATCCTGATTTTACATGCCTACGTGCTAAGGAGGTATAAAGGAAGCATCAAGCAGGCCTTGTCTATCTACACTGATAAAACGGAACTTCACCACATAGCACGTCTTAGCCAACCACCATACCGAATGATATCATTCTGTGTCCCATTTTCAGCAAATAAGGACACAGAATGATATCATTCGGAATGACGGTTAGCTAGAAGCGTGCTATGTGGTGAAGTTCTGTTTTAACAGTGTAGGTGGCCTTGCTATGGCAGGCAATGTGCCACTTTGGCGGTCCTTCTTCAAGCAGTACGATGCGCCGAAAAGCACACTCGCAGTTGAAGGTTGGTTGGTTGGTTGGTTGGTTGGTCGTCTCCCATGTCTCGGTGTGGAAGGTGGTTCTCTTCGCCACTAAGCCAGGGGAATTGGTGTACCGAGGGATCGGGGAAAAGTGACTTTAGGTACTCCCGCAAGTCGAGTGCGTAGTCTGGAGAGGAATTGTGTCAGTTATAAAACAAATATATATTCTTTAAAAGTATAACAGTAGCGCAAATTTCAAGTTATTATACGAGCACTGTCAGCCGTGCGAATGTTGTCTTGGAAGAACAGGTGATGCACCCTTCCCAAGAAGTCACTCTTGTTCACAGACTGTTGCATAGCTCGCGACTTGCGAGAGCCATGTTTTGTTGTGGGTACAGGTGGAACGTTACAGGTCATAGCCCGGCACTGAATGCCACCACCCGATGGAAACACGACCAAAGACTTTTTATCTGTGTGTGTGTTGTTTTTTAATGTGCTGTTTGCGTCCGATGAAGGTGATAGTGGTAGTGGTGAAAGGGCTCGCCGCTGTCCGCCTCACAGAGGTGGGCAACGTCACGACTGACGCCCTGGGGGAATGTGCGTCCTGGGCCGACTTCTAAGGGAACTGTGTCGACATATGTCTGAAAGCGTCTGAGAAAAAATCCAAGAAAAACCCCAGACAGCACAGCCGGTAGCGGGATTCGAATCCGGGTACCTCCCAGTCTCGACGTGACATGGCGAGCACGCTAACCACTGAGCCACGCGAGCCGGTACGTCCCATGAAGAACGTGGGGCGAATGTTTCGATGTCCTCATGTAGTGGGAGTTGCATTCAATGCGATAGGCCCAATGTTGTAACACACAATCTACCCATGTGAGAGAGCTCTTGCATGGGCTTCCAAGACACAAATAAAAAAAAACTTACCGTAGGTTTCCCTTAACATGAAGCATTGCCGGCGATTGCGAAAGCGTGTTAAAAGATAACGATAAACGATGCTTTATTGCAACTTCCAGATAACGAATACAATCAGGGGGAAGCCAAAAAGCAGCACGAGGCTGCTTGACAAGGGCATTACCCCTTTAATATAATCGTCGCGACGGCATCCAGCGAATGAACAAAATCATCTATGTAGTGTGAAATATGGAACGCTATTTTAAAACTAACCTTTAAACTACCTAATCTTTAAACACAACCTTTAAAACTAGCACAACCATGACAATATACTGATAGATATATAGAAAAAATAGATGTGTAGTGGATCCGCGAAAAAGCGGATTGCCTCTGAGTCTTAAATGACGCAAATTAGAAGCCATGTAACTGAACCCCTGGCTATCCGACGGAGCTTTTAAGCGTGTTATGGGAGGATTATTTCTTTCTTTTCGGACTAACAAAGAAACAGCAACGCCTATTCATTTTCCCTTACCATAGAAACGATCACTCCCATGCCACCCACTGCTGGTTCTTTGAACGTGAAGGCGGAGAAAGCGTTAATTTTCGCGCCGAACTTTGCAAGCAAATAGCGCGTCTCGAGCGGAGTTGTTAGAGCAAACGAACTCAATTAGTAGGCCGTGTTTCATAACGACGTGTTTGCGCCAAGGGCATCGATGCAAGACATCATTAATCAACTGCCTCATATGACTACATTACGTGCTGCAAAAAGCAAACGACGATGATTCCTCAGATAATGAGGAAGATATTTCTTTTCTCATGATTAACGAGCTCTAATGAAGTCACAGAGGAAGGACACAAGCAGATAAGGACAAAGGGAGCTGAAGAACTTTTTTTGCGCTCAAAAAAAAAGCGCGTGCGGTGCTAAATAACGAAAAATTATCTGTTCCGTGAAACAGATGTCCAGAAGGAGGACGGGAGGGGGGGGGAGCGGGGGGCATTCGAAATGTGCTTCGTGTGTCAGCCCAATTTTCACTGATAGTGGAAATGGAAATTAAGATATTTCGCATTGGGACCAGCAGCAAAATCTATAAAGATTGCAAATACAACGTGGGGATTCCATTTTGTGCAATTAACCGGATCCCTGGGTGCGAGGACAGATCCTCCAACGTGTCGATATTCCGTAGCGAGCGTTAGATGCATCACATCAGCGGTGATTCGCCATCAGTCCCACAGTGTGAAGGCCAATAGCAACGGTGGTATAAAATACAGGCCTACTATCGAACGGTTTTCACGCGTCGTCACCTAATGTTTGGAGGGCGCGAGGAGCGGAGGGAGTTGAAAGAAATGACCATAATGCTTGCTATATGCGAGTTCAAGGTTTGGGCCCTGCGCTATAACTTGAGCAGCTCAAAGTGGACTGACCTATATGTAACTTACTCGTATATACTCCACTCAAGTTACTGACCCCCCCCCCCCTTTTTTTTTTTTTCTATCACATCACATCACAAGTTACTGAGTATGAAATACTTTCGCGAGGAACTTGGCCTCCTACGCATATGAGGGTCGTTCAATAAGCAATTAAGTGACATTCAATAATTTTATTGACGGACATTGAAAATAAATGTTCTGGGTTCTGAAAATGAATTGACTTGAGTTGAGTTGATAAGAAAAAAATTGAGAAATGGGCACTCCTTACGAGAGCCGGCTACTCCAGATCACTTAGGAAAACAGAAATGGCTATCTACAATAAAACCAATGAGTGACATCTCCATTTTTTCTTTTAAAAATCAATCAATGGATGAGTGACAAAGACAGTCAGTCAGTCACTCACACACACTGTCAGTCACAGTGTGTCCACCAACTTGGGGATCGGCACAAAATCACTACACACGCCTGCAATGCGTGGAACTGATGGTTGGGTGTCCAAGGGCACAGAACCTTAACAACAGCAAATGATCTGACATCCAGCCGAGCTAAGGAAGCTTGTAGAGATTGTCTGTGCTGTGATACCGTGGACAGGATAATAAGGTATGTTCAGTGTCCTCAACAGTCCCACAGATGTCACAGTTAGGTGAATCCGCCTTTGCAAGCTTGTGAAGAAGACATCGGCTGTAGGGCACGTTGAGGCGGAGCCGGTGGTAAAGTGACGCAAACGGCCTAGGGAACGACGATGCCGGGAAATTAGAGGCAAGCTGCGGGTCAACGCGGTGTAGCAGCGAGGCGCGGGCCCCGCCAGAGAGCCATTGTGCCTCAGCCAGTTGGCGACATAAAGCAGTCAACGTGGCCCTAGCGTCGGACTTGCTAAAATAGATGAGTCGTGACGCTCGCTTCTGATGCGCTCTGCGTGCCGCAGCATCAGCCGCATCATGCCCAGGTATGCCGCAGTGTCCTGGAATTCGCTGAAGGAACATGTCGTGTCCAGCCGCCACCGCCTCTGCGTGTAGTTTTATAACATCAGCAACTATACAGGGTTGACAGCACTAGTAGTTCTTGCAGACAAAAGGGACTGCAGAGCAGCCTGGGAATCCGAGATAATAACCTACTTGGTCCGTGAATGAGCCGACGGTATATATTCCATAGCCATGAGCAGAGCGTACAGTTCAGCTGCTGTCGATGATGTCGCATGGGACAAACGCACTCCGCTTTCAACACCACAGGTGGGTATGACGAAGGAATTTGTCGATCCAGTCGTTGTAGTGGAGTCATCTGTGTATACTACAACTCGGTCTTGGATGTTATGTATTAAGTCTGCAGTCAGCTGCCACTGGACACAGATAGGCACATATTTCTTCACAGAGAGATTCGGAACCGTCAGCCTCACCCTTGGGATTCCCATACTCCAGACAGGAAGCGGTGACTTGAGCCGCTTATGTCGGGGTAGTGTACCATGCTATGGTTGGAAATCTTGTGAGTAAGAGTAGCACGACCTCTGATGTATGGCCTGAACTAGGTAGTGGAGATTATGCCGCGTAGACCAACGGGCGAAATGCCGAAGCGACTCTATCATCCGAAGGGCTGCCAGCGGTGGTTCCCTGGCCAGCTTGATTTATATGGATGCGTGGACACCTAAGCATACTTTGACGCTTTTGGCCAGTACACTCTAGCGGACGGACTCGCAGTCGGCCGATCCTCGTGTGATGTCGGCAAATCCTTTCTCCTTTTCTACGTCAAGGGTCACATGACCTTCTGACGCCATCCGCTCAAACGTTGCCTGTCCGCGTACTGCTGATGATGGCCCAACAAGGCCTAAACAGCTGTCCAGTACTGACATGGCGACGTTTGACATACAAACATATGCTACACGTGCAGCCAAAGAGCTCTTGCTAATTTTCTCTTCCCTTATACACTTGACTAGCTTTGCACTGGGCTTTCAGAGCTGCCTTAGGACACCCTGACGGGAGTCATCACGTGCCACGTGACCTTCTGACGCCATCCGCTCAAACGTTGCCTGCCTGTGCACTGCTGATGATGGCCCAACAAGGCCTAAACAGCTGTCCAGTACTGGCATGGCGACGTTTGACATACAAACATATGCTACACGTGCAGCCGAAGAGCTCTTGCCAATTTTCTTTTCCCTTATACACTTGACTAACTTTGCACTGAGCTTTCAGAGGTGTCTTAGGACACCCTGCCGGGAGGCATCACGTGCCACGTGACCTTCCGACGCCATCCGCTCAAACGTTGCCTGCCTGCGTACTGCTGCTGATGGCCCAACAAGGCCGAAACAGCTGTCGAGTACTGGCATGACGACGTTTGACTTACAAACATATAGATATATATATATATATATATAAAGGGAGAAAATTAGCCAAGGCTCTTTGGCTGCACCAAGGGCCCGAAACTCGGCAGTTCCTTTGCGGAATAAAGTGAGGCGCTCCATGCGTTTCACGTCATCGGATGTCAGGAAACGTCATAAATTGAACGTCATGGAGACATCCGGTGGCTAGTGATTACTGATTGGTTCCCATGAGGATGAATTCCTTTTCTGAGCGATGATTGGCCGTTTTCAAATTTGTTCGCGAGCGCTCGAACAGGCGACAGCGCGGCGGCTGTGCCGGTTGGAACCGGCCTCCACGGAGTCACCGGCGTCCGTTTCGGACGGCTGGCGTTGTGTAGCGGTTGTGTTGGACTATGAGTTCTGATTTTTCCTGTTTAAAAACGCGAGCTGTATCATGTGAGTGTCCTCGAACAGCCACAGCTGCCAGGGAAGATGCCTGCGCAACATTTGTGCTCTGCTTCTTGGTGTAGAAACTATTCGAGCGTCCGAACGCCTCGTACCCGATACCTGGTCAACGACTGCCGAGAGGTAAGTCATTTGTCGTTGCTTGTTGCCTTACAACACCGCATTCACTTCGTGTATTGTGAATAAGTTGCTTAACAGTTACCGGAGTACGCGGTGACCGAGACAGACAGCGTAGCTTTGCAGATACGATGGTAGACTATATTTCTTTTCGTGAAACAATATCATCTAAAAGTTATGATTAAATACCCGTTCACGTCGTACTGTATAAAGGTATGACGCTACTGTAAGTCTGATTCTTGGTGATTTCGCTCGACAAGTTTCGTCCGACGCGTTGACTTAGTAGCTGTTCTGTACGTAGCGCCAAAGCCAAGATTGTCAGGCTAATCGGTCTGAATATATCATTGTGAAGTAGCGCAATAAAAAGTATTTTTGTACTAAGGTCGCTCATCACACTGCATGGCTGCAAGCTTCTCGCAACCCTACCACCGTTCTTATTTTTCGCTTTCAATAGCACCTTTATTCTTTCTATTTACATTGCAACTTTCACATGCATAACTGTATATCTGATACCAATTTTTTTCATCTTGCAGCCACTGAGCTCCAGTTCCCGGTAGCAGTCCTTGCCAGAGGCAGTCCGACATAATCAGGCTTCTTCAAGCAAATTCTGGAGCAATATTAATGCCATCCTGTGTACGTCTTGCTTGCATAACCGTATGTCGCACAATAAAATACTTCATGTGACAAAAACAACCAAGGCTCCGTCGTATTCCTGTAACTCCCACTGCATTCTGACAAACGCGAAAAAAAAAAACAGTGCATGGAAGAAAAAAAGAAAGCACAAAAGAAGACGGGAAGCAGGGCAGAGAGGAGGAAAGTAGTGAGAGAGAAACGGATGACACGTCATTTACGTCATTCGCGACATAATCAAAAAAGAAAAAAAAATAGGGTGGCTAGTCCTCAGTCATTGGTCCAGCTCCGGAGGTCACGTGAGTTTTCAGCTACAATAGATTTCTACTACAGCTTCGCGCCCCTGGCTGCACGTGGAGTATGGGTTTATAATTGATCAACGTCGCCATACCAGCATTTATCTATGCATATAGATAAATATAAGTTAAGAGGTGAAAACTCGGATGGGCACGAAACAACGCAGGAAGTATTAATTGAAAAAGAAAAATTTTGTGTATATATATATATATATTTATACAGGGTGTCCCAGAAAACACGTCATTGAATTATAATAAGAAACCACCACCTAGAATCATGCCGTCAACGGTCAACGGCATTTGTTCTTACTAGGTTTTTCCCACCTCCTGATGTGAATGTCGTGTAACGTAAGTTTAATTATGTAAATTTTTGCGAACTGAAGTCGGAAATTTGTCTAGGAAAGGTCACTTTTTTACCCCAGCAATGTGTGAAGAGCGTGTCCAATTTACTCAACTTAATTATAATTGACAGGGATATTCAGGAGCTATCCCATCGGAAAAAATAGCCCAACAAACTACTCTTCGGAGCTCCCGGAGGATAGCGTGCGACGAATTTTTCAGCGCAATCGTTGTCAGTCCGACGAAAGGAGGTTGGAAACTCCGCCCACACCGGGATAGTAGAAAGAGATAACACGAGCATGGCTTATCGCGTCCGGCTTTCGCTGAGACAATGATTTCCCTCTCCCAATTTCAGGAACTGTCACTTTTTCTAGTATCACGCTGTGGGCTGGGTTTGGAACCTCCTTTCGTCGGACTGAGAGCGATTGCGCTGAAAAACTCGTCGCGCGTTATGGTCCGGCGCTCTGAAAAGTATGATGTTCAGCTAGTTTTTCCGATGGGATAGCTCGTGAATATCCTGTCAATTATCATGAATTTGAGTGAATTCGGCGCGCTCTTCATATCGGTGTGGTAAAAAAGTAACCTTTACTTGGCAAATTTCCGAATTCAGCTCGCAAATATTTACATAATTAAACTTACGATAATTGACATTCACATCAGGAGGTGGCAAAAACTTAGTAAGAACAAATGCCATTGACCGCGTAATTCTAAGTGGCGTAGTTTTTTTTATTATAATTCAATGGCACGCTTTCTGGGACACCCTGTATAGTGTAAAATGCTTGAGCTCATTTGTTACGTTACTCCTAAGACGCTCCCATTTCTTAAGACAGAAGTTAACCTCGTCTATTTTGGTTGGGCGCTGGGCCACTTACATGTACGTGCAACCATCTCATCGCACATATTCCGGGGTGCCCCGCCCCTGTCCTCCTGTGGCGTAGCAAGCAGGAAAAGGCTATGCCAACGCGTTGGTCTTTAGGGCATGTATGGGAATGCTCGGGCTCTGTCGAAACTAGCGGAGAAAACCGGTGTTCCGTGGACTCATAGCGAGCGAGGACGGCGACAAATGTTGATAACTGAGAATAACAGCCCATCTAAGCATAAGATGTAGCTTCAAGGTGGCTCCCTCGCTTACGCTGGTTTTCTATGGCTCCCCCTCCTCCTGTGAGCAGAGCTTCGGCTATCCACGCCAGCGGGCATGCACCAAGAACATACCGCAGGAAAGGAACGATTTACTTTTGTGAGTGTGTACTATTCTACTCAAACACTTTTCATGGCTGCGTAATCAGTAGTCTACCCAATCACTTTTTGTTTCTGTTAATTTTAACTGCTTAGTAACTCGAATGCATTTGAGTATATCGTACAATTCTGAAACGGTCACGACTATGAAACACGCAAAGAAAAGAAAATGCTTACAACTACTATAGTGAAACAGGACGGAAAACGGACGTTAAGTTAGGAGTGGCAGAACACCTCGGGAGACGAGCTCAATTTCTCCCGTTTTTTCTTACAAACAAACAAACAAGAAGGACATTCGCATGCGTGAAAAGACTCCCTGCTGAGGCTAAACAGGACAATTCATAGAATCCTTATTAAACTCTGTGTCGCTCACCTACAATGCTATCCGATTACAGCAGTGTCCCTTTCTCGCTACGTCATTTAAGACTTAACACTAAGTCTCATCAAGAAGATTACCTTGTTGAGTTGACGATTAACGACGTATCTCCTACCCGCTACACTTTTAGGTGACACCGAGAGATATCTTCCAGCCTTCGTTGAGATCCGCGGTCCTTTGCTGTGGAGATAAGTAGTCGATCGGAGTGTCATCACTTTGAGTCATCGATTCAAAGCGTTCATCGACCGCGTCGCACACATTCAGCCGTGCTTTTTTCCTCCTTCCTTTTTTGAGCTTGTGGTCAATAGTTGAGTACTTGTGCGTCAGCACTCGGAAACACTGCAAGACTCAAAGGAGACCATCGATAGCACGGAAAAGAACACGTGCCACCATATCCACAGCATTCAACTGTCACTAAAACCTTATGCAAGGTGCTGTTTCTTTCTTTCTTCCTCTTTTCTGCACCCTGCTGCGTTGCCAAGAGTGAAAGTTTTGCCAAGATGTTTTGGCGCTTAGAGGTAGAGAATGCTTGCAAACCGACGAAATATTAGCTGCACGCTGTCACTCTCATCTTCCGCCCAGCGATGCCCTGCTAACAATAGGCGCACGTCGTTTTGACGTTGCGCACCGTTCATCAGTCACAAGAAAGGACGCTCACACATTATTTTATTGCTTTATCGGGAAGGTAGTAAATCCGAAACATCATACCACTTGAAACTCGCAAGTTCATACCGCACCAAGAGTCCTTAAAGGGGCGCTAAACAGCTCGACGAACTTTCTCCAGTTATTATGCTCTATGAAAAAAACGTGGCTCACAATATCGAAACATGAAATTCATTTACTTATAGGGAGCGTCTTTACCGCGAAGCAATGCCATTCAAAGAGCATAATCCCCGTGAGCCTCTCCTTCATCCTTGGAACGGGGACACGTCATCAGGTTCTAACGTATATGCACACCGCATTCCAGCCGGTGGAGGTAGGGGACATTTCGACCTCCCAGCCAATGGCAGACAAGCGGCAGCTCGCGAGGGAACCGGTTGCGGGAGCATCTCGGTGACCTCGCGGAGAAATACAACACTGAAAACATAGTACTCACATGAAATGCAGCATTGCGAACTTTTGGTACCGTTTGATCTGGCTACCTTGGGATTGACAAGTAGCAACACGTTTAGAATTCACCTAACTTCCCGACATTACAAGAAAATCAATGTATAAGCGTCTGACATTTTGAATGGTTGATGGTACGCGACTTCAACATGACGTGTGGCTGTTGTCACCTGAGCATCGCAAAGCGGGGCATAAGCGCGAAAGAGTGCAGTGAACATTCGGTGGGTTTTGAGCCATTATTTAGTTCTTTTGCGACAACCATTTTTGAAAAACGTTTACCGTCAGAAACGTATCACAACCCATTAAAAAAATTCACCTTGTATACCTGTTTATTGTCCCTTTAATGTTTCACTTCACGCGCGCGCGATACGGCAGTTTCCTAGATAGCAGCCATCTTGCCTGACGTCACCCGGTCGCCATTAGAGCAGCGTGGGGGCGTCTATCGTCAGTGACAACATAAGTCACACACTTGACCCCGCTCGCACACAAGAATCGCTCCGCCCGCGCGAATGTAGTGCGGCGCGGCCAGGTTGGGACTGAGGGAGAGAGAGAGAGAGCCGGCACCACATCGCAAAGCTGGTGCGTCGTGCAAAGGCTGGTAGCCAATCGCAGGAGCCTTCAACGGATGAGTGGGCGGTCCCAGTTGCAGGACCTAAGTTGTCACTGACTAGGGGCGTCATGGCCGCGCCCAGTAATATTACGCCGGAACCAACGTATATCCTTAGCACACCGCGAACGGGGATGAATATCCGACAGTAACGTTAATACCATGCGCTTACTGGTGGGGTCGCTTCTCTCAGTGACCAAGACACCAGCGGTACGCTCCGCGAGCCTACAGCCTGGCACAACGGGGTCCCTTCATTGGCGAGGGAGAGCGAAACGTCACTGTGTTCCAGTGGCTGGAATGCGACGTGGCGATACTATAATCGCGACAGCTTTGTGACGTCGCCGAGAGTCGCAGGAAAGCAAGGAGAGAGTCGCACGGTTTATGCTTCTTGAATCAATGCTTCTACGTCAATACGCTCGCTGGAGCTATAGATAGGAATCTTGTATACGTCGATATTGTGAGCATTGGTCTTGTGGACGTCGTTAATTGCGCGATGTTTGGGAGCTGCGTGAGAGAGATAAATCTACTCCAACTACATTAATAATTCCGGGCTTTACGTCGCCAGACAACTGTGATCAGAGCTGACACATGAAATATTTTCAGGAAACGTAGTCCTAAGCGTCATTTGGAAATTACTACACCATTTTACAGGTGCTTAATTTCACACAATGCACGTGTCACACCACGCTAAAAACATTGTTTGTCTTACAAAATAAAACAAACAAAAAATTACAAAATGCCACGACAAAATCTCACCTCAACGGACTCCATCGGCAGCGTCCAGGATCGTGCTCAGAATTGCATGTGTTGCTGTGTGCTTCTCTGTCATGATTGCAGAGCAATGAAGTATCATGTTTATCTGCGCGAAGAAAGAAAAACGTAAATAATGAAATGCGGTCCTGCGATACATCGTTACGAAATGCAAACATATTACCGGCATATTTTCATTCAAGAGCGATATAGTTTGGGGCCATACACGACGACCCAATAAACTCCGAAACGTGATGAGCCGAGCGCAAACGCCGTGTCCTAGATACACGAGGGGGAATTGGCTCCGTGTCCCCGGAGGATCCCGCTGTTACCAGCACTGGTACGGTTTCGCTTTCCAAACGGAGTATTCGCTTCCTTGCCTCCGGGAAGAGAAAATAAATAAATACAAATATTGTTTTCTCCGCCAGTTGGCGCATCTCACATCGCGCAGAAAGAAGTGGTAAAAAGCAGAATTTGGAATGTGCGCCGATGGATACTAAGATTCACAGAGCGAAAGTCTGCTGAGTTTATACAGGGTATTTCACCTGAAGTGATAAAAACTTGCGACGTACTCGCCGGAGGATTGTGGGATTTTCGGCAATTCCGTTCTGGAAACTTTTGCTGCCGTATAGGAAGGCTTTGGACAATTTTTAATTGGGAGAAATTTATTTTTTCAATTGAACTTTGAAAATTGCCAAGCGAACCTCACTTTTTTTAAACAGAAATATGAAGTCCTCCACGGATAACCACGGACCCAACAAAAACTATGTATAGTATCGCAACAGAAATAGCCCAAAAACTATTAACAATTCCGCTTTAGCCCCGCCTGCTCTTATTGCCGCAAAGAAGAGCGCACGGAAGATGCGGGGAGAGGCGGAAGTGTTCCCGCCTGTTGTTTTACCTTTCTTTCCCCCGCTTTGGCCTTGATGCTGGTGACAACCATAGTATCACAAAGAAAACAAAATAACCGTCTTGTTACAAAGAAGGCAAAACAAATGAAGGCGGGGACACTTTGTCCTCTAGACGCAGATTTCGCGCGCGCTTCTTTGCGAAAATCAAGCTGGCGGGGCTAAAACGTAATTTTCACTTCTTTTTTTTTTTACTATTTCTGTTGTGATACTGTGCATAGTTTTTCTTCGGTCTGCCGTTATCCGTGGAGGACTTAATTTCTGTAAAACAAAAAGTGAGGTTCGCTTGGCAATTTTCAAAGTTCAATTGACAAAAGTAAACTACCCTGAATTAAAAATTGTCCAAAGGCTTCCTCAATGGTGGCAAAAGTTTTCAGAACCTATAATTTCTGCAAGATTCAACAATCCTCCGGCGAATATGTCACCAGTTAGAATTTTTTTATCTTTTTGGGTGAAACACCCTGTATACAGTGCTTTACGGAACGAACCACAATTGTAACCTTCCTTTTTCCTCTGGTATCAACGACTGCAGTAACTGTCTATTCACACTAGCGACTTTCCCCAGAATGCTCCAGCGGAAGATGTGCAAAACAACGTTAACTTTCTGCAACCGCGTCAGCGCGATCGCACAACGTCACGGCTTTTCGTGCGCCTCTAACTATATGGTCACAAGATACTCCGTAGCATACGACACGGGCGATGGTGTCGTCTGCTATGAACGTAGCACTCCACTCCGATATTCCTGCGCAGTCCGAATGCTGAACACAAAACGAGGCGGAACTTCCACGCAAATATCAGTGTTTACCTTTTCTTCCGCTAGAATATTCTGTGGGTATGTCACACGTGTGAATGCAGTCGAACTCGAAACTCGTTACTATGACCACAGCCGTTCTCGCGGATTCTGGTCACAAAGCGAGTGGTCATATTAACGAACACTACGAGTCCTATCATACCCTTTACCTAAGCTTCAAAAAGTCAGAAATTACGGAAGCTGGTAAGAGCATACGAATAATGCGGCATTTTAAAATAATATATAACACTTGAGTCTGCGAGGTCCTGCTGTGTGCATGGTCGCTCCTTGAATCTGAGGCATATCCGCTCGTTCGTTCCGCCAATCAGCGCTGTTCTCTCGCGCTTCTGAGACATGAGCGATGGGTGCTGTATGACTGCAGCTGGTCACAATGATCATATGACGAAGGACACTGGTCTTGTGAGCACGTGACACAAGGGGCATCATGAGCCACCCCGAAATCTGAGCCCGCATTTTGGTCGTTATAGGTCAGAAGAACCGCCGATTCAGTGACCAACACTCATAGTAACGAGGGAAAAGTACATGTGTTCGCCCCCAGTTGTGCGGCAAATACCGGCCATGGTCATATAAACGAAATGTCATATTAACGAACAAGAGTTACAAGCGAAGGTCATTGGAAGGGAACGATTCCTGAGACAAAGGGTCATAAATCGGGGATGTCGTATTAACGAGTGTCATATTAACCAAGTTCGACTGTACACTGTAAGGTGTGTGTTAGAGGACTGTGTCACACATGCAGTATGCACCCCAGACTCTACAAGCGGTACTTTAGCGCATAACACGCTGAGCGTCGACCGTAGGGGACAACGATATCGTCGTCAGTCCCGACTGTAGAAAGCGCGGAAAACTGGGATTCCCGGTGGTGAGCTGTAGCCACGAAAGTACCATTCAATACGGGAAGTGTTGTGAAGAATATGTAAACACCTCTAAATATAAAGCTCCTCTAAAACTCCGTACCGCCACGGTACCACCTTCCTTTTCAGTTCTTTTAACACTGCACTAAAATACGTGCAAAAATTTCTGAAGACATTCAAGAAATGAAAGGTGCCGTTACCTATACCTCGATAACAACACAAAAGGAACGGTTGTTCGTGATTTATTTATGCATTCCCTCTCCCTGTCTTTCACAATAAGGCCGACAATGCGAAGCACGCTCTCATTGCAACACCAGCGATGAAATTATGAATGCTGATGTGGAATGGGGTGTTTTCCCGCGTAGGCAGAGTGGGACCCTACCCGAGCGCCTGTGGGTTGCTATTATTTGATTAGTTAGCATGAGTTAACGGCAAATAATATTTCCCGATGTGTGCAAGAAGCGCGTGAGCGTGAGAATAATACGGATATCATTCAACTTCGCGTGCGCTGCATATTTTGTTGTAGCACGCATGTGGCCTTTCAATATGCACTCTGTTGAATGTACTCTGAGAAGGATTTCGTCAGTAAACTTGCTTCGTGAACACTTGCTAAACTTGCTTCTAGCGCGAACACGAGAATTAGAGCAGATTTTTAAGCCGTCTTGGGAAGTAACTTAGAAGTAATTACTGGCTGAACAATTAGCAGGTGACTGAGCAATTAATAAGTATAGTTGATGATTGAATTAATGAACAGTTCTGAAAGTGGAGAGACTAATAGGAAATTCTGCAGTTAACTGTAACGGGACTGGAGTAGTAGTAGTAGTGAGTGACCT
This sequence comes from Ornithodoros turicata, assembly GCF_037126465.1. Lineage (NCBI taxonomy): Eukaryota > Metazoa > Arthropoda > Arachnida > Ixodida > Argasidae > Ornithodoros > Ornithodoros turicata. The sequence continues at coordinate 88,547,511 of NC_088203.1, forward strand.
CACTTAACGCTTTGTGAAAAAGAGTTGTTAATTACGGGTACTCAGAAAGTGTGTATTGTCATTAAGTAAGGCACCTGTCAGTACTGTGTATTGTCATGAAGCAGGAGGGCTACCTATGGAGGTAGCCCCATTTGGACAGACACTAACTTCACGTTACCATCCTACAAGCTAGATAACAACACACCTAGGTGATTATTTTATTGATGAGTAGAGTATTGATTAGATGAGTCGAAGTTTACAATTCTTAGAAGAGACTAGATTTGTCACAGACGAAACGCCGCATGGGCAAGAGAAAGCCAGCATATACCCGTACGTGCAGTATAGAATCGATGGTCGCGGAAGAGCTATAGGAGGCACAAGAAATCCTGCGCTCCATCGGCGCAGACAACGAAATGACCTAATTATTTTATTTGCAGACATTGGATACGCGTCGCTATGGAAACCGCGCGATCTCCGGGGAGACGACGGCTTTGGCCTGCGGTGCAGCGTGACAGATGCATTGGACGTGGAAAGGATTAAGTGCGGAGAAATCTCCGCTCCACCGTGGACATACACACGAATGGATTGTTACTTCGTCAGAGATAAAGTAGGGATTTCGTCAAGCTATAAGGCTAATGATCAACATAAGTAACCGACTTTTCTGGTGAAGTAATAATATTAATAATAATAGTGCCGTGAACACGTAAAGAATTTCAGAGAAACGGATATCAATACTCACAATACTGATAGTGCTAGGTATTCCTGGCAAGACTATCTCCATTGTTTTTCTTTATCACACCGCCGTCACCTGGTCAACCTTTGGTCCAACATCGACTGGTCCGGCTCCACTTGACACGCTGTGCATCTGACCTCCCTACAGTGAGCCAACGTTCGTGCGTTTTGAATAATACTGAAACTGCAGTGGCTTTGTACTCGGTGAAATGATAGTAAATTCACAAGAATGCACCGCTCATTCTAAGAAAAAAAAAAAGATGAGTCAAAGGGGGAGTAATTGCAACTTCTATTCCCCTCTGCAAATAAACCCATTTTAGTCCCCTAAGCCCGACGTTTACTCCCAAGGACTGCAAATTGTCACCGAACTTCGCAAATGGCCTTCCGAATGCAACGGTCTACGTAAATGTGTGCTCTCATAAGGCTGTACTTGGCGATTTTCCACCCCACACAGAGGAAGAAATAGTTAAACGTTCCTTTTCTCCCTCTCTCTCTCTCTCATATATATATATATATATATATATATAAAGTAAAATAATAAGACGTGGACGACAGATTACAGGAAAGTTAACAGAAACAAATTTATTTAATGACTAATTTAACACATAGATTATAATATGCTATGAAATGTTTAGAAGAACGGCCGACGTTTCGTCAGCAGCACTGTCCTCGTCAGGACAAAAGAGGGTCAAGGGTTCCACATTGCTTAAATAGGCTCGGTAAGTGTCGTCACAATCGGTGCAAGTATGTCACGTGGCAGTTGTCCGTGAGTCATATTCTGGAACATTCCGCAAGGTCTAGTCCGAGTGATTAATGTCATTCTTCTTGGGGAGCCAGCTCAGGGTGAGCTGTAGCTGAAAGAACAAAAAAGAGGAAAATAAATGGAAAGAAAGGAAAGTGTATCCCATCTAGGCAGCCAGATTCCTTACTGTTGAAAGTACACCGGGATCTTCGTTAATGATTGATTGGAATTTGTAAATGAGGTAAGACTCGCGTTGTTCCCTCCCTCTATCGGAGCAAAAGTTTGATTGAAGAATAAAAAGGGCGACGTCATTTATTAAATAACCAGGCTGTTTGAAATGACGAGAAACAGGAAGATTTGGCTTTTTGTTAACGTCCGACCGGTGGTTGTTGAACCTGATCCGAAAAGATGTTTTGGTTTGACCTACGTATTGTGCTTGACACGCGTTGCACTGAATGGCATAAATGACGTTGGATGAATTACAGTAAAAGTCACCATGAATTTTGATCAAAATTTCATAGCGTTCCATAACATATTATAATCTATGTGTTAAATTACCCATTAAGTGAATTAGTTTTCGTTAACTTTCCTGTAATCTGTCGTCCACGTCTTATTATTTTACTTTTATTCAACTTCGCAGCCATCTGATATGTTAACCTCTTTAACCCATACAGGGTGTTTCACGAAAATCCCCCGGCTGAATAATTCGTGATCAGGTGGCGCTATCGAAGAAATTCCTTTTTTGTAAAGATCCTTGGAACATCGGCCATGAACCGAGTAGTGAGCGGCTCATTCGCATACGCTCATTAATTAGATAAACATCTTACTTCGCACGCTTACGGAACTTCTGTTTTACGCATCGTTACGCATGCGACATCAGTACGTTACGCATGGCATCAGTACGAACAAATCAACCGTTGTTGATTGGTTCGCAGATCATGTGAAGTTCCCCACGTGGTTCCTCGTAGCTCTTCTCAGATATATATTGTACACTCTAAGAAAAAAAGGTAGAATTTTCTACCCATCCCGGTAGAGTTGTATTGCAACCACATTTCTACTCAAACCAGTTTTACCTTTTGGGTGTAACTGCAGAGTAGAAACAAACTACCGAAGGGCAGTTAAGCAAAACTTAAGTGACCTCCTGGACGTAGCGAGCCTGGAAATTACTAATCCTGTTTACAATTACCGCCACCCTTTAACATATAAAGTTCCACAGTGCCGGACGTCATATGGGTTCCAGAGGTTGCAATGTAATTTAGTTAGATTACTCAATGATAATACATGCGATCTGCTGTCTATACATAGAAATGATTTGCTAACATACTTTTGTAATATAGAATAATCACTACTGTTACACTTCTGTAGCATGAGTAAGGTTCGAAGCTGATCTCTATTATTGATGACTGAGTGACATTTTTGTACTCGTTTACCATTGTGCATAGTGTTGCATACATTGTGATTATTTAATGTGCTGCTGTAGGGGGTAGAGGCCTTGTCAAGTCTCCTGTGACTTTTTAGCCTCTGCTCCTAATCACTTGTGTGATGAAATAAATAAAAAAAAAAAAAAACTACAGAGTTGCGACCCTCGTTTTACCAGCGTGGGTAGGATATTCTCTACTTTTTTTTCTTGGACACAACGTGAGAGAGAGGAGCAAGGGAAAGGGACGCTGTCGCTTATACCCGCGGTGGAGAAGGCGCGCGTGGATTGGCCCGAAATGGTAGAAGTGCTGTCGTTCTGCAAGCTTGAGAAAGAAATTCTACCTTTTTTTTTTCTTAGAGTGTAGATGCAGGAGAGCTGGTGGATGAAGTCCATGGTGAAGAAGCCTGAGCTACGCGGGCAAAACGCAGAAAAGGCCACGTGCATTCTGATAGTGCAAGAAAATCTCCATCCCCTCACTTATCTCAACTTTACGCGGCTTTACGTGACATCTTCTATGGTTTACCCATAGCACGGACTCCTTCAACATGTAGTAGTATTGCATGCCTCCGAAAGGGAATTTGACAGAGGAATGGCACATTACAAGCCAGTATCTACATCTGTGCAAGCTCAAAACGTTGCTGACGGCCTTTCAAAAATTAAAGTGAACGCTATAAAGCGCAGGAAGGAACCACCACTTCGCTGAACCCAAGGGAGCGGGAATAAAACGAAAGAAAGAAATGGCGAGCGGAGTCAGTCAACTGTCCGCTGCAGCATGCTCATTAGGGACCTTAGCAGCGAGACTGCGTGCATGCTGATTAGGGAGCCATTAGTGTTCGCTGTGTACGCCCTATAACAGAGCCATGCGCGGAACAGCAGAATGTGCCCACATGCTTGGAGAACACGTTCTTCTTAACAACAACACTTTCGGCGGCAACACTGTGTAGGAGCTCCCTTCCACACTTTGCTTGCTATAGGGCTGGCGACGCGTAGAAGATGAGAAGAAGGGCCCTTTGTATACCGCGTATTGCTAAGCGAAAAAACAAACAAACAAGAACAACAAAAACAAAAACAATGGACAATAAAAGAGAAAGAGGACCAATCAAAGTCATGTAGGAAGTCTCTTCGGCGCTACGCTTATTAAGAATTATTCGATCAAGTTTGTTTGTTATTGTTTGTTTGTAAGGAAAAAAGAAGAGAAGTTGAACTCGTCTCCCGACTTGTTCTGCTACTCGTAACATAAATTCTCACTTCCCCCCCCACTCACACACACACGCTCCCCAAAAATGCTTTTCATGTGCTCTATACTCGTAAGTTCTCTATTCACTATGCACATGTTCGCTATTCAAAAGTCCACTATTCACATGTTCACTAGCAGTCCGCTATTCACAATTATCCCAAGATCATGCACAGATAATCCTAAAAGGTGGTGTCTATCCCACAGCTCTGAAGAAATTTCACAAGTGCCGCCATGGCAGCATCCCTAGTGTTCCGTGCCCAAAGGCCCAACGCCTTCACTATATTCGATCGAGTGCTACCATTGGCCCTCCTTTAGTAAACGTTGATGTTAATGAACAATAAAAGCTGCAGGCCATTGAATTCAGAGTTTTAGTGCATCGTACGCTATCGCCTTTGCGTACGTAAGGTATAGCGTTCGTTGTTCTGCGCATGCGCAAAACATAAAGAGAGCTTCGCGCATTGCGCAATCCCTTACGTACGCAAAGGCGATAGCGTACGTTGTACTAAAACTCTCTAATGAGGAGCATAAAAGCGGTTACATTCGCTGCACCCCTTGTGCGATTGTATTGTGCGGATTGCGTCTGTTCCTTCTGTTCCTCGCCCTATCTTATTTTGCAGAGTATAAACAACGTGGCAAGATTAGGAAGCGATTCTCCAAGTTCCTGCTACCGTCAGCGTATCTCTGTCAGATAGGCTGAAAAAATGGTACCCGCGTTCTTTTATAAGCGGATGTATTACAGAGCAGTGAGCAAAATTGCACGTTACCTCCTGTATTCGTACCAATGAAATAAAATGCATATGAACGCTTTTAACTGAGCTCACTATCCTGAGGCTCCGACTTCACGCTCGCTGTACGTGGGTGTCGTCGGATGTAATTCCCTCAACCTGAAATTTGCCTATTTTTGTTCAGACAAAGATTTTGCAGTTGTTCTCTCGCACTTTCAATGTCGATGAACCACATCTTCGGCAGAAGCGGAGTTGTAAGGGCAACAAAACAATATATGAGTGGGTGTACAGCTTTTATTATTCATAAACGTCGATGCAGAAAAGATGCTTCAAACTGTAAAACCCATGTCTGACCAACAGTAGAAAAATACTAGCATCGAGCGAACGATATCGCTAGTGAACGAGTGCAGCGAATGATCTCGATTTTATGTTGCTCATTGAATGAAGTGCCGATTTAAACTTCGCACGAAGGCATCATACGTAGTGGGCCTTTGTTCCTGCTCTTGGGCCTTTGCTCCTGTATCGCGAAATCCAGCGCCATGAGCAGGGAATCAACTTAACGCAGCGGCGCAACTAGCCGACACATTAACAAACTAACCACTACACCTTAGGCGTTTCAAAGTGCCTCGAGTATCCTTCTGCGAGTTCGTCAGGCTATAAGACACAATAGAATCAAATGCTCGCTTCTTTGGATCTTTTTGTTCATTTTCCCCTGCCTCAGACTTCCGTGTGGCAACAAGCCGGTCTCTTGCACTTTTTTTTTTCATTCTTTCGGTAAACGATACGCAACGCCCCACCCCTCCTGATTTCCACTAAACGCCAACGGTTACTTTAGTTCGAATGACGTTCAATGACGTTTAGTTCAAAGAAGCTTTGTGACAGATATATCATTTCTTTGCTGTACGTGTGGAGTGCACGAGGCCGTATTACGAAATTGGAAGCTATTTAAAACGCTTATAACTTTCAAAACTGTTCAAGCTACCGTAATGACTGCGGTTGCGTTGCATAAACAGCATCTATATATAATCATGTGATAATGCATGCGTCAAAGACAACTGTGCTGTGGAAGGGGCGTGTTTCACAATTGAACCTCTGTATGCAATAAGGGGATAAGTCGACATATCCTCTTTTGACTATTTTTGTTGCAATGACATCTACGTACCAGTAAGCACCTACCAAAGAAAATGTAGCACCATATTGCAATTTATTGACCCGATACAGGAGGGTGAGAAACGGATGGTCGTGGTGGTGGTTGGGGTGGTGATGATGATGATGATGAAACGGCTCCCCGTTGTTGGCCTCACAGGGGTGAGAAACGGGAAATGCATGTGTGTCAGTGGCACGGCCAGTCAGATCAGTCCCCTTTTCTACACACGCGTACAAATGGTGTAGCTTGAATTTTGCTACAATGCGGAATAAACCACTCCACTCGAAAACGACGTTCTTCCTGCTTCACGTGACCGTGTCAGCAGTGCTATACTGAGCGTTGTATTAGAAAAAATAAAAAAAGGAACGTGAGCACTAAGTTAATAAGTCGTATTAGGCTGGTCATCTAGACCATAATTTTCAAGATTATGCTCGTTTAGCAGTACTATAATAAGCCCGATCCAGGTTGCTCCGCTACCTACACAGGTGGCTTCACCCTAACTGACATCACTACTGTTCCGCCATCAAAGTCCTACTTGTGAACACTTTTTTTTTTTGCACGATAACCCTGTGCATCCAGTGTTACACTGAGAAAAAAAAAGGATATGTCATGCTCCTGGACTTTTGTTCGATTTCTGCCAAGTCACAGAACCAAAAACGATGCTAACAGGACATGCATTAAAACATACATATGCGTTACACATTTTGCATTTGCGTTATTCGAGACAAATCAGCTACAGTTCTTTTACCAAATACTCACTTGAAGTTTTCTCCGTCTGAGAGTTTTCGACTTATAACCCCTTATTGCATACAGAGGCTCAATTGGGGGCATGAATGTCGTCAGTCCTGCGACATTCACCGCGGGCGTAGCACATTTACATTGTGTGCTCAAATAAATGAGGTGTCTAACGTTTAGCCTCCTGAGCTCTAACCGTACGTACGTATGACATGAAAAGAACATTTTGCATTGCATTTGAGAGCTCGTACAGAAAATAGTGTCCGAAATGTGAATTTTCTGACATCATCATCATACGTGAGACAAGAACGCAATCACGGAAAGCGTGTCCTAAAGAAAAGAGCAAACTCCAAGGAATATAAACAGGTGCCATTCACTAGTGCAGAACGTTCTAGAACGACAGAGGAAGAATTCACGCTTTTTGGATGTGGCCATAAAATGTTTTGGACGAAATAAAAAGCGATTCGATGAAACGTCCTCACCGGTACGAAAATGTCCTGCCCCGTATACACACAAAGCAGAATGTCTTTTTAGGAGCATGAACTAGAAAATATTTCCAAAGAGGTTTGACCACGAAAGAAGACTTCCGATGCGCCTGTACGAACGCCCAGGATACAACAACAACAACAACAATAAATGAAGAAGTGATGATGACATGGGATGTTTCCCCGTGGTAGCCACAGGATAACTCCCGCTTCAAGTATGCGTTGTCTGTACTCCGCTGTATAGAATATAGAAGAAGAGGAACAGACGCAATCTGAAACCTGTCCACAAAAACGCTCCTGACGAGCAGCTTCTTCAATTTCTCCCCTTTTTTATATGTATTCAACTCTCGCTCAACGCTATGTGTTTTTGGGGGAACAGAACCCAGCGGGACCATTACTTCCGTCTATGTAACAGGAACATTTTCTGCGGCGAGTGTGGGAAAAAATGGTCCCGCAAACTCCTGCATGGCAAAAACTACAGGCGCGTAGTTGTAGATAGCCGATGAGGTGATCAAGAAAGAACAAAATAAATAAATAAAGAAAGAATACAATAAAAACAAAGAAAAGCACATCACAACCGACCGCGTGTTAGCATTTCTTTTCTTTTTTCATATGTTAATGCGGAGGCAGTGTCATCCCTTTGATGGTGCACATGTGCGCTACGTGCATCCCCTGAGCAGAGAGAGAGAGAACAAAAAAGAGGCAAACTGAGTAGTGAAACGTCTAAAAGGTGCCCACAATCGACGTTCGAAGGTCATCTCGACATGAGGGGCCTGATGCCTTTTGAGCTCGTTTTGAGTCAACAGAAACTCAAAAGAATATCAATGTGAAGTGAGTTGACTCAAAGAAGAAAGAGTTCCTCTTGCCAAGCGCTCAATACAGACACTATTGCAGAACTGCCATTGCTTTTCTGTTCACCTTTAGCAGTATTTATTTATTTGAGTACACTCAGGGCTTTACAGCATTAAAGAGGGGAGCAGGATAATACAAAGCGTGTAAACACTAGTGGAATAGAACAAGTTCAATAAAAAAAACAATATTAACAATATTACTGAATGAACAAATATCACCACTACTCCACTGGAAACACGGTATGCAGGTTATGTTACATTAAAGTGATGAAACAGAGATTTTCTAAACTGTGCGCTATCAGTGATGGAGGTGATATGACTAGGAAGGTGGTTCCATTGTTGTGATGTCTTGGGTACAAATGAGTGAAAATAGGTTTTCTTAGCGCAAAAGGAGACGCCGACCTTTTGTCGATGATCCACTCTCGATGATATGTACGATGAACTTGTAAATAATAAACGTTTTAAAGCCTCATTGTGATAATATATTTTGTGGAACAAACACAGACGAGCTGTTTGACGGGGATGTGATAAGGGGGATAGATTAAGGGTTGACTTCATCAGGGTCACACTGGCTGTGCGAGTATAGTTACCGAGAATAAAACGAGCAGCACGGCTTTGCACTCTTTCCAGTTGATCAATGAGCGATGATTGTCCAGGGTCCCACACAGAGGCGGCATATTCCAGTTTCGGAAGTACTAATTTTCGATAAAGTGTGAGTTAAGTGGTGCGAGGCTGAGATTACGTCTAATGTAGCCCAAAGTTCGTGTGGCGTTATTAGTAATGTATTCGATGTGGTGGCCCCATGACAGATTAGTTGATACATACACGCCTAAGTGTTTGTAAGAGAAAACCCTTTCTACTTCGATGTTACCGATTGTGTACGACGGACAAGTGTTATTAGTACGAGCCCCCCTGAGGTGCTTACATATTTCTAAATTTATTTCCATGTGCCAAGCACCAGCTTGATAATCTATGAAGATCGAATTGTAGGCAGAGAGAGTCAGAGGTGCTAGTTATTTCCTGGTATATTACACAGTCATCGGCGTAGAGGCGAACGGAGCAGGAAAACTATTTAGGAAGGTCGTTAATGTAGATGAGAAAGAGCAAAGGACCGAGTACAGACCCTCGTGGTACACCAGATAAAACAGGAACGTGGTTAAATGTGGCATTGTTAGCGATAACGTACTGGTGGCGGTTCCTTAGGAAACCCCGAATCCAGGCCAGGACATTGCTATCAATGTTGAGTGCGCTTAGCTTGTGGAGGAGATGCAAGTGGTTGACCTTGTCGAAGGCTTTAGACATATCGATGAATATGCAGTCTGTTATAGACCCACGGTCCAAGATATAATGAAGGTCGTTGAGAAAAGAAACTAGTTGCGTTTCGCATGAATAATGCTTTCTAAACTCGTGTTGCCCTTGGTGGAAGAAACAGTTGGATTCGAGGTGCTGAGCAACGTGGGAGTAAATTATATTCTCCATGACCTTGCATGGAATACTTGTTAATGAGATAGGACGGTAATTTATAGGACAGTGACTATCACCAGACTTGAACAAAGGGACGATTTTTCCAATTTTTCAATCGCCTGGAAGGGAACCCGTCTCTAATGATTGCATGAAAATACGAGTAAGAAATAGTGAGGAGTAAGTTGCTGTGTTTTTTAAGAACTTCGAGTTAATGTTGTCTTGGCCACAACTTGATGACAGCTTCAGGTTAGCGATAATCTTCATTACACCACAAGCGTCGATGGTTACGGGATCCATGACAACGTAGTTTAGTGAATTTAGCCGTGGCAAAACTCCGGATGGTATACATGAGAATGCGTTTAAGAACACATGATTCAATGAGTCAGCACACTGTGACGGAAGAATAGCGTTGCATTCCACACTACGCAGTGAAATATCAGTATCGTCCCTCTTATTTACAACATTCCAAAATTGCTTTCGATTTCGTTTTAACATTTCGGGCAACGTAGTGTTAAAGAAATTGCCTTTCGTTTCACGCAATGTGGACCTGGAGTCATTCAGCGCATTATAATAGGCTTCGAACCCCAACGCACTCCGAGACCACTTAGCTGCTCTGAACAGCCGTTTCTTCCGGTTTCGCAACCGTTTTAAAGTGCTATTGAACCAGGGCGACTGCGCGCCAGTATGAACAAAGACTTTGGTGATGAAAGTGTCGATCAACTCCAGCACCTTGTTTTTAAATAAGTACCAATTAGAAACAACAACAACTTTATTTTCGACCTTGGAGAATGGGGAGTTTCATCGCCACAGGCGATACTCTACCCCATTGCTGGATGGAATGGGGGGAATAAAATAACGAGCCCCTTCACAATAACGATCGAAGTCCGATGGTGTCCAGAAAAGTCAGAAGAGCTTTGAGCGCAGAGCGTTGCTGGGCTGGATTGGGTACCAATTAGTTTCAACGGACCACAATGAAAAATTAGATAGGTAAGCATCAAGATAGTTGCATAACCCATTATTTATAGCACTAAAGTTAGCTCTCTTGTAGTTACGAAAGATTTTACGACGCTCATAACGATCAACTGAGATATTAATGTAATATTGCAGCGTAGAGTGGTCACTGAGTCCATCGAAGTTCGAAACGTCACTCACAATATCAGGACATGTTGTCAGTAGCGGGTCAAGAATGTTCGAACATGACTGGGATATCCTGGTAGGGTTCGTAACCAACTGTGTAAGGTTAAAGATTTTACACAATTCTAGGAAAGCGGGGCATTCATTTGACGTTGACATACACTGTGTATCGTGAGCTGCCCAGTTAATGGACGGATAATTAAAATCTCCGACAAGAAAAATAGGCAATCGAGGGAAGCGGCTCACAACCACATTTAATGCGTCATGTAATTGGTTCACAAAGTTGTTACCATACGACGGTGGTCTGTAGCATGAACCAATTGTGATCTTCCTGTGCTTAAGGCTACGGTTACCCAAACCGTTTCTAAAGGAGATGGGATGTCAATTAACTGAGATTGAAAATGCGTTGACACCGCAATAAGAACTCCGCCACCAGTTCTATTCCCTCTGTCATTACGGTACACATTGTAGTTTTTCTGACAATGAAACAACTCACTATTGCGTATTTTGGAGGACAGCCACGTTTCCGTTAAAGCAATGATATCTGCCTCACAGGAATCAATGATTGGGCATAATTCATCACGGTGCTTAACAACGCTACGAATGTTCGTGTACAAGACTGAGACACGGCCGTTGTTTGAATGCCGTCTAAGCGTACGTAATTGCTATGTTTGTGCAGACGCAGAAGGACAAGACACAGGAGGTTGACCATTAAGAGGACGGGTGTCGCGTTGTGCTCTATGGACAGTGGACCTTTCACGATTGTTATATTCCAGTTCTCGAACGGTGTCGGACTCTACATAATAAACAAAGCACTTTCCATTTGCATATAGCTTGTTGTAACCCAGTTTAAAAGCAACATTCAGGGTTTTTCCGTGTTCGACTAACTTTCTTCGGGCAGTGCGTGTGCGTAGGGAAAAATCAGGTACAACTGCGACAGTACTTGCATCCTGCCTTGGTTTGCTTTTCAGGATGAGATCACGTGTTTTATAGGATGCGAACTTGACAATAATAGGGCGCTATTCTGTTAGGCTTATATGACCCTATTCTATGTGCACGTTCAATGTTGTCAGTCTCTATGGTCAGCACGAACTGCTCTTGTATAACGTCTATGACTTTCTTCTCAGATTCCGCCCAATTCTCAGCACCAGTGTCCAGTACACCATGAACAACTATAGATTATTTCGTCTTGATCTGTCCTCCAGGTCTGTCACACTAGCTCTAACAGAAACATTGTCGGCACGAAGTCTCGTTATTTCAGTTCTACCATAGACGTTCTCGATTCAACAGTAACCAGTCTTGTATTTATCTGGGAAATCTTTTCTGTAATATCGGTCTGCGCATCTTATACCGACTTCACGGTAGCCGAAAGTTCAGCCTGTCCCCTTTCAAGCGTTGTCGATCGCTCTTTGAGCTCGTGTAACAGTATCGTATCTAGCTGTTTTGCCTGCGAATCTGTCTTCAGGGGTCCTAGATTAAGCTCAACGTCGCCAGATAAAACGAGTAGACGAACAGAAGTGGCGCACTCTTCGAGAACAAGCTGACAGACATGTTTCGCATACAGCAAACAGGAAACCACGGAGCGGATACAAAGTGGGCAATGCAAATCCAGAAGACATCTATTGCCTGTTTTAAATTTCGACAAGGAGACATCATTCCTCACCTGCATAAACAGAAGCAATGTAGTAACGGCAATCCACATTCTGGATTCGCAGAGCCCACTGCCGCTCCTTCCCCCGTCGACGCCTTTATATGCACTTGTAGGCATCAGTATTGCCGTGCTACGATGGAGGCCAAAACCGTTGTTGATTGGTTCGCAGATGATGTGAAGTTCCCCACGTGGTTCCTCGTATAGCTCTTCTCAGATATGATTGTAGAGCGCGTTGAATTGCACAAGGCTTGCGGAAGACACGTGTCGGTTCCCAGGTAATGGACAGTTGGTGGTGTATGCAACAACTGCATAAACAGAAGGAACGTATTAACGGCAATCCACATTCTGGATTCGCAGAGCCCACTGCCGGCCAGTATTGTGCTGACTCGAGTGGGGCTCCAATATGATAGATATTAAACGTTATTCAATACAAAATCTGTTTGGGTAATTCTGATTGCTTATGTCTTGTAGTTTAACAGCCTTCATCGTCCATTCCCGCGCGTCTCATCGCTCCTGGCGATGAAATTCTCCAATCATCATTAGAAAAAAAGTTGTTTTGTTGTTTCCTACGTGACTCGTACTACTTCTCACAGTTTTGGTAAAGCGTCAACTTATCGAGCTAGGTTCATCATGCACCGCAGCATCTGAAAACGCAACAATATCAACAATAAATGTAGGAGAAGTGATGATGACATGGGATGTCTCCCCGTGGTAGTCACAGGACCATACCCCACTTCACACAGGTTAATATGAGAGGATGAATTATGGTGAACGCGAAGCGACGACAGATCGTAGTTCTGTTTAGAGCTCTTCGAGGAGTCCAGTGGCTTGCATGAAGGCAAAAAGGGGAGCGAGGAGCCCGGCACTGATACGCGAGGGAGATCCATGGGCCAAGTACTTTGGACAAGCTGAATGCACTCGTAAAAATAGTTATTTTACATGGCAGCTATCACGTAAGGTGAAGTAGTATGTAGGGTAATTAAATAAACAAGCAAACAAATAAATAAATATAGTATCTGTTTATTCGTATTTTTAGTATTCATTACATTAGTATTTAAAAAGTATTTATCGTGGCTTGCGGTGTCGGTCTGCTGCGTGGTTATCGCTTGTTTTGCTGACAAATTTACAATGCAGGTACACACTAATGCAAATAACCATATCTCACATTTCAGTGTTTTGACGTTGTAGCCATGTACAGGAGCCGGCTATTGCCAATGGCGCGTCACTCTGCGAATGGGACAGGTTGTGCTCGTCGTGTCCCTCCTGAAGTTTAATTCAAAAAGTTCGTCCTCACTCCTCAGTGATAGTGGCTATATCTGTGGGTGTGCACGTCGGCGTCAGTCGACGTGCACGGAATCCCAGAGCATGGGATTCCCTCTCTTTCTGAGCATTTTATAATACTTTTTCATTTAATTTTTTATGTTACATGACTTCAAGGATTTTAAACAAAAACAGTACGTCATTCAAAGCATGAAAACTGTCATAATTAATTTCCTAGAATGCTATTCATCAAAAGTGCCTTTTGCGTCACCTGGACAGATTGTTATTCTATTCGCCTGAAACAGCGTTCAAACAGCGTTTGAACGCTGAGACAGCACTAACGCAATGTGCACAGTTAGAAGCAGCAAAGTACTCTGTTCGACGCTGTTCCCTTTCTGGAATTTACCACAATGGGCTCTACAGGCAGAAAGGAATGGAAATCGATGTGCTTTGGCCCTGCAAAGTTCAGGAGGCCCCCTGTTGTAAAACGCTGCTACTCTCCCGGGATTTAACGACGTCTTTCCTCAATTAAAATAACGGCCAATTAGAGAAAAGAGTCGACAATCTGCGGACGATAGCGAATTTTAGCCCCATGGCCGGTCGTCTTAAAGTCCGTCTGTAATTGGATACGCGACCCAGAGAGGGAATTCTTTCCTTAATCCCAATGTTAAGGGCGGAAGTGTTTTTTCTTGCGCCTGGGCTACGAATGCTGACTCCCAGAGTAACTGGGGAACATATTTAGCCTTGTTTATTGATCGTCGCTTAAAAAAAAAAGGTCGGTATTCATAAACTCGTTGGCTTACGCGTATCGTCGCCGTCTCGTGGTGGCTCCCAATTTTAGCACCATACTTGAGAGTCGCCTCTGCTCTATGTACCACGGTTGTTCGGTTGGTCCTTCAGTCGGTTAGTTGGCGGTGCCGTTCCATTACCGAGCGAACGTGGGGAACGTGGAGGCAGGTTATTCGGGGGGAAGATCGTGTGTCCTGGGCAGCCTTCACGACGAACTGCGCCGGCACTTGCTTCAGGGCGTCTGAAGAAAACCCTGAGGAAGCAGCGAGGTAGAGGCACAGCCGATGTCGGGATTCGAACCAGGGTCACCTCCAAACTTAACTGCGTGTTTGCGATTCCCTGCCGGCACTGATAAATAACACGAAGGGGCAAATTACGCGCGAGGCTTCTACTTTTCTGCTTTTGGTCAGGATGTTGTTTATTACTCAAGTAGATATGACAAGGTAGGACATAGCTACATTAAGACACTTACAATCGGATAAACCTAAGGAAACCAGTAAACATGCACGACCACGCGACCGTTCCTCAGAGAAGTATAACAGGTAGATCAGAGGCACAAGAACTCTACTTCACCTAGCATCATCAATTTTGCCTCTCAGTGCACCACAATGTACTTGTGTAACGACCAGATAAGAGGGAACATCAGACGTATGCTGCGACTCTGGACGACCGAGTTCTGTTTTATTTACTGGATCAGTTCCACGGGAAAATAACGCAGAGAATAATTGGTGAGGTTTCATTTAATTAGCTCCCGTTGTTTCGGGCGTTACACGGAAGGCGGTGTGCCTGTCCTACTTGAGGCAGGTTTGTCAGAAGACGGGGCCCCCATCCAGGGAAAAATAAAGTTGGCTATGTTCATGGTGCGCGCTAAACCGAGTTCCCGAACCGAGTTTGTCGAATTGTTGTAGACGTACCTCTGCGTTGGTATAGTCTAACTGCCTTCCTACGCTGACTTCTGTGCCATAGGACCATTAAACGGCCATTAAGCAGTTCGCCGAATATTTACGAATTATGACGTGCCCCACAAAGAATGAACTGGGGTTGCACTAGCGAGCGTATTTATACACACGGAAAAGCAACGGAACAACCACAATCCGCACGACCCCTCTCCTTCCTTCGTTAGTTCATTGGCTACGTCACGAAATTCCCGAAAATCCCGAAAATGGCAACACGGCATCACATGCCCTGGATGGGAGGGGGCATATGTTCGGGGGTATATATGAAAAGAAACGGCAGCAAAGCAACCGTCGGTTTCCTGTTTAAAACAGAAAAGCAAACGAAAGACGCTCATACGATGAACGTATAAAGGGACAGGTGAAGTCCTAATATATATACATATGTATATATATATATATATATATATTAGGACTCCACCTATATATATATGTATATATAATGCAGAAAAAAAAGTGATTAAATGAACAAGTAGATGACACTAGACGTGTTTGTTACTCAAAATTACATATACAGTACATACAGGGTGTCCCACCGAAAAAGGACCAGGGGCTAAAGAAAAAACGGAGTGCTGGACACAAATGGAACCAACTGTACGTGTTTGGCAGTTGTGTGGTCTATCCAAAAATATATTTTTCATCGCGCCTTGTTAATTAATTAGCGGTAATTAATTTCCTAATTATTTAATTATAAAAGCTACGAAGTTGTTCGAATAAGAACATCTGATCTCTTCGGTCGCCTGATACCAAAGCCGTTTTCAGAAAAAAAATCCGTTCGATAGATCGTCCGCAAAAAAATCGTGAAGGAACACCATTTTTTGTTTATTTTGTTCATTGCGCATCTCTAGAGACGCGTATTTCCTTCACCCCCAAAACGAGACGATGGAAGAGCACACTCTCGCCTCTTGCGTCCTAGAAAAAGATTACAGAAACAGAATGCAACAGAATGCAACAGAAGAAAACAGAAAATGCAACCCAAGCGGTGAAGTATATACCGTACATAAACTACGCCGACGTTTCTTGGCACTTCTAAACGATATAAGTTGTGCATTTGAAAGGTGTTTACCTGATCCGACTGCGTTTTACCTGAGCAGTGAAAGGACAGACGGAGCTTTTCACGCTTTTTCATCTCATCCGTACCTGATGGTGTTAAAGCAAGTTCTTCGAGTACTTTGAAAGGCCATATTAGCATTTCATGACGGCGATTCAGCCTTGATTTAACGATGCCAAAGTGGAGTCTCCAACCGAGTGCAGTGCTGTGCACACACAACGGTTACGGCATGATGGCGCTTCATAACCATAATTTTTGGCCGCGTTCCCACATGCGGCAAATGCGCGCGGCCACGCGAATGGGGTGCGGGAGAAGTCGTCTCCGCGTTCCGCTTTTTCTCGACCGCGCACGCACGATTTGTAGCGGCATATATATACCGCGCATCGTCGGCCAATCAGGACGCCAACGGAGAGTGCGTCATGCTCTTGTTTTCTTCCGTCCTCCCACGCAGTCTGCAGCACATTGACAGCGTCGTCAGCGTCAGTATCTTATGATATTGACGCTATTATATCCACGGAACCCGCAGGCGGTAACAGCTACTGGGCGGCAAGCACAGTGTTTGCCGCCCAGCGGCAGCCCGCAGACGGTTTCCGGACATGTGTACCGCATGTGGGTACGGGCCCTTACCGGTAAAGACTGACGGTACTGATTCCAAGCTACAGTGCTGATTCTCAATCATAACGTGTTTCAAAATAGAGTTAACGTGTTAGGAATTACGAAAGATTGATGCATTCTATAAAACGACGCTTCTTCCATTAAAGAAAATTGCAGAGAGTGCAGGCAAAGAGGTAATTAACGGCGTTTTCTAATTAGATGGACGTCAAAAAGAAAATATACGCGATCCATCCTTGGGCTGCTCCACGATTACTCCTTCGCGAAAATTTGGCGTGTCTGTCCAACGTATTTAATTGGATGTAAACGAACGTGTGTGCACAGGTAGTTAAAATAAGCTTAACGAAAGCTGAGTGAGTCGGAAGCAGGTTTTAATTTGCATGTGTTCTAGTACGAAATTGCCTTGCGCCCTCTGTCTCGCGAAATCCCGTGTCTAGGATAGTCGCTCTATACAGTGCAACTGCCATGCCTGGCTCATTCTGTCCGTTGATATGACATGACGAGGATAAAATGAAAATCTGCAATTTTATGACGGGAGTTTGGCCTCCAGAATTTAATTCATAGACTCGGCTCATTTCTGAATGCCACGCAAACGGTTCGGTACGTTTTATGTGTAGAGTGATAGGCATAGGTTAACTTAAACTAATTTTGTTTCTAAAACGCAACGAACAAAAATGTTTTAATATAGGATGGAAAAAATAGAGTATTTTGCAATACACATCTACCCGAGAAACGTCATCATGACGTTGGTAGACAGGCTGAAACAGAGAAACAAATCGGAAGGGGAAGGCTGGGTTCCACGAATGGGCACTTGTTCGCTGCCCCCTATTGAAAGAAATGTAGGACCGAACCATGTAGGAGCAGATCGCAATTCCAAAGACAAAAATAACAAAACGGCAAAGAAGAATCAAAAGAAAGAAAGAACAAAGAGACACTATAACAACGGAAAAGAAGAAGAAAAATAACGGCGTTACAAAGTCACATAGCAACGCTATACTATAACAGTACGATTACGACAGTACCATTACCATTACCATTGCTATATAACAAAGCGCTCTAACAACGTGTCAGTCACATGCAGTTCATGAGTCCTGAGGCTGTGATGAAATGGAAGAGAGCGGCAGTAACGGCCAGTGACAGCTTGGGGCACAAGATGGGGCCAAGGAGAGTGACCAAGGAAAAGAATAGGTCGAAGCTGTTGGCAGTTATGTCTGCTGCCGTCGCCTATCCCTATCGAAGCCTCATGCTTCTTGGACCTGGCGCCTTCTGGTCGCGTCTGAAGCCGGTCACACTCAAAGAGACGATCCTAGACAAGGTCAGAACACAGAGGTTCCTAGGCTTAGTCATCGACGGTTGGTACAGCGCTCGCTTGACTATCTTTGGTTCTCTATGTGAATCACGTAAAGATAAGATGCCAGACCTCCATTAGAATTGTTCGTCACCTTGGATGCCGCACCTCCGTCTGCCCAACCCGTACCGTTCGTTCAGTACACCAGGCGACAACCGTAGCGATTGGATTGGGGAGTGCCCTCGGCATCATGTCCTCAGCTCGCAACGTCGCGCCGCCTATGCTGACCCGTTCGCAACTCCTTGCAACTCAGCAACACCTGCTACGAATAGCACGTTTCCATAAGACGGACGGCGGGAGAGCACTGTTTCGGAGACTACAGCTAGACCGTACGCAGTGTCTCTATGCAAAGCTTCTCTGTTTGGCGTTTAGTTTATTTCAGTGTTTAATGTTTAGTTGTTGAAAATACACAATCGTAACATAACTGTGATAATGGTCACTGTTAAAAGGGTAACCGCTCACCGTGACTAAATGAGAGTTCCTTCCTCCTAACCATTCACAACTACAACTAGACTCCTGTTTGACAGCGAAACCGTAATCTACAAATACCAAAAACCAACTTCTCCACAGCAGCAATTTCGCAAGCTCGCTCCTATATTAGCTTTTCTGTTACATATTTGCCGCCATGCTCCCTGCTTCTTCTGCTGCTATGCGTTCGACAACGCGGGAAGACTCCGCGCGATCCTCAATTTACAAGCCAGAGAACAAGGAAAGGCAGGCTACTCCTCCTCCTCCCGCCCGTCGGCGAAGATGTATTTTACGAGGCGTTTGCGTCGCATCCGATGAGAAGTCAAGAGCGTGAGATATACGATGTATCTTCGTTACGTCCGCTACGCGTGATGCCACTTTGGAGCGCGGAAGGAAAAGTGTCGTCGTTTCCTTATCCGTGCCGTCTTCCCTTGTTCTTGGCAACTCGTTTTACGGCCTGGCTAACTACGCAGCTAGCAATTTAGTGTTTTCTCCCGGAAAAGGAGGTCGTACGTCAAGGGTCTCCCCCATTTTACCTGTCAAGAGTCACAATTTGTACCCGCAGAAAGGAAATTTAACGATAGAGTGAACGAGCAAGCTGATACTGCGCGGTGGTGCTCCTCCGAAACTCTTTTTGAATTACCCGCATATTTGACCATATTTTTAGCGTGTGCCGTCACTCTTTCGTTATTAATGGCGATGTCTCTCATTAAAATATTTGTATGGGTAAACAATATTAAGAGGGGGACAACAACAACAGAAAAAGTCGAAGCACATCGGTGGCTGGGCTCCGTGTGTAAGCCCTAGGGGTTTGACGTAGCACCGCGGACATGCTATCCGGGATGGGTGAAGTCATGGTGAGAGGTTTCTTAACTGCAACGCCCGTCGCCCATTTAAATTCTGTGTTAGCGTCGCGAAGCAACTGTGGCTATGCGCGGTGTACAGACGTGGACAACAGGAAGGAATAGGGTGCAGGGGTTAGTATGCGTGCTGGGCCGACTTCAAAGAATCCTGAGTCGACATTGGTCTGGAAAGTCACCCGGAAAACCTCAGACAGCGCAGCCGGTTGTAGGATTCGAACCCACCACCTCCCATGTCCCCAGCACGGGGCTTGACTGCCATCAACGGGCGGATGCTTCTGCCCGTTCGGCCACGCCGTTGTGGAGGGGCGGGCGGCAGATTTATTACGACAAGGAAAAAAAACAGGAGGAAAGGTCAGCGAAACGGTATGTCCGCTTACTATTCCGCAAAAAAATAAATAAATAAAGAGACGAGAAAATAATTAGGATACAAAGGATGCTAACAAAAGGCGAAAGAAGGATACGAGATAGATTGAAGACAACTAGGAGGGAACTAAGATTTAGAGAATAAAGATGAGGGTAATGCGTATGAGGCTGAGAGGTGAGGATGGGCCCGTTGGTGGGTTTGGTGATGTAGTACCGCTCTTAGCGGGAGCGGTGTCCTTTCTCTTACTCTGTCTATAAAGGCTAGAACATTCTACAGCAGCGAGTGGCACCATTTTACATGTTGTCGTCTGTTATTGGCACGAAGACATTGTGAGATGACACACAGTTTGGCCCACTAGTTCCTGTATAAAATTCAGATACGAAACTTTGTCTTTATGTTACATACACGTACGGTTAGAGCTCGTTTGACAGCCCATTTGTTTTACTGGGTTACGAGTGCTAGGAGCGGTGATCGTTGGCCGACTACAATACGCTTTCCCAAATCACGGAAGGTTCCAATTTAAGCTATAGCAGCCTCATGTAATTCTAAATAGCGTACAAGATAGTTGCTGCATGATCTCAGGAGATATAAACTGAAAAAGCTATGGCGAAGTTCTTCGTGGAAACTGAGAACTAACTACCGTACATTGGACCTTTTCATGCATACAGGGTGTTTCTTTTTAGGTGCAACATATTGACATAAAAAGGTGAGTTGCCTTAGGACGCTTTTACTTTCGTCATTGGATTACTCGACGGGGCTGCTAATAGGAAGCCGTATTTATTCTCAATTAGGGAACTAATTAGCAGATATATTTTAATCAACTTTTAAATTATTTACTTTAGCAAGCACATTGTAATGTTAAAGCCTGCTCTGCACAAGATGCGCTCGAACCACTGACGAAGCACGAATGTAATCGGAGCGCGCGCCACAGGCCTAATTATTTCGGCTCTGTCGTCTGTTGCGCACTTCTTGCGCACTGGTCTGCAAAAGAGCGACGGTGACGTCGATATCCGCCCTCACTCCGTCACGAAGGGTGCGTTCCACAACTAACCCTCTAGTAGGAGTTGGTCACGTGACAGAGTTGTACCACGTGACCATGGGGGTAGGGTCACCCTCGGGTAGGTTGTGGAACGGGCGCGAGTACGATTCTCAACATGGCGACAGCAGACGACATTGACATTTGGGCTTCGCGACATAAGAACCGCTGTCCGCTGCTTCGCTTTAGCGTGACGCTGTTTTAGTGTGACGCTTGGGGACACCTGCGTGGGTTCGTAAAGCATTCACGCCACGAATTAGAGGTATTTACAGCACGTTCCGAGAAAGGGTAGCGCTGTTCTCGTCGGCAGCTAGCTCTAAAACGCATAGAAACAGGTTTCGACCCTCACATGCAGCGATCTGATGTGTGTTGTATGTATGGTTCCGTGCATGTTGAACTGAAGAAAACATCAGGTCGCAAAATCGGCACTGGAACTTTCCTGCATCCTTTATGATGCTGCCGAGACAAGCAGCAGCAAAAGCAGACGACCGTAGATTTTAATGCAGACGACAGCTCTGACGTCACTACCCTTACCTACTCCCGTCTGATAGGGTGTAGAGCGAGTCGACCTCGGGTAGCTACTCTCGAGTAGGCAACCCGCTTTTGGAACGGGGGTTGCGACGTCATCGAGTAGGTTTTGGAATTGCGGAGAGTAGCTACTCCCTACTCTCGGGCCGACCCGGGTGAGTTCTGGAACGCAGCCTTAACGTTACAGAAAAACGTCATACGCGATTTAGGCAAACCCTTATCGCGGTATGTTTCACGCTCTGTCTTTTATTTTTATTTTTCCTTCCTTTCGTTCCTTCATGTGTTCGCAGTCGCTTGCCGTATCAGTCATTTCTTCGTGCCGGACACAGCTCTTGCCCTTCCGCGGCACGATAAGCGCTGATATGCAGTGGTGATGCGCAAAGCTCTTTGCAAACAAAAAGAAAAAACAAAACAAAACAAAGATTGTGAAACATTGTGTTGTTGACTGATTAGATGAGTCACAGAATTAGTTAGCCCAACCGCCTTCGTGTCTTCCCATTTCGCCTATTCCCATTTTGCCTAATGCTTCTTAGCAGATTATCTCGCCGTACTTTAGCAGGTTCACCGACCTCGAACTGCAGGGGGTCCCATTTGGCCTAATGTATGCTGCAGACAGTCCCACTTCGCCTACTAATCCGTGTTACGTAAGAAAGAAGGCGGTCCTCTGCCATGCTGCCAAAAGTCAATTTCGGATCTTCATATAACTTTACATGCAACCTTGTTGGTTTCACTGAAGCATGAGGTCTGTATTTATAATTCATATTACTCTAGGGTTTCTTCCCTCATCTGTTGGTTCACAAATATAGACTGTGCAAGAGTGAAAACATAGTTTTTATTTACATTTTTTTTAAATTAAAAGGGCAGCTTTGTTTTCTGCACTTCAAAATTCTTCCAAATTTGCAGCTCTACTCAATATGCATTAGATGTCCCACGGCTTCGAGGTACAACATCATGTCCCGTTCGCCATTCTGAATTATTGACTGCTCAATGACATTCTTAAGTAGCATCACAACCTTTTATTAATTCCAACGCCCTACGCCGGCTTTTTCAACTGACCCTAAGTGATTTCGGAGAAATTCACAGCACACCCTGGAGGAGACTAGAATTTGTACGACACCGACCAGAAAAGGAATTCCTGTCGGAAAATATTTCCGTGTATAACTCCCACCGTTAGATAATGCGCAGGCCCTCTTCAGAGCACCTTTTTACCGAAAACGCGCGCGTTATACACCGGAAAATACGGTAGTTAGGTTGAACGTGGGTTAAGGCGTCTCGCTCGGTGGTGTCGTGCGAACTGGGAGGCGGTGGGTTCGAATCATACCACCGGTTGTGCTGTCTGAGGTTTTCCCTGAGTTTTCCGAAGACTTTCGAGACGAATACCGGCACAGTTCCCCCTGAAGTCTGCCCAAGACACATATTAACCCCCTATCCCCCACTCCTTCCTGCTGTTCTCTCTCCATCTGTTCTCATCTGTACGTCGCTCATAGCCACCTCTCATCTCCACATAACCACATCTCGCTCATAGCTTCGCGGCGCTAACAAGAAAGAAAAAAAAAGAGTTAAATTAAACACGACTATGGTGACGCCAGTTTCCATATTTAACATCGCTCAGGTGACACTGAACATGGCTCGAAGCCTTGTTTCATTCGTCATGCTGTCCATCAGGAGTCACTATGTAAAATGTTTGTAAAATGTTTTTGTTATATTTGTACATTATATTTACACCTTATATTTGCAAATGTAAAGGGTCTTTGTTTCGGACGACGTAAGGTAGTTGTCCGACGAGCACATTCATTTCTTGCACACGTCATCATCGGGCCGGAGCGTGTAAGTAACGCCCACTTGCCGACAGTCCCGTTTTGCCTAATGAGATTGCACGGCAGTCCCATTTCGCCTAACGGCTGTTACCCCTCCCGCCTCTTTAATCCGATAATCCGGGTTAGGCAGAATGGGAATAGGCGAAATGGGATGTAACCTCTGCCTTATCGTTAAAATGCAGGGTATTTCACCTAAAGTGATAAAAAAGTCTAACTGGCGACGTACTCGCCGGAGGATTGTGGGACTTTCGGCAATACCCTTCTGGAACTTTTGCCGCCATTTAGGAAGGCTTTGGACAACTTTTAATTGAGGGGAATTTATTTTTGTCAATTGAACTTTGAAAATCAACAAGCGAACCTCGTTTTTTTTGTTTTTTTACAAGAATATGAAGTCCTCCACGGATAACCGCAGACCCAACAAAAATTATGCGCGGTACTGCAAGATAAATAGTCGAAAAACATTAGTAAAAATTACGCTTTAGCCCCGTCTGCTTGATTTTCGCAAAGAAGCGCGTGCAAAATGTGCGTTTAGAGGACGAAGTGTCCCCACCCATTGCTTTCGTTGTGATAAGACGGTTGTTTTGTTTTCTTTATGATAAGACGGTTCTCACCAGCATCAAGGTCAAAGCTGGGAAAGAAAGGCAAAACAAGAGGGGGGAACTCTTACTCCTCTCCCCGCATCTCCATTGCGCTCTTCTTTGCGACAATTGAGAAGGCAGGGTTAAAGCAGAACTGTTGCTAATTTTTTCGACTATTTGTGTTGCGATACCGTGCATAGTTTTTGTTGGGGCGGTGGTTACCTGTGGAGGGCTTCATATTTCTGTAAAAAAAAAAGTGAGGTTCGCTTGGGAATTTGCAAAGTTTAATTGAAAAAATATATTTCCCGCAGTTAAAAATTTTCCAAAGCCTTAGAGGGTGGCAAAAGTTTCCAGAAGGTAACTGCCGAAAGTTGCACAATCCTCCGGCGAGTGCGTCGCCAGTTAGAATTTTTTATCCCGTTAGGTAAAGCACCCTGTATTTAGATCTGTGGCTCGCAGTACGATTACTTTTGTACTTCATCAGTAGTTTGTGCGCATCATGTGCACAACACGCTTTGATATTGCAACTGTAATGTATTCCTTAAAGTCAATAATTAAAAAAGTCGATTAAAATATATCTGTTAATTTGTTCGCTAAGCAGTAGCCCTGTTGAGTTACCCAATAACAACAGTAAAATCGTTCTAAGGCAATTCCCCCTTTCATAAAAATTTGTTGCCGGTAAAAAGAAACACCCTGTGTATCGCATGGACTAGTTGCACCGATGTCAGGCATCTCTAGGAAACTGACCGTAATTGATCTTCACGAAGCACCATGAAAAGTACTGACCAGTCAGAAGGGCCCCCTTGCACCATGTACGCCTGCACGAGCCCCCAGCACTGTAAATCCGCACCCCCCTCGTTTGTAATAGCCTTAAAGGGACGGTCTCGTACAGCCGGGACGATTCTGAAACTTAGCCGAAACTAGCTTCACGAGTACTTTACACATACAACCGTCAAAGTTTCATTCGGAATAACCAAGTCGTTTTCGAGGAATTTAATAATAACGTAATAGCAGACGACGAAACCTGTGCTTCTCTCATGCATACGTCACGTATGACGTCGGCTTGAGGGTACGTCGTCGTTGTCATGGTAATTGTAACTTGCAGACGCACCTTGGATTGAGTCATCCCCTTTGCTCTCGAAATGGGGTCACTCAGGCATATACCTCCGCGAGCGGAGAATGTAGTCCGAGCATTGACTATGGGCTCTCCGATAATGTCGCCCGTAATCGGATACGTGGGAGCAAAGTCACGTGTTTTCTTTCCGCGAGTATTTAATGCGGTTTTTAAATAAACGCGCACTCCTTCTCCATGTACGCCGTCAGCGACACTTCATTCCGAAGCATGATCAGTGTGCAAAGGGGAGTGTAATGGAAGCGCGCGTAATATATTTTTGGTCGGAGCTGTAATGCGACCACGCGCGTCGATGGCCAGCGACTTCAGATTTCTGATTGTGGGTGGAGTTGTCTAGAGGGTTGTCCTGCGACTTTTAACTTGTTTCTGAGGTTTAACATAGTTGTTCTACAGTACCATGCTTGCCACTTCTTAGAATGTACGTTTTTCACTTGAGAACTGAAAGAAAATGTACGAGAGTTGCCGCGGTGCCCAGTGACTTCTGAAAGTCGTCTGCTCACGCCGATGTACTAGCGCGCGCAAAAGCAAACGATTTCTGTATCCTATCACGGACTTTCCCGCAGGGCGACGTGGCCGTTCTTATTGTTGCCAACACAGATCGCGGCATGCTCTGCAATCTTTATCAATTTAATTCGGTTATTTAATAACGGTGACGTGTTTTGTCGGGTAAATTCACAGTATTCCGTTTTCAACAAAGGGCAATCGAATGTTACACTCTATGAGAGGGGCAGGGGGTACGAGAGCGTCCCTTTAAATTTCCCTTAACAAGTTCTTAAAATAAATATATAAAATGAAATGGCTGCAAAATTATGCATGGGCCGGGGTTCTAACATTCTTTTCAATGAGTGCTGAACAAATTAACGAGAGTGGCTCTCCGACCGTCTTTCTAGCTTGGCGCTAGGATTTCCAATTTATAAGCAACAATGCACGCGTTTGGTCCAAATACAAGCAGGGGACTAGCTGTGTAAGCTATACGCTCCAAAGGCAGGTTGATTTAGCGCACATCGGACAACAGCGACAGCGCTCTAGCCATCTAACTGTCAATTCCAGCGACTAAAGAATGGCAATGCTGCGTGTCGTGTTTGTCCTATACGTTTGCTGCATGGGCTCCTGCTAGCTGCGGATGCCACACGGAACGACGTGCGCTTGAATCGAAATGTGAATGCGAGTGGGGGAAAAGCGAACACAAAGGAACTCAATGCACTCAAATAAGGATTGCACCATTGATTACCGTCAACTACCATTATTCAATTGAAGTATGCAACTGGGTGTTCCGAGGCCCGTGTTGTGTTCGCCCCTCTATGTGCTTACCTGCCTCATCCGGTACAACGTCAAATAAGGACTTTCGTCCGCAGCAGCGTGCTCAAAGCCAACGGGTATTCAGAATGAATGAGGCAAGCACATCCTTTTGCTGTAAGACTTTGCGTATGATGAAAGCGTTACACGGCGGCGGTGGTGGTAATGAAAGAGCTCGCCGTGTGTCGGTCTCACGGAGGTGGGCAACGTCACGTCTAACGCATCTGGGGGAATGCGCATCCTGGGCCTAGTTCTAAGAGAACTGTGCCGCCATACACTGTGACAGCGTCTGAGGAAAACCCAGGAAAAACCCCAGACAGCACAGCCGGCACCGGGATTCTAACCCGGGTACCTACCAGTGTCGACAGCCAAGTGAGCTGGCAAGCGTTACATAAATGGCGCGTACCAGGTCCGTAGCCGATCAGCAGATAGAGCGATATCGGTATCAATCAATCAATCAATCAATCAACCGATCGATCGATCGATCGATGAAATATTTTATTTGATATAACAAACACACAAAGGCAAATGTGGGACAGCGAGGGCAGGCCTGCGGAGCAGTCCCAAATAAATGCATGGTTCCAAAACACTGATAACATACAATAGCACATGCTGTTGGAATAATTTAGCAGCTGCCTCTATGTCAAAAAAACAGAGGGGTAAAAGAGAAAGAAGAATAGATAAATACCAAACATAGGCTCATGCATACAAAGGAATTCAAGCCAATGAGGAGATAAAAAAAAAACACATGACAATGCTCAGCAACACTACAAGCGTGATATGCAAAGGAATTTCAATTGCTTTTCGAATATAGAAACGTTTTATTCAGCTTTCTCAGTTCCACCGGCAACGAATCCTATATTTTAGATGCAATAAAAGTTAGCTCCCGTTTACCATAGTTTGTGCGAGGCAACGATGTCCTAAGATACATATCGTGTTAGGTGGATAAAATAAGGAACAATAGAGTTATAAATAAGACGATGGATAAAGAGGCTGACCTTGTACGTAGTTAGAGTATATACGTCCACGATTTATAGTAGTGAAAATGCAAAAGTAACTGACGTATCTGGTTGAATATTTAGTACTGTGCGTAGAGTGCGTTTTCGTAGGATTAACAGCGGATCAAGAGTAGTACGGTACGTAAGCCCATACACTTCGAGACCATAGCTGATATGTGAGTGTATCAGTGCATAGTACATCAGTGCAGTGCACAGCATTGATCGGAAGAAGACTTGTTGTTTTAGCAAGGGCATGTAGCGCTGATAGTAATTTGCGTCTAATGTTCGACACGTGGTCGTGCCAACTGAGGTGTTCATCCAACGTGACACCTAAAAATTTAACTGTCTTGACCTTCTTAAGTGCAAATGATGAAAAGCAAACACTCAAGTTATTTATATCTAATGATCGTTGGCTAGGGTGAAACACAACATGGTTTGATTTAGTATAATTTGGTCTGAATGCTGGTTGGCATTGATTGGCATGAAAATGAGAGGGTGAAGGTGTAGCTCATGTCAGAGCGTCACACGTTCAAGTCACCTCTTCGCAAAGTGCAGAAGCTTAGAACAAATGTAGCTGCTGGTGCCCACCAGTGAAACCACATAGCTCCAGAAACCATCCAGACATAAGAAGTAGTAGTAGATCTCATTTTAGATAACTTGATAAGTCGAAACAAAAGACAGAAAAAGAGATTCTCATTTTATAGCGAGCCCTTGAATCCTGACATCGCTTGCCAGAATAAAACACAAAGAAGATAGAAAGTGTCTTGGAGTATGACGGATGTATTAGCCGAAGAACGCCAATTAAGAGAGAGGACAGCGAGTACGACTACTATATAGGACCACTGCTGGCACTCGGTGGCCTCTTCATCAAGTACCCTTAACGGAGTTCGTCTTTGTGAGGGTCAAATGTTGTGCTCCTCCTCCTCTCTTGCTCTGTGTCATTAGCCTAGTCTATACTTCGTTATTGAGGAAAATTATTCAGTGGTTAGGTCCATAACCAGTAAACATTTCTTCCTTTCTCTCACGACACCCATTGTCCCTTTTAGACTGCGACTTTGTTCAGGAACGTAAAGCAGAAGAAGAAGAAACCCAACTGTACTCTAATGAAGACGTCATTTTGAAGTTTCATACCTTAATTCCCGGAGAGCTGAAACGCGCGTGAGCGCGACAGGCAACATAAAACGAGAAAACGAGTTCGTTATGCTGCAGACATGGCTGGTACATTACGGCGCTGCAACGATATTTCGTGTTTTGTTCCCGGGAACAATGAGCTGCCAAAATTAAAAGCCATTCTTCTGGAACGTTTTCATCCTTCGCGGAGTTAACCCCCGTCGTATTTGCCTGCACTTCCCGGAAAGTTTAATTAATATCGGCTTCGTATTTTTTTTTTTAAGCACTTGAAGGGTGAGCGCACTTTGTTTTTGTTTATCCCATATCTACATTTTTTTTCTTCGTGTTTCTGCTCGGTGAAATCACTGTCTGTTATTACTTTATATACTGAGTCGGCAATAAATCAGCAAAGTAGAGTGACTGATGGCATTTGGTTAGGTCAAGCCATGACCGCTGTCGTACGAAACGGTTTCTCCGATGCCACTAACTTCCTTCTGGTACGTTACTTTGTTATATCCTAATTTCTCGAGCTAGTCAGCGCTCACCAGTTACAGTTTCCCTGGCAAGGTGGAGTGAAGCTAGCTAAATATATGTCCTCAGTGTCATGCCTTCCTTTGAGGTCTGGCTCAGGGATATGCTGGCAGAAAAACGAGTATAAATGCGAGTGTGGAGAGCGAATAAGGTATTAGGTACAACAAAGTCCCTACGAGTAACGTGGTCGTCTTGATTAACCAAACGCTATATGAAGCCAACCTTATTTTGTTGCTTTATGCCCTCATCTTTTTGCTTTTTTTTTCTTTTCTTCTCACGTACATCATCGCTGCCATCATCGTTGTACCGGCGTTTCACCTTTCGCACCTCTCCAATTGTACGGCGTACACAGTACAGCATAGTGCTCAGAATAATTCGGAATAATTGGGAGCGTAGTATTAGCTGCTAGTATTAGTGTTCGATTAGGGGCAGTTGAAGATTCTTACCTGTCATATGCATCTATCTATGATTAGAGCTGCTACACTTTAGCAGTGCATCCTACGTTAACTTCCGCTTCGACCCGAGAGCGGCATATATTGTGAAAGTGCACGGCGTTACCCTGCAGCAATCTACTTGCGCGATCATGGCATGCTTGGCAATATGGAACATTGTGTCTTTACGGACATACGGGGTGCTTTACCTGACGTGTTATCTGATCCTGACAAAGAAAAAAAAACGTATTGTCCGGAAGAAATATGCAGTCAACGGATTTATCTCCTGGAAACTTTTCTCACGAGTTTTAATTGGCTCTTTTTTTATTTTTCGCGGAAAGTTTAATTTTCGGAATTGAACTCAAAATGTTGCCATGTGAAGGCTTTTTCTTTTTTTTGTCAGAAGTAAATCCTACATGTTGGAAATACCCGCCCCATTCAAGTACACGTTCCCTGTTCCACTGGCAACAGTTGAAACAAATATTCGAAAATCGTCGTTCTGAGACGAGGAAAGTGCCGTCCACCCACATGTCGCATTAAAAACAAAAACAAAAAGCGACAACAACAACAAAACACACACACACACACACACATAAGGAAATGACGATGAGATAGGGCTGATGCCGGCCAGTATTGCACCTCCCTGAACAGGGGAAAAATGGAACAGTTGAGTGGTGCAATGACATGAACCCATTTTCCAAAAACATGGGCCTTCTTTCGAGCGCACAGGGGCAATTGGCAATGCCCACTGGGAATGCCCGAAAAGTACAACTGTCTCATCAACTAGTACAGTAATAAGGGTAATACGTATTTTGGCGTGCTATAATACTAATAGAGATAGTTTCTGAAAATGTGTGCTATAATATAACTGCGGCATAGTGGCAAGCATTCAACATGTCCTCATCGACTGCCCTCTATACAGGCCCGGAGAGAGCACTGCTCCAGTCCCAACTGACCCGTATCAACAGCAAACCGCTCAGCCTTGCAGCAATCTTGGGTCCTTGGTCTAACTCCTTGGTCTAAGGAAACAAAAGAAAGAAGGAAAACAAAAGGCTGGAGGTGGGGCGGTACCGAAAACCGAAACAAAAACGTAACGGAAACGAAGGCAACAATGGTGGTAAGCGAAACTGAAAAAGAAATAAATAAGCGACAGTAACGGAAGTGGTAACGGAAACGAAAAGATTCCGTTACCTTTTCCTGAAGCTGCACAAGCGAAATCAGCAGTAGGTGAGCGCGAAGCATATGCAGTTGTGTGGGTCCTTCGATAACTCAACACGTGGATATTTAGGGAAAAGTCGCTGTACGAAAGTATCGCAACCCACTGGTATGGACTCTTGTTGAGCGGCAGCTTGGTTTGCAGGTGCAGGTGCAGCAGGTTACTCCCGCTCTCGTTGTCGTCAGTCCAACACGCCCCCTCGACAACAACCTACCGAAGATCCGAGTCGTTCCTTGTCGGAAGCAATAAAGTAGTTCCCGAGGTGCGTATTCCTCTCACCAATGCCTGGTGACCTGGTGTGGTGCATATGGCTTCTCGTGAACAGGCATTGCTGTGTGGAGAATGCCTTCACTCTGTAACTTTCCACAGCAGAGAGCTTCCTGCGTCATCTGGAAATCCGCCGGTCTGGAGCATACAGACTACCTTGCACATCCTTTCCGTCAAGACCTGTTACGTTGACAGCTTTGTATCCCTTGTCTCCAGCAACGACGTCAAATTCGACCACCTCCACCCGAGCTAGGCTGCGTTCCACCTTTAAGGGGTTGTTTCTGGTGATGGGCGTCTGATGAACAAACATATCCAGGTGGGTGTCATTCTGGTGGATGAATCCGTAACCGTTCTTCGCATTGAAACACTTAGCCACTTAGCGACCCCGAGCACCTCTTGGCGAGCAAATGTCCCGCATTGATCGATTTGCTATTGCCATGTCTTTCCCGTAGTCCATGGTGACGGGAGGCTCGCGTGATTTGTTCCCTCATGGCATTGCAGATCACAAGCCGGTAGAGATCATCTTCTAGGTAACCGGTTGCTACTAAACGCCCACTGTGAGTAATAGTGCAGCGGTCCCTGGAGAAAGTCACAACGTTTCCAAGCTGCGTCAACTTTTTCACGGAAAGCAAACTACTCCCCAAAGACTGAACATACAGGACATTTCCAGTTTGAAGCTTTCTGCATACGCCCCCCGACTTGCAGTACAGGAACCCCTCGCCTACCCCTTCGCAAAATATGCACTGACCATTGGCCACGGCGACCTCCTCAACCTTCTTGGAGAAACTTTCGTGGAAAAAATTCCGGTCATGGCACATATGAGAGAAGTAGAAGTAGCCCCTAGTAGAAAAGCAACGTCAGAAGAAGACGAGTCACCTGACGCAGCAACTCTCGCCTTTGCATAGTGGATTGTTTGGGAGACGACACTTTCCCATTTCTCCGTGCGTGACAGTTTCTCTTGACATGTCCCAACTTCTTGCAATAATACCCCTTGACCGCAGCCGTGCCAGCTAACGGTACAGTGTGCTTGTGACGGCTTGTGGGGCCCGGGTCTTGTGGGCTTCCAGATGCAAGGCTGTGGCGCAGCGTAGGCGCGACGTCTCGATCTTCCTGCTTGTGCGATCTTTGCGGGTACGCGTCGTCAGCGTCCTCCAGAGGGAGCTATTTGCGCTAGGGGAGGGTGGTTTTGTGCGCCATTGGGGCCATCACACATCTGTTCGCGCTGTCGGCGGTCTCGTCACAATCGCTGGTGACCCGTCATAAGCGTATTCATATTTTGTACATATTTTTTCCCCATCCATTATCATTCATTGCCTGTCATTTGTTAATAGAAGCATTTCGCATCGTCCTGTATCGTTGATCTTGTGTGTGTCTTGTGCTGGTTGTATAGTACCCACGTGGAATTCGTGCAGTAAATCTCTCCCACACATAATAACACTCCTTGCCAGCACCAGGAGCCTTCTGCGCCCGTCTCAGAATTAGATGTTCCTGCAAAGATATCCTGCTTTCTTTTGTACTCCTCTGCGAGCCCTCCTATGATGTATTTGAGCGTTAGCTCTTCATCCGGACGAGCATCAAGAGCTGTCACGAGCACCTCGTAGGTCTCAGGAAGACCACTAAGGAGCAAAGCAGCTACCTGAAAATCTGCAGCCTCCTGTCCAACTGCTCTGAGACGTTCCACCAGCTCCAAGGTGCGCCGGACTTAACTATGCATGTCCTCCTCTGGACCCAGACATGGCTGATACAGCTTCCTCAGTAAGCAGAACTTGTTGCTGAGGTTTACCCGCTCGTGCACCTTCCGTAGCTGTTCCCGCATCTCTCGTGTAGTCGTAGACTTGCAGACGTGCACCAATCGGCTATCCTCGATACTCAGACAGATTGTACGCTGTGCCTTCCTGTCACCTGCGATCCAGGACGCTGTCGGAGATTCAGGACCTGCTTCCTCCACGTACGCCCAAGTTCCTTCCCGTACCAGTAGCACCTTGACTTTGAATTTGCACGCCTGGTAGTTCGCGTCGGTCGGCTTCGCTAAGCAAACCTGGCTGCTGCAAACTGCGCCATCGTTGAACCAAGGCAGAGCGCCGTCCTAGACCCAAGACCGTCCGCGCTATGCGTCGTACACCCAGTAGTGTTCTGGACCCGTAACCAGTCGAGCGGCAGTAAACACGGAAGCGACGACACGTCAGAGTGAACAGGAACTTTATGAACACGAACAGTGTGCGTGCGCAAGCACGCGTCACCGGTCAAGAGACCGCCGACAGCGCGAACAGAAGGGTGATGGCCCCAACGGCGCACAAAGGAGGGCGGCACAGGACGAGGGTGCCGGCACCAGACAAAACTGCAAAATTATCCTCTTTGGCAACACATGAAAATGTGTTGCCAAAGAACGCCGCCACAAGTGGCACAGGAATTTGTCTGCCACGCCCTCGCGTGTTCCCTTTCATGAAACCCACATAGTACCTCGGGTGACCTCTACGTGTAGGCATTCAATATGAACTGTAAATCTACTTGATGGTGCTGAACTGCGGAAAGTTGCAGTGTTAAAGAAAGCAGTGTTAAAACTCTCGTTTGGGCGTGTTGGTATTCAGTGCATTATTCATGATTAAAATGCTAAAAGACACACAGAGACAAGCACCACGAAAGAACTCCACTCCACCGAGCACTATACTTTCAACAAGATTTATTCTACCGAACATGCACTATTTAAGAGGAAAGGAACTTTTGCTCCTTCCTTATCAGTGATCGCGAAATGATATCAAGGCCAGTTTCACTCTAACGTTTTTCTCGTCCATGTTTCTCAGGTACCCAAAACGGACCCATTGTAACCTACTGTATAAGTGGTTAAATTCGCGGGCTTAATAATTCGCGAATTTGCGAGGATCCAGGATCAGGCAATTATTCGCGGAACCTTGAATTCGCGGTACCGCGTTTCGTTGGCCATGCACCAGACGACTTAGGGGCCTTTCATCTTGAAAATCCAGGAAGAAGCTAACAAAACGTATCACAGCTGGGTAATAACTCCTTCCATTTGTCTTCCTTTTGAGTCCTTCTGACTGAAAGGGCTGAGATTAGGGGGGTCCTAACTCGGCTGGTATCGGACTATCGGGGTCATTGCCGAATTGTCCTGTCTGCCGTCCATTCCTGTCACCGCATCGAGCAGGTACGATTGGCATTCAGTGCAGCGTAATAGCGTAAGAAACCGCGTACATAAGTTGCCTCAGTGTCCTGGGGAAATTTCCTTACATATTTCGTTCGCGTATTTTTCTGTCATCAGTCCGAATATTTCACGAAACTTTAAATTCGCGAAGAAAAGAGCGCTCGCGAATTTCGCGAAAATTACAACGTATACAGTATACGGGGCTCGATTACCCTTAGGCTCTATCTTTGAAGCAAACGGACGACAAATACGATAGTGTGAAATCGTGCTGAAATCGTAAAATCGTTACCACTTGGCTAGATTAGAAAAAGTCCCCAAATTTTCCCTTCCCTCTGTCTTCGGCATCGAGCCTTTATTCTGATGAACCGCAGTCCTGCTGAAAACTCCTTGGCGTCCACAATCCTTCACATGTTGCCCCAATGCTTTCAATACTATTTTGCGCTCACTGAGGCGGGTGTTTACACAACTAGCAGTCTGAACTACATGGGTCCTCCCGCAGGACAACGGTACGTCGTAAACAACGCCAGTGGAGCAAGCGACTGCCATCTCTTCATGTTTGAGAGCACACCCATTCTTTTCGTTTTCATTAACCTAGCGGAGTATAGGGAGCTTAATTCTGGATTACCACCTGGAACTACACCCTTACTTTATGTTTCCGCGCGTTCCTCGTAACATAGTAGGAGAAATTATGCACATAGGAAATGACAACCGCTCCCCTTCCGTTAAGCTGTTCTTCGTGTCCTTCCTATCATGTGCTACAGGCTTGATGAGGTTGTAACATATGTATATTTTTTAACAGATCATTTCCATACCCGGCGGCCAACAACCGAGGCGTAATTCAGTTGCAGTTCACGATATACTCCTTTTAGCAATCTTGGACTCGTTGAAACAAAACGGCGTACAAGAGGCTTTCGGGACCTTTGCTGGCATATCCAACACAAATGCACGCCTTTGCGAATTATTGGACGGTCGCGGCAAGCTGTCCCTGTCCACTTCTACAACAGTGAGGTGATTGGGCACAAAGGCCCTGACCCTACTGTCCCCCGCTTCAAAAACTGATCCGTTTCATTCTTCGAACTGTACGCAAGCTCCATACGTGTAATACGAAAAATGTCGTTGTGATAAATCAAGATAACAACTGCAAAACACGTACTTATTGCGTTTTATACAGCAACCTGAAAAGCGATGCCCGCTACGAGCAGCAGACGGCATGCATCTACACATGTCTCAACACATTCAGCACACTTACTTTTTCTTTTCCTTTATCGTTTATTTTTCTTTTTTTCGGGTGTGTGTGTCTACGTAGAGTGCTGGCTGATTCGATTACGAACAGGTGAAGTACGGGTGGTGTTCAAGTCAAACAGGGACTTTTCATTTTTCGCAAAAGTAAAATGAACTTACATGCGAGAAATTAGTTTTATTTTTCAACGTAATCTCCAGCTGCACTAATGCACTTGTACCAGCGTTTCACGAGGGCTTGGATGCCAGCAGCGTAGAAATCCTTATTGGCGCGTTGCAGCCATGATCGGACCGCATTCTTGACCTCGTCGTCGTAGCTGATGTGGCGGCCCCCAAGGAACGCCTTCAGTGGCCTGAAGAGGCGGAAATCGCTGGGGGCGAGGTCTGTACTGTAAGGGGGATGTGGCAGCAACTCCCAGCCAAGTTCCTGTAAGGTGCGTGTCGTGAGATGCGCGGTATGCGGGGGTGCGTTGCCCTGTAGGAGGAGAACTCCTTTGGTGATTCCCGCCCGCTTTTGCTTCAGCGCCTTATGCACATCCCTGAGAACCTGGCAGTAATATGCACTATTGATGGTGGTACCACTGGGCAGAAAATCAACATGAACAACGCCAGCCTTGTTCCAGAAAACCGTGGCCATGACCTTGCCCGCAGACGGGGTGCTTCGGAACTTCTTGGGAGCTTGCGAGCCCGGATGCTTCCATTGTTTTGATGCGCGTTTAGACTCAGGAGATGAAATGGTCCACCCACGTTTCATCGCACGTGATGATCCGATCAAGGCACGGCTGTCCTTCAGTGTCGAAACGGCTCCTTAGCTCTTGGGAGATTTCCAGGCTTCTCTGCCGGTCAAACACGGAGAGCTGCCTCGGGACCCAACAGGCACTAACTTTCCGAAACTGGAGGTGTTCATGAATGATAGTGTTCAACGTTCCCACAGAAAGGTCCGTCTTTCGAGCCAGTTCAAGACGTTATCCGTCGGTTCTTGAGGATCGAGCGCTCCACAAGTTGGATGTTCTCAGGAACTCTGAAACTGGGCTCTGAGCCGCCCCCGGCCGGGATCGTCCTGCACTGACGTACGGCCGTCTCGGAACCTTTTGCACCACTCAAAGGCTTTGCTGCGGCTAAGCGTATTATGGCCGTACTGAGCCTGAAGTCTTCTGTGAATTTCAGATGACTTTACGCCTTAATTCACGAGAAACTTCATGACAATTCGCTGTTCGATGTGCGCGCTCACCTCGTTGTCGGCCATCTTGTCCAGCACGTGTCTTCTGTTTTGCACAAACTTTGGACCACCACGTGGTGAACGCGGAGGCCCAGCCATCCCAGCCGTCCCAGCCGCCATGTTCGTGTGAAAATGACGAAAAAGAAGTAGCGCGAGCCATTTGTACACTCAGGAGACAGAAAGTCCCGGTTTGACTTGAACACGCCTCGTACATGTGTTCCGCCAAACAACCTTTTTTACCTAGCGACGCGTGATGTAAAATGTGACTACTATGAACGCTGCTTCAACACGTCACAGCAGTAGTACCGCCTATGACGTGTTGAAGAGGCGTTTGTAAGCATTGCGAGCGAAATCAATAAATCGTAACCAATGCAGGCATTGTATTTCCGAATACAACAGTAATCCAAAGACACTGTTAACCGTCATATTCATGTTGCCCTGCGAACTATGGTAAAACCGAAACCTCCCTCCATTCCATTCCGTACGAACGACAACACTCGAGCAAGCGAAGCGGTGTTGTGTGAAAATATTCACTGCTATGTTATATACAGAAATGATTTGAAAATATTTGCTAAACAAATACGTATGAGATACCCACTATAGTATGCCGAATTTCGGAAGCAAGAGATGAATTTAGGAAAACGAGCTCGTAATTAGCGGAATGAAGCAGCCAACGGAAGGCAACGCCTCCCATGACAAACAGATGGCGGCTTCCTTGTTGTAACCAGGGCCGGTGCTAGGGGTGTGCGGGGCCTGGGGCAAAGGGACATTGCGGGGCCTGTTTCACACCAGCAGTAATGAAAAGATAAGAAATGATAAGATTTTCGCAGTGGGAGATTTTAGCAGTACGGGAAACGGCAACAGGAGAGAAGGGTGCGAAATCCTCGGTATAGCTTGCAGGGTTGGCGAATTTTTCTTAAAAGTGGGACTTTTTCTCATCACCTGACGGAATGGCACATAACACATTCTTCTCCCATTTCTGTTTTAGTCGAAGATCGCGCGTGTGAGTAAGTGCATCCTTTATATTAAAAAAAAAGAACGTAATCCCTGGTTGAGGGTGTGGAGGACGATGGTCTTCCTCCACACGAGTCCTGACCGGCGATGATGGAATGTCCCAAAGGGCAGATGGTCGTGGCCTCACGCTAGGACGCTGCCGGTAGAACTGGCTGGCAGGCGCAGCGGCGCGCGCCAGCGTAGGCAAGTCTTCATCGTCGCCCACAGGCCGCCACACCATCCCCCCCCCCCCATCAGACGAGGAGCGCGTTGTAGAGCTAGCGGTTGAGGTCCGCGTCGATAAGTGAAGAGGAGAAAGGGCGATACGTGGAACAGGGACGGCTGAACTTGCGTCTTGTGCTGAGTGGGCAGAAGTGGCGAGATCAATGGTGCGGACAAGAGCTGGCAGGGAGGCTTCCAGGTGCGGACCGAAGCGGAGAGCAGGCAGGAAGGCCGATATGATGCACAGAGGGCGGCGACAGAACCGCGACCGGTTCGTGAGCAGTGAGCTAATGTCGCCAGGAAGAGTGCCGGGGAGGACCATCGCGAAGCACAGGGAGACCGGGAGTAGAATTCAGTGGCCTCCGCTAGGGTCCCCGGTGGAACGTTGGTCCGGTGCCTCTTGATCGCTGTCGGTTGGGCTGCCAGCATCGTCTATGGAAGCCTGGTGGAAGGCGATGCGGGCAGCGTTCTTAGACCGCTAGCGTAGCAGATGCGGTGTGCGGTAGACAGCGGCGTACCGCGACCGGTACAAGAGCCTGATGCTAGGGAAGGTGCCGCTGGTGGAAGCACGAGGAGTGCCATCACGAAGCGTGTGGCGACATGACGTGAACTGGGTAGATGGGTAAGGTGGGTAGAACCATGGTGTTGCGCGGCCGGGCGTTGCGATGAGTGGAGCCGCGGTGGGCTGACGTCGTCGCCTAGCGGTTCCTCGGTAGAACGACGCACCGTACCTTCGGAGATGGCTTCGGAGGTGGGCTTCCAGAAATTTGGGATGATATTGGGCCGAATTACGCCGAACATGGTGTTCATAGTTCGGGTCCCCAAATGTGGAGGTCGATGGTCTTCCTCCATACGAGTGCTGACCGGCGATGATGGAGTGTCCCAGCGGGCAGATGGTCGTGGCCTCACGCTAGGACGGTGCCGGTAGAACTGGCTGGCAGGCGCAGAGGCGCGCGCCAGCATAGGCACTTCTTCATCGTCGCCCACGGGCCGCCACAAGGGCTTCGTGCGCGGGATCTATGTAAGCGCAGGGCCTAAATCGGTCGCCTTATTCGCCTCTCCCCCCTAACGCCGACCTGGTGGTTACGCTTCCTCGAGCGAGTCCCCCCGCCCTGCCTTCGTACGAGCAGCAGACATTTAGGATGTGCTCGAATGTCCCGCGCTTTTGGAGCGAAGCGTTTCTTGTCGCCATGCTTTCTATCGACCATTCGCGAAAGAGAATAAGGAGCAAACACTATGATATCAGATACAGTATGCTTGTGAGGTCAGAGTATTCAAAGAAATCAATGACAGCGAGCCGTAGAACGCGATCGCCACTGCGCTCGCTGAAATGATGCAG
Organism: Ornithodoros turicata; assembly: GCF_037126465.1. Classification (NCBI taxonomy): domain Eukaryota; kingdom Metazoa; phylum Arthropoda; class Arachnida; order Ixodida; family Argasidae; genus Ornithodoros; species Ornithodoros turicata. Next base: position 88,586,630 of record NC_088203.1, read on the forward strand.
ACACAAACATTGCCAGTGATCGGGGACGTTGTTCATTAGTGAAATGGGACGCGGTAGAAGTTTTTAAAACGTCCATATGGTCATATCGAGCTAGCACGGTTCATTGTCGTCTGGTCAATATGCAAATCGGATTCTTCGTTTGCAATCCTTGCGCCTTGATTAAATGAAAGGAATATTTATGAGCGTGTAGCACCAGAATGGCACAAGTGTGCACCATGAGTCGACATATCGTCTTTTTTTTCTAACCTTTGATCTGCACGCTATTCTACACTGTAAACGCTTTCACACCTTTAAAGGTGTAATAACGTGCATGGCGCACGCCCCTTTTGGTGTAATTTTGGTAACATCATAATGGAGTACGGTTTAGCACTAATTTTCTTTACTTGCATGCTGTCTGTACTCCAAAAAATCAGTCTTTCAAGTCTCAACATTGTTGAACAGTATTGTAGACACTTGCACGTGCTCGATTATCGCTTTAGCACGTATCTACTATATCGAAGACATAATGAGAGCAAGATTTGAACTGACACCTGATCTTTTGTAATGCTTTCTGAATTTTGTAAAATACCAACCTGGAGGTACAATGTTGGGCAACCAGGTTTAATGTGCATGGCGCACACCTTTAAAGGTGTGAAAAAGTTTACAGTGTACTCTCACTGAATCGATTTCAGTCTCTCACGACTTCACTATATGTTTGTGTGGAATATATGTACCACCATGTGCAATATATTTTCAGTGTTTCGAGTGTAAATATCTCATGCACATAAAACTTGGGAGTTATTGACGCATAGAGCCATGCTTTCATAGTCGCTGGAACTGCGAATCGAATTCGGGGCATTTTTTTTTAGGCATATGTCCTTGGCGAAGTGCCCCAATCTTATTAATATGACACACCGATATGAACAAATAACCGAAGAACTACGAATAATTCATGACTTCTACGGTCAACCTCTTATTTCCGTCGTTGTCGATCGAAGCTGCAGTAGGTATATCGAATAGCGAATAACTGTCCTTATATGTCAGCGGATTTTAAGACAGTCTCGTGTGCCCGTGCACCCATAACTCGTTGTCAGTTGGGTTCAGAACCCGGGATCCCGAAACCTTGCAATCCTGGGATCCCGGGATGCTTTCATGTCTAGCAATCCCGGAATTCAGCCTCGCGAAATCTTAGAAATTTAGTGACTCTATGTTGTCCCACCTTCAATAAAGCAATTCTTCCGAAAAACAAAAAAAGTTGTCTACGTGTGCGTGCTGAACACAACCGTGGACCACATATCGCTCTTACTGCTCGTGGACTATACAACTATCGCTGTCACTTCTTCGAAGATGCATGGCTGCGAAAAGGCGTGATTTTATTCCGTCATTTGTCAACAACTGAAGGCGTGCGTCCCCCCCCCCCCCCCGCTTCCTTTTACATGCGGGAGAGATCAATAGAGTTTAATGACGTCAAAGGTAGCACGACTTTGGTAAACCACTCACTGGCAATGCGAAAGCAGGAACGAATCGTTCTCTAAAGGCTGCCTAGCGGAATGTATGGTCGAAACACTGGTTCCAAACACGGCGGACTCTACCGCAGGGGCGTACGGAAGTTGTCCTTCCAAGTGCTATGCGTTACTTTTTAACGATTGAGATCATTGATCAGATCAACGATTGAGATCAGAGGGCATTGCGTCAGTATGACAGCACGCTCACTGATGTATCCTCTGTTTGTTATTCAGGTACTGATGTCGCTGTGCTGCAACACCTTTCCGGGAGGAAGTCCATTTGCAACCGTGCACATAATTCCAGCTACTAACGCCGACGGTGTGAGCTACGATGTTACGCCGAAGCTACAGTCAACCCTGCTGTGTCCTGATTTTCCACGCCAGAATGTTATCTTCATCTACGCCCCCGCACTATCTACTGTGACGTCGTCGGAAGACACGTTAAAAGCATCAGAGCTTCCCCAGTCTGACAGAGGGCATTGCGGCAGTATGACAGCACGCTCACTGATGTATCCTCTGTTTGTTATTCAGGTTGGTAAGCGTAACTACCCTTGCTACTCTAGTAATGACTTGTGTTTGATACTGCTGCCGTGCCCTCAAGTTTGCATCGCATTCTATGTCAATATCTTAGAGATGCTCCTCATGTTGTCGGGCGACGTCGAATCTAACCCCGGGCCAACGATAGAGGAACAGCTTTCGCTCCTGATTAGTGGTCAACGGGAGATAACCAAACGGATCAAGTCTGTGAATGAAAGTAATAGGAAACTTGAAGCCGTTATCAATGAATTAAGGATAAGTCAATCTAGTTTAGAAATGAAGATCGAGAGCCTGGCCAGCAATATAGCTACAATTGAGGCTACCGTGGATATGTTAAGTGGAGGCCAAGCTGTCGTGAGTGAGTGTGTGTCTGACATTGCCAGTTTTAAACACACGTTGCAAGAATTTGAACAGAAAGTTGGTGACCTTGAAAACCGACAGAGGCGCAACAACCTTATCGTTCACGGCGTACCAGAAGAGGAAGGCGAATCTGAGGACAACCTAAAAATAAAAGTGCTGAAAGAAATTTTCGAAAATAAGCTTAACGTTACGGTTTCCTCAGTTGAACGTATACACCGATTGGGTAGGCGGTCTTCAAGTAAACCTCGTCCTGTCATACTAAGAGTTTTCGATTTCCGCGAGAAAACTGAGGTGTTGCGTAATGCAAGTAAGCTTAAAAACACGAAGATGTTCATTACGGAAGACTTCTCTAGTAGAATTAGGGCAACAAGGAAATTGTTATGGGACAGCGCTCGCGATGAAAGGTCACGAGGTGCTAAAGTACGGTCGAGTTATGACAAGTTGTACATAGATGGTGTGTTGTACGTTTGGGACTATGCTTCTGGTCAGCGACGCAAAGCAACCTCTGTAAAGGATGCACCACTGACCAGTACTAATAAAGCTTGACTTAATGGAAAGACTGGTTCTGATAAATTTCGGGTTCTTAATCTAAATGCCAGAAGCATGGTGAACAAAATAGTAGACATAGAAAGTTTGCTTTTGTCTCATGATCCGGATGTGCTCATTGTTACGGAGACTTGGCTTCACAGTGATATTGAAAGTAATGAAATAATTCCACCCAACTATACTGTTGTTCGTAAGGATAGATCCTCTAGAGGTGGAGGCGTCGCTGTTGTCCTAAAAAAAAATATTGAGTACATTGTGCTGCCGGAAGTTGTTGATGTCGAAATGGTTTGGGTGAAGCTGTTCCTCTCATTTGGAAATTTGCTTGTAGGCGGCTTTTACAGGCCTCCTTCTGCAGGCATATCCGTTCTGAATAAGCTATCTGATTATATAAACACTCATGTTGCCCGCCATCCCTATGTAATCCTTGGTGGTGACTTTAACTTGCCCAACATTGACTGGTCTGCTCTCGCTGCGTTGACCAACGATGAATGTTCCCGCGCTCTCGTCGATATGACATTCTCGTTCAATTTACTCCAGCTCGTTAAGGAGCCTACGAGAACGCAGGGCACTACCTCGTCAATATTGGATTTGATGTTTGTATCAAACAAGATATTTACTAGAGAAGCGGAATGCAGCATCCTTGAAGGCATATCGGACCACAGGATGGTACTGTTAGAATTTGGGACCCTTCACCAAAAACGGCAGCAGTTAACAACTCGCGTATTTAATGACTTTTCTAGGGCAGACGACAATAGTGTAACTGATGAGCTTTCCAACTTCTTTGATACCTTCAGTGCCCTAGCAATTTCATCTGTGTCAGTCAACTCCCTGTGGGACCTCTTTAAACGCACGAATGCATCCGGATGTTCGTGCCCCAACGACGGTTTCGTTCCGAAAATCCATGGACAACTCGCTCAATAATTCATAAGAAAAGGAAAGTACAAAGATTAGTTAGGAAGGGCGACAAGAACCTATCTCTTGATATCAGGCGGCTTCGTGCTGAACTGAGAGCGGATATACGGGAATCAAAAACAAGGTACTTCAACATAACACTACATAATCTGCTAACATCGGACCCATCCAAGTTCTGGAGGCACGCCTCGCCGAACAAAGATAATCAAATAATGATAGCACATGGCGATAATATTGTTCACGACGGCTGCTCCGTATCCTCTCTACTCAATGAACATTTTGCTGGCATATTTACCATTGACGACGGGTGCTTACCATCTGTACCCAGTTTTCCCACAGAACCAGTGCCACGACTTAGCATTAGCGAGCAAGGAATCCTTACTCTACTCCTTAACTTAAACGGCAAGAAGGCCATAGGCCCAGACGGCATCCCAAATACTTTTCTAACTCGGTACGCCGAGTGGTGCACCCAGTACCTTTTCCTTATTTTTAACGTATCTTTGACACGTGGGGAGCTCCCGGACGATTGGAAGATAGCCAAGGTTGTTCCTATTCCTAAAACAGGTTCCAAACTAAATATTGCAAATTACCGGCCGATATCCCTTCTGAGCACATGTAGTAAAGTATTAGAACATATCGTATATAAGCATATTTCAAAATATCTGGAAAGTAAGAATTTCTTCTCCACCAGTCAACATGGCTTTCGCCACGGTCTAAGCACAGTGACACAGCTTGTGAACATTACCCATGACCTTGCCAAAGTTGTAGACGCTCGTGGACAAGTCGACGTTATTTTTCTGGATTTTGCTAAAGCATTCGACAGAGTCTCTCACAGTAAATTATTATTAAAATTGAAGGAAATTGTAAACGATGAACTCTTTACCTGGCTTTCCAACTACCTTGACAATAGAAAACAATTTGTCCATGCGAATAACGCCGACTCGTCCTTCGTACCAGTTATATCCGGTGTTCCCTAGGGCTCGGTCTTGGGTCCTTTGTTGTTTTTAATTTTTATAAATGATGTTGGTATGGGTATCTATGTTAAAATGAACTTTTTTGCCGATGACTGTGTATTGCATAAGGAGGTCAATGGCGGTGATGACTATGCATGTTTAAATAATTGTTTGCAGAAAATGGCTGACTGGTGTGAGACATGGCAGTTACCTCTTAACATAAATAAGTGTGTGGTCATGAGTGTCACTCGGAAAAGGAAACCGCTCACCTTCAATTATTGTATTAACTCAGTGAATCTCTCAAGGGTCTCCGAATACAAATACCTGGGCGTTTTTCTTACATCAGACCTGCGCTGGAATAAGCACATCCAGTACATAACAAAGAAGGCTAACAAGAAATTATGGTTCTTAAAACGTCATTTCCGTGAATGCACAGCTCATACTAAGTTAACGGCATTCAAAACATTGGTCCGTCCTATTCTGGAATATAGTGATATTGTTTGGGACCCGTACACCATTGCGAATATTCGACTTCTTGATGATGATGATGATGATGATGATTGGAGTTTAATGGCGCATATTCGACTTCTTGAATCCGTACAAAGGAGAGCGTTACGTTTTATTTTTAAGTCGTACCATCGTCTCACCTCAGTTACTCCTCTTTACGCACGGAGTGGCTTAATACCGCTGGAAGAGCGTAGAAAGACTCATAGGCTCCAGTTTCTTTTTCATTTACTCAATGGTCAATTTCGAATCAATCATCAGGACTATATCACTCCACACGCGCCCAGATCAACACGGCTAAGTCATCAGCGCACACTCAAACCATTCCAGTGCAGGACTGACTGCTTTAAATATTCGTTCTTTCCTCGAACCGTCGAAGAATGGAATTCTCTGTCATCTGCTCAGGTCTCACACCGCTCTGTCACGGCATTTGTGAAATGCTTGAACGCAGTTTCATGATGTGACATATGTGTCCTGTTGTAAATTATTTTGGACTTTCTGTGCCCCTCCTACTGGGACCCTTTCAGGGTTTGTAGTATGTCATAAAAAAAAAAAAAAACTGTGGACAGGGTAATATATATATGGTAAGGAGTTTGCACGTCACTAACGCGTAAACTATGGGAGCTGCTTCGCTGTAATTCCTAAAATAATTTAGAAGTTACGTAATAAATCGGCAAAGGAGCAGCGAGACATCCTGGGAGTAACACTCATAAATTTAACTAACCGCACCAAACATGTGTGCAAGCAGGGAGCATTTGTTTTAGCTGACGCCTTGACACCTTAAAAGCTATTAAAGGAGAAGTAAAAGAACGCTTCAGATATTATTTTGTTGATGTACGGCGCGTTGCGCGACAAACGATGTGAACTTTTGCACAAGAACAATGATTGCAACCGACCATCTGACCCGTAACAACGTCCATAGAAGAAAGAAGAGAGAGGCGGTGCCCTCTGCGCAATGACAGTGCATCACTGCGCACGAGAGGACGTAGACTGGGGACAGACCACGTGACAAAGCGTCTGTCCACTCACAGGGCAGCTATAAGTCGGGAGGGGGTCGGGCTCGTAGGCTCACTTCAAATACGTCCCACACATGAAAGCTCACGCGCGTTTCACGTTTGGCTGTTATACCCTTATTTGGGAGCTGACCAATGAGGTCGCTCCTTAGAGGGAGACTTCTCAAGGATTCGAAAAAATTAGGCAAGCATCTTATCGAACACGGACCGCACCCTTGATACCGAATACAACATTCGCATTCATTTTATGCGAATAATTAATTCATAAATCACGACAATACCAAACCGAAACCAAAATGCAAAGCGCACAACACTTCGCACGGAGGAAGATACTATGACGTCACCCAGCATTGTCGTCTGCTGCCAAGCTTGCGTTCTTCCATACCGGATTACGTCAACAGTGTTGCTTTCAGCGCCCTCTTGCTTCATAGAGGCGAAGCGCTCACTTCGTAATAATTCGTTCGAATAAAATCTGCGCACTTTGGGAACGCGGTATTTCGTATGTTCCTGACACCCCAAGGATTACTGCTATGTCACAATCGTTGTGATGATTTTGTTAAAGGTACTGTAAAGCAGCACCGATCAAATGTCATTTAGTGTGGATATTCGATAGTCCAACCCACCAGGACAAAAACTGTGCAAGTTTCATTCCAATCGACGGTTCAGTTAATTAGAAAATTACAATTAAAGATTACGGGCAACACTGTACTAGGTATTCGAAATGAATCCGTACTTCTGACACATACGGCGGCCACCACATTGCATGCGTATAACACTGGGCCCGACATAACAATCCACCACAATCCACCATAAAATCCACCCCTGCAATCCACACAACGATCCACATCTGAGGATAAACGGATAAGCGAACTGAAATGAAATGCTGAGCCGTTGAAAAAAATGTGTCAGACGTTCAAGAAGCCAGACAGCGTCGGGACTTGTTTGTTCACAGAGGTTCACAGAGAGAGTTTGTTCGTTCGAAAGAGGCCGCGAACAAAAGGAGCGCGCAGGCGCAGCAGAGAAGTAGGGAGAGCCCCCATCGAACAGCGGCCAGCACTGGGTTACTTCGCAAAAACAGGGGTCAACAGGTTAAACTGTTAACAAGGGTTTCAAAATGCAGGTAAACTAATAATATGGTTACTAAAATAACGAAGTTCCGATGTCATAGTGTGTAATACCAATTTTCAGTGTTGCCCGCTGTACAGGGGGTTGTTTGACACCAGGCGTCGCACCGCTCCACTACGGCGCATCTTTCATGGCAAATTAAAAATATTTATTGCGCGTTGTCGGTCGTAGGGTTCCGCATATGGTATTTAGAAGCAACAAAGTCTCTAGTCACATCACCGGCATATCATGCTTGTCTACTGCTTTACAGTACCTTTAAGCACGCATGGAAAAAGAGAAGTTGCCGAACTGCACGGACAGTTGACCTATACTCGCATAACGTATACGTGCTCTTATATGCTTCCAAGTGAAGCTAAAAATAGGGGAGAATGATTTAGACAGAGAAGATGGACAATGCACCATGAAAGTCACGTCCTTTTTCAAACCTTTATTTTAAAGTCAATCTTTTATTTAAAGAAGTTTAAAAAGCCAGAGGAAAAAAACACTTCTACTGAAAAGTACCTTGAAGCAGAATACGATATATTTGTTTAATGAAAAATAAATTGAATAGGGAAAACATATTCATATACTTCTTCTTAAATTTAATTTATGTAACATGTTTTTCATCGACTACAGGAAACACATAAATTCTCGAGTCTGAATTGTTTCCGTAAAACTAAGAAACAATCAAAAGCAAAACCGTGCTACTTTTAAACTTGTAATGTAAAAGTTCTGCCTGAACTCTTTCAGTCTAGAGCAATGTAAACAAACATACAAGAAAACATCCGCCGGCCACTCATGCTTTCAGCGGACTTAGCAGGCGCCAATTTTGAAAAGAAACAAACAGACGTGGTTTTTGGATTCGAGAGACTCCATTCGCCGTTTTTTGGCACTGAGATCTGGATTCCCGAATCTCGAATCCCTGCCTAGGATTCGAGGGCTCGCGGGTTCGGTTGGCACATCCCTAGTAAATACGTTCCGGAGTACGAAGACAGGCGCAGTACTTCATTTCTTCATACTGTACGGATAACAAATAGACAACGGATACTACAGTACACCGAACAAATACTCCAAATATTACAGAAATATTAGTCAGAGTGTTCTAACACGAAGTACATATTACATTAGCCCACTTCCTCGTTATTAGAATAGCACACGCCCAGCGGTGTAACAACACCCCAAAACGGTATGCAGACGTTAACAAACCAACAGGTTAAAAGGTAGAAAATCCTACAAACAGGTGGGGAAATGTTAAGGGAAGAGCCGCAGTAGACTCTCACGCAGAACGATATCATTTTCTTCCTTGGTCTTTTGGATGAGGTGTCTTCAGAAGAGGAACAGTTTATGTTCGGAATATCGCCAGCTCTCGTCCCGCTTACATATTAAATAATAAAGTTTTAAAGATCCGCATCCTCTCTGCAGCAAAGGAAGTAACCAGCGACAGTAACATCATGATGACGTAAGCCAGGCACGCGAATGGGAGCACTACGAAGGCGATTTTCTCCGATCTCGTCTGCTTCACATTCGTACCGCAAGCGTGTATTCACACGAGCGACATTCCCCGCAGAAGCGGAAGACGCGAAAAACGTCATAGCTTTCTGAGCGTCAGCGCTCAACGTCCAGTGTTCACGTACACTACTGACCGTGGGGCATATCCTGCTACACAGCAAACAAGATATCCCGTAGGAGACGACAGGAAAGACGCTGACGGTGTCGTCTGCAAAGTGCGCAGTATGCCACTCCCGATATTCCGCACCGTGTGAATGCTCAACATAACACGGGAACGAACTTCGCCTCTGTGAGCAGTGTTTTATCTTTTTCTTCCACTAGAATCTTCCGTGCGGATGAGGCTCGTGTAAATACACAATATACGAAGCGAAAATTCCTCACAAATACCCCGACTTTCCCTTGCCTCGCGCTTACATCGCGACCATGTCGCGTGGAGCACGATGTTGGGCTCCTGTCTGCACGGACACGCCCGACGCCAACCCAGCAACGATAGATTCCACAACCGCTCACAGAAAGTCCGTGACTCCGCGGTCTGCAGACGCCGTCGCAACAGCCCTCCGGTCGGTCGCAATGGGTTCCCCGACCGCTCCCTGATTGGCCTTGTCCGAGTTACGTTTTCTTCAATTTCCTGAGAAGGGGTTCCGGAATACTCTTAACGTTCTCAACGGGCGTCCTCTTGTAATCCATTTCATCAAATTGCACATAGACTATTTCACTAATTTGCGTTGGACTTTCGTCGTTATTGTCGATAACGAACGAGGATCAACACGAGGCTATAGTTTCGGAATCGATCGTGAAGGATGCAATAGTCCCTTTAATAATAGGTTAAAAGTTGGGCAGCAATACAACATAGTTGAGTAACGATCGACCTGTTCCGTTACCGTGTTTAGTTGCAGCCGCACATGGGATGCAGTTATCTGCAGTTCGGGGAGTTGTATGGCCTTATCGCATAACACGCTCCTATTCATCATTCCGAATGATATCGCTGTCCCTCCTGATTCGTTCAACATTGCAGGCGTATGCCTTATTTATAACACGTTGTGTTTATAACGTTAATGGACGAGAATGGCGCTTGTTCCGCTCTACCCTTAAATCAAGAATAACAACAAAATGTATCAATCTGCGAAGTAGTTTGCAGCGCGTTCTGCGGCGACAGTGAGCGCGCGGATGGGGGATGGGGAAGGGGGAGTGCTGATGTCGCTCGGTGGTTTTCTGTCTCTTTGGTAGTGGTTCAGGAGTCCAGTGTAGGAATAGCAGATTTCGTGGCGTGACCGTCTCAGATCCAATCCAATATAATTGTATCCCGATTCTTCTATAGTTGCTGACTATACTATACTACGTGTGAAACAAGGTTAATATTTTGGGCGGGTTGGTGTGTCATATTAAAATCGATAAAAAAAAAACAGGGTTAAGCGATCGGTTCATTTTTCAAACAAGGCTGAACGGTTTATCGCCGGAGATAAGGGCTAATCTAAACTGTCCGGCACGAGGGATGTGTGTATGTGTGTGTGTGTTGTTGTGGTGGTGGTGGTGGTGGTGAGGGGGGGGGGGGGGGCTACGATACATAAGCATACCTTCTCTGGAAAATAAACATTCTTCGTTGGCAGTTCAGTGCGACTGGTTGTCTTTTTCTGTTTCCTCCTTTTGTCCTCGTCTTGCCCCGGCACTGGGGGTTCTTGTCGATTTTAATATACTGTACTCCAAGGAAAAAAAAAAAAAAAAAGAAACGTAGAACGCCTACACGAAATGACGATGCATTGCATGGACGTGATCTAGTTGCGCGGCGAGCGAACGCAGTCTCCTCTCGCTGCGCGGCTGCATTTTAGACTTCACATTCAACGATTTCGGAGTTGTTCTTTTCGTCCTTTGAACGAGATACACATTGGAAAAAACCTTTTCCCATATTTCTCTATCACATACACGTCTCAAGCCGTGCGTGTGTACGGGTTGCGACTGTCAAATATTTATTTTCCACAACGTTTTCGCTCATCCATTCCCGCAAGCGACGTCGAAATTCATGAAAAATGCAACGCGTGTTGCGGTGGATGAGCGTGGACCAGTCGTGCGCCTGTCTTTTTCCTCGTATTGGGAAGACAGGGAATGACAGGCCCGTTAGCCATCTACGATAAGGAGACGGACGACGAATAGAAACCAGGAAACGAGCTTACGGCTTACAACAGCGCGAGTGATAGGACTTCCAATGGCGGTAGTTCTGAGGTGCTTTCGCATAAGCTACCATTCTGGGTACCCATCTCTCTCGTAATCTGACTTGTATAGCAGAGAAAGCATTTGCGAAATGATCCTAGTGGTGCGCTAATGTTCGTAGCAGTGGTTCTCAACACGACGGTGCTCGCAGGACACCGAGAAAGTTATATCTAGAGCCACTGAATAAGCTTCGCTTCAGAGTATAGACACTGAGTTCCAAGCGTGAGCATGCGCCATCTTGTTTCCGCGCCACGGTAGCCACGCGCACGCGCACTTCAGGCGCATTTGAGCGGACGATGCCATCTACCGTGCGCGGGTGAAACCTTCCTTTCTCTTGCAAGCAGCTCATCAAGGCTGGCGGCCTTCAGCTCGCCTTGACATCCTCGGCACTCTCTGGTGGACAATATATAGTTGATAACACAACAATCATGCACGCTTCTCTATCCCACAGCGAGCAATATGTTGTCTTTGATCGTCAACTGGGGATGGTACCGGTGTGGTGCGGAAACAAGATGGCGCTCCATCTCTACCTTGGACCTCAATGTTGATACTCTGAAGCGAAGCGTATTTAATGAAGTTATACCCGCGCAATGATTGGTGACAATTGCTGCCGAGTCTACTTTTTACAATGCGCGCCGCCCGCGCAACCTTGTCCGACGATGTCGTTGCCAATCACGATGCTAACGAAGAAATATGAGACACTGTGGGATATCAAAGGTGGCGTATGGGGCGAAACCTTGCTACAAAACTCAAGTTTCACTTGCAGGAGCTTCGGAGAACCTCGTAGCAAGGTTTGCGATTCTAAGATATAGGTATAGGCATTTTACGCGAGAAGCGGCGGGGGGGGGGGGGGGGTTCAGGTGGCCAAGTAGGGTCAAACCGGGTGAGATGCCGCATGGGATGAGATGCCTTATACATTATGATTGCAGGTACCACGCGACAGGAGACGATACTGGACCTTGAGAGTTACTCGGCTCAAAGGCGTTATTATTTTTATTTGGAAGATTTGGCGGGATTTTGGCGGGAGGATTTGAAAGGATTTCTTCGGCTGTGGTGGCGACGGTTTTTCTTTCTTTCTTTATATATATATATATATATATATATATATATATATATATATATAAGAAGGAAAAAAAGCCATTAAAGAAACAAATAAATGACACTAGACGTTTTTGAAATTCAAAATTACAAATTAAGATGGCTTCTATGCCTGCACACTGAGAAATATATATATATATATATATATTTTTTTTTTTTTTTTGCTCAGCAATGCGGCTGAGTAAATTTTCACGTACGGACTTCTGAATCCATTTGGTGTTATCGTCATGACCTTAACTCTGACTGAAACTTAATGTGTGTTTTGTCTGTGACATAAATGAATTGTAGACACTCGTTCAAGAGCACTCTGAAGTTTTAACAGTAGCGGAATAAGTGCGGGTTATCACTGCTGTAGTAGCTGTAGAGATGGCTCATGGTTTTCGGGGAGAGAAGCCTTAATGGTATTCATGGGAGAACTCATAGTGGTATTAACTCAGGGTGAAGCGAGTTGTGAACAGTGTTGTATACATATAGCGCCGCTACTCGTGGCGCCGCTACCGTATTCCCTATTTTTTTTTTAGTAACGGAGCAGCGATCCCGCTACATTTTAAATTCGCGACGGAAAAAGTATTTCCGCTACAAATAAGTGCAGCGGCGGGATTTCTCCGCTACTACTACTGTTCATAGCATGGAACATGCAGTATGGAAGGGTTTTAACTAACATGTCCATTTTTTTTCTTTTACAAATAAATAAATCAACTTTATTAAGTTTATTGATACTCATTTGAACGGCATTTCATATATTCGCACACATATGCACGTAGATACAAAAGCTACAAATAACAAAAAAGAGGGGATGGAGGGTGTGAAGCTGGGAGAACCAGTCCCGCACTTCTTGTCCCGCCCTTCGGTAATGCATGACAGCAAGGGCTGCAGATGACGGCTGTTCAAATTCACTATTATTATTTTAACAGACGTAGTACCGGAGGGCTCATTTTTAGCTCATAGTGGCGAAACACAAACAGGCTGACTACTCGTATATAACATACTGCATAGTATGGAAGGGAGTTGCCTCAGGACAGAAGCCGCCGATATTTCGAACAGAGACTGTTCTTCTTCTGGGCACCGTCCTCATCATTGGCATGGTATTTAAAGGGTTAGGTGTGACGTGTTTAAAGGTTCATGCGAATTGTGGGTCAACAGCCCGGAGGGAAGAAAGGTTCCGTACGGGTTTTTACGGCCGGAGTGAATGGCTGCTTTGTTAGAGTGTGGAGGGGATTATGTGAACGTAGTGATCTAGGCTACAGACCGGTTACAGAAAAATGGAAGGTTCACGAACACGTGGACGAAACGGGACAACAGGCAAGAATTGGCAAGCATAGCGAAAGATAAGGAGGTTAGTGGTTACGTGGGGAAAATTCCAGAACCAGCAAAGGGTTTTTTTTTCTTTTTTTTTTTTTCTACCCATCTACATACTGCATAGTATGGGTTACAAAGCTGGTTTTGGTGACGCAGTCAATTGCGAAACTACCGTGAGCGTTTCGGTAGCACATTTCAAACTGTGTTTTGCAACGCTATTGTTCGGGACAGTAAACAGTGCGTCGTGTCTTTTGGAACAGGAATATGACAATATACCATGAACGCAACGAGATGGCGCCATAGTCATTGCACTTCAAACGTACAGCCGACTTTGCTGTGAGCAGTTTGTGACGCAGGTGAAGCATTTCTGAAAAAAATATAATTGCCTTAGTTTACACAGGTTGCCGAACTCAGTCTTGTTATTGTCTCTCATTAAAGGAGTACAGAGGGTCATCAAAAAAAAAAAAAAATCAGGTTAAGACATCTGATGAAAGTGTGTGTGTCATTATGCCGAATAGCGCGAAAGGTTTTGATGTGTGTAATTTGTTTCCCACAAAAAAACTCACATAAACATAGCTCCGCGCGTTCACCCTTAACTCGCCACTCCAGCTATAACGAGGATGAGGAGGTATGATGGCACGTCACCGATGACGGCATAAGGGAAGAACTGAAATAACACGAAAAACAAAACCCCGCAGGACAAGTAGATCAGTACGTCTACTGTATTTATCGCCTGGGAAGACGTTGACCCGATTGTGGAAGAGCATTGCGTGGATCTTCCCATGACTCACTACACCTCCCAAGCTACCACACTGGTGTAGTAAGAGATGAGGGAGAGAGACCCCGAAATTCCATAACCTTATTACAATGATTTCCGCTTGGTATAGTAGAACGGTCCAAAAAAGGCTCACTGCACGAGGGTCTTGACTTGGGGCAGAACATCTGAAAGATGAGTTAATCTCTACCGGAAAAGTAATCAATTACTGAGTAATCGATTACTCAGAAAAGTAATTGATTACAAGTAACGCAATTACTAGTAACGCGTTACGCACAAGTCTGCTTGTAGGTGACAAGGTCTGCCCCCGGGGATGTATGCATTGGTGAGCGACGCAAAGCCGATTCCAGTTCCATTAGCGAGAACGGTTGATCCAGAGAGGGCTCAGTTAGTGGTCCCGGAACAACCGGGATATCACGGGCTGACGCTGAGCCGTTGGGGGGTTGGGACGTAAGTCTGCCGCAGTACTCCTCTGCCAGCTATAATTCGGAGCGTCCTGTGGCCGCGGAGAGTGATCGGAACGGGTCTCTCTGGGTAACAGGTTCGGCTAGTCCTCTGAGTACCATCAATATTCGGGACAGAGGTGTTCGCGGAGATAGGGAGGAAGCAAAGTTCCTCCAGTGATTTCTGGCCAATTTACAGATGTGTCTATGGATGGCTTTTCTTATCCGTCGCGCTTCCAGCATATGGGCCAAGTGATGCGTGCGACGGGCCCGCCTCTCTGCTCTCCGCCGGACCGCACGTAGTCTGGCGTACTCCGCGTCGACCGCTAAGAACTTGGTGGGAAGGTGAAAGACTCTCGTGGCAGTGTGTGGCGCCGACCACCAAGCGGCAGAAGTCGCTCTGGCTGGCGTTCCTAAGTACGGGGTCTGGGAAGGTGGAATCAACGGCAGCGCTGTAGCGTTGCCAGTCGGTCCTCTTGACTGCGATCGCTTGGATCACGTTAGGGTCATCGCAGTAGCTGGTCTTCGGGTTTCGTCGTCCGCTATCCCACGTGAATTTTTACGTGCGGGTCAATCCGGGGCCTCGCCATCCTCGGTGTCCGGACATGGTAACACCGGATGTAGTTGGGCAATCCGCTGACCGGTTGTATCGAGGTCGATCGAAAAAAAGTGCTAACTGGCAATTTCCTTGCGCTCGGAAAGCGCCACGCGAACATGCAAGATCTGACGAAATTCGCGAGAACAGGATCTGACAAGATCTTGACAAGATCTGACAAGAAATGTTGCCACAAAATGACCAGCGAATTCGCCATTAGATGCTTGTAAAGAGGAAGCCGACGTCTAGAGAACTGCCTTTGCGCAAGCGCGCATGGACAAAACGTTACTTCACGTTTGTCTGCCGGCGTCTCTCAGCGCACTGCGGCGCCACCATCGATGGTGTCTTGAAACAAAATACCAGTTTTATAGAACCGAATAGTACGATGAGAGAACTGTTGTTCTGAGGCTGGAACAACATAGAAGGGACAAATACACACAAAGCCTGAATTTATTCATTTCCTCTTTCACCAATAGTACAAACGCCGTTCAAATTAGGAACGTCGGATTTTGCGTATCAAATCTATGAACTACAATGCACGAAACAGACCCATACATACAGTTTTCTTATATTCCTTGCAGAATTTTTGTTTTAAAATACTAGCAGAGCAAAATAGATGCCGTTTTTGCATTTGAGTTATGTGGTCAGACGAACTTTCTATGAAGTATATAACTACAAGATCCCTAATTATCTATCATTCATTAATTAACTCGCTAATTATGGGATTTCGCGCAAAAGCTATATAGCAGAACGGTACATATTCCTCGTTGAAAGCCATTCAATGTTTAAAATACGCTTAAACACGCACGTGTGTTGAAACACCCATCGCTGAATTTCGCTATGACAATCAGCCGAAACAAGAACTACGCACTTCTCGAGCGGAGAAATGACGCGACCTTTGCTTTATCTGGGTCGGAGGGCGGTCTATCTGGCCAACCAATTAGCTCCTACAACAATCAGCTCCATCATTTCAAAGCCCGTGACCCCCTCACGTGGATTGCCTGTCGCTCTTTCTGCGCTCGAAAAGTGCTTAGTTCTCCTTTCAGCTCATTTGTATAGCGAAATTCAGCGATGTATATTTCAACACACGCGCACGTTTAAGGGTTTTTTAAAACACGGAATGGCTTTCAACGAGGAATCTCTCCCGTTCTGTTGTCTCGCTTTTGCGCTAAATCCCCTAATTTAAGAGTTATTTAATTAATTTTAGATAATTAGTGATCCGGTTCGCCGTATAATTCAACTGCTAAAACGACATCTATTTTGATCTGCTAGTTTTTTAAAAATAAAAATCATGTACAGAATAAAAAAAACACCCTGTATAGCGGGTTGCATATGGTTTCAGAACCACAGTTTAAAACGGAACTTCACCTCAGAACACGATCAGAATGGTATCGTTTTCTTTCCCGATTTGTTGAGAAGGAGGGGTTCGCCTTCTTGTGGCAAATGTTACGTACAAGTCCACTAAACCAGCTCGCTTTTCTCCTACTCATTTGCTGAACTGCATATATTGCAAAACGAGAACACCAGGCACGCTGGTGCACCCTAGCACTTTTACCATAGTTTTTCCGCGTTTCCCCTTTCTCCCCTGAATGTGTGTGTGTGTGTGTGTGGGGGGGGGGAGAGCTGAGTTTTCCCCCATGCATTTTGGAAATAACAAAAATAACTGCGTGGTGTATATTCCCCGTTATTACAGAAATAGCATCGCTACGTAACTCATTCCTGTTGCCATCTGCTGCCCTTCGTGAGGTTTCCAAGGAAACACAATTTCCCCGTCTGGCCGAAGGGACAGTGATCGCCGTGGACCTACGATGTTGATTTAGCGGCAGCCCACAGGAAGCTGCTCGGAGGAATATTTGCAATTGATTTGCTTTCCACGCGCCCACAGGGTGTGCACAGTGGCTTGCGGTGTCACGTTTATCTGTAACTCAACTGCCGAGCAATCATGCGTGCACGGAAGACGAGAAACGTGGTGTAATAGTGACGTCTGAAGTGATAGGAACAGTAAAATAATAAACCAACGATTGAGTGAGCAGTTAGTGTAGATCCAAGCGCTAGTTAATTACTTCGCGTCATTGACGTTTATCACACAGAGAAAGGCAGGGTGCAAAGGTATCAAAGATTTTGTCAACCTGTGCCCCTATACTAATGTTTTCGATTCAGTTGTTCATATGGTCAGTGACAAGTACACATACCCCCGTGGAGACGCAGTGGTACCAAATTGAGTCCTGATTGGAGACCAGGTGGCGGTGGTGGTGGTGGTGAAAGGGCGTGCCGTTGTCGGCCTCACAAATGGGGACCAACCACTGGAACGTCTACATGAACTAACTGTTCTTGCTGTTTCTATTTCTTTTTTTTTTTTTTTTTTTTACAGCGATAGCTGTAAAGTGGAGGTATAGAGGGGGGAGGAGGCTCTGGAGTTGGCGGAAGAGTGTCCGAAGCACAGTGGTGTGAAACATCCAGTAAAGCGCTTCCGCACGCACCTCACAGGGGGCGCCACTGCCTCACATTGTACTGTCTCAGGTGGACCCCACAACTATGGCTGTTGGTGAAATAGCGCGAAGGATTCACGTTAATTCTGTCATATTTTTTAATTCCATGTTATCGCCGCGAAGAATAACTGTGGCCACGAGCGGCGTACAGACGCGGACAGATGGAGAGAGGACAGGAGGAAGAAGTGGGTGACAGGGGTAGGGTTAGTATACGTCTTTGGTTGACTTCACGGGCAAATGTGCCGAAATTAGTCTCCAAAGTCTACCGGAAAACACAACGAAAACCCCACACAGCACTGCCAGTGGTAGGATTCGAACCCACCTCCTCGTAGTCTACAGCACGACCTTGGAGGTTCCACTGACCACTGATCCACTCTCCCGTTGGTACTAAGATTGTATTGTAAGTAATTGGGAGTAGATTTACACGTAAGGCGAGGCCGCCCATAGTTGCTGGTACTAATCGCCGTTCTCTGGCAGTGCCATGAGGGACCCCTCAAGCTTCGAGTTTCTGTCTCTGTACAGCCTTACATGTACCTCGGGGAGAGATCCTGCGTCCTTGACCGACTTCACATGGAACCGAGTCGACATTTACCCCGCAGGAAATACTATAAGGCAGTTAACAAATTCTTTCGGAAGAATTATCTCACTTGGATTCACGCTTCGTGTTGTATATCCACTAATTAATAACGTTAAAAAGCTGAATGTCGTGATTGTGCCTCAAGCTATAAAAAGTGCTGCAGTTCGCTTCTTCCGGTGCTAGATCCCTCCAACGATGTCCAGATTGGCGGTATACGTCACTTCCTCCTAGTCATCACCGACTTGCACTACCTCTCTCTCCCTTCACCCCCTTGCACTCTTCCTCCCTAAATTAGAAGCGTAGAGAGAAAGCAGTTAGTAAATTTCTTTCTCTCTACGTTTCTAATTTCTCGTTTCTTTTAACTTCTGACCCTCTATCCTTTCTCTTTTACTCCCCCTTCTCCCCTTCCCCTTTCACAAACGAGTGAAACTTGTCGCCTTGTCTGAGCAGGCAGACCTCACTCCTCTTCCTTCGAACATCATACCACCACCACAGCCGCCACCGCCACCGATTTGCACGCGCCTACGATACTGGTCAGTGGTCACAATCGATGGACTTCCCGTCGCGGATGCCAGTGATGTCCGGTGCACTTCTTCTCCCAGACTCAGGAATGCTATTTTCTCAGACTTGTGCCCGTTACTCGAAAAAAGTAATTGATTACCGTTACTTCTACGGAAATTGATTAGCGAGTAGAAAAGTAACGCGTTACTCCGGTCGCTACTCTGTATTCACGCAAATTGTATCTTTGTGTGTCCCAGAAAAGGAAGAAGTTCAACAGCGGAACAGCTGAAATGACAGGAAAAACAATATACCGCGTAGGGCAAGTATATCTGTACGTCTACTGCATTTATCGCCCGGGAAGACGTACACCCGATTGTGGAAGAGCATAGCGTGGAACTTCCCAAAGACTCACTAAACCTCCAAAGGTTCAGGTACCACCACACTGGTGTAGGAAGAGATTAGGCAGAGAGACCCTGAAATTCCAGAACGTTATTGGGTGATTCCATCTCAACTCAGGCACAGTGGTCCGAACACCATCAGTGAGTTTTATTCAAAAGTTAGATGTTGTAGCCTGACTCAGATTGTGTATGGAACAGTCGGTATTTTTTTTCTAGTTTCCGTAGCTCCCGAGAAAAAAAATCCCAAAGAATGTGACAAGTCCGACGCGCTTTCAGGCATAGCGATTTTGGCATTCAATATCTTTCCAAAGAACGCATCCACGGCTTTGAATTTTTTTCCTCGCACTTTCAGCTATGTTGGCTTCTAGTTCTTGGGTTCAGTTCCGGCGGGGATTTTGTTATTTTGCAGCTAAAAATACGCAGAGTTGGTGGCGACGACGAAAATCGCTCATATTCTTGCGGCAATTGCGGCACTTGTGTACATGCCAGTGAAACGAGAAATGTATCGCCATGTAGCAGAGACTAAGCTCTAAAATTTGGTACTAAATTTAGGAGTCTAGGCCAGGTTGCTGTTACGCATGGAAGAGTCTAGAACGTGTAACATTTGAAAAAAAAGCGGTTTTTGAGCGCTCATGTCTAAGAAAACCCACCTCGAAAATTCTTCAAACTTCGTAGGAACATGCTTCCGTATATGATATTTGAGTGCACAGAAAATCGAAGGTCTTTTCCTTGCACAATAAAAGTTAGAGCGTGCCAAAGCTTCAGTGTCCGACTGTGGTGCGTTTAGTAACCATGGTAGCGCTGCGAGAAGTTAACTGGTCAACATTCACATTTTTCTTGTCACAGCCGCCCGTGCTGTACGTGCTGCTATTTGCGAACCCAAAGAGTCGAATATTTTCCCCAGGACGTTGAAAGCGGCACGACGGCTTCATAAGGACACTATAGAGAAATATGGATTGAGTGTATGTGTCACCGATTGCGCGGTACGTGCATCAAATTTCGATCTTTACTGTGTGTTCACACGTGCGACACCCTTACGGAAGATTCTAGTGAACGAAAAAGCGGAAACACTGCTCAGATAGACGAAGTTCTGTCCCGTGTTATGTTGCGCATTCACACGGTGCGGAATATCAGGAGTGGCGTACTGCGCACTTAGCAAGCGACACTTAGCAGACGACACCGTCAGCGTCCTTCCTGTCGTCTGCTACAGAATATCTTGTGGCTGTGTTGCAGGATATTCCCCATAGTTAGCAGTGTAGGTGAACAATGGACGTTGAGCGCTCGCGCTCTGAAAGCTATGACGTTTTCCACGTCTTCGGCTTCTGCGGGGATTGTCGCTCCTGTGAATGCACGGTTACATCCAGCTCCCTATAGACCATGCCAGTAGAGATGAGTCACTATTTATTTACATTTCACTGATTACAGATGCAGTTGTGGCAAAGATAATCCGAGTCACACACTTTACAATATTGTTCAGGCATCAGAACATTCCTCATCAACGCATCGTCCAGCGAAGATACACGGGCGAAGTTCCTTTGAAAATGTATCTTCTGTCTGTTCCTGTTCATGTAGTTCGCGCAGTAGACACGGTCATGTTCATAGCGAAGATACAGACGGCAAAGCAACGGTGTGTCGACACAGTGTCAAAACACCACTGTTATGAGCGAAATCACTGCTGGCAACAGCTAGAGGAACCACTAACTCTCGCAATGACTTCAAACGAACTTGGGTTTTGTACATGAAGCCGGATACAGCTCCAGTGCGGGTGGCGCTAATATTGTTACTCTTCTCACTGTGCATTAGCAGCGGCGGCGGCTCCTGACACGGCAAAGTACTCGCCGATGGACACAAAAGTCATTGTCTATGCTTCCATGCTAACTGAAGGACGTCTCCTTGGGTACACTACAAGTACCACGGTCGGCTGTCTCAAGAAAATCGTGAATATCGACCAGTTAACTTCTCGCAGCACTTCCATGGTCACTACACGCACCACTGTCGGACACAAACTTTGGCACGCTCTAACTTTTATTGTGCACTCAAATACCATATGCGGAAGCATGTGGGGACGAAGTTTGAAGAATTTTCGAGGTGGGGTTTTTTTAGGTATGAGCGCTCAAAACCCGCATTTTTTCATGTCACGAGTTCTAGACGCCTAGCCTAGCAGGCATCTAGAGCCTAGCAGGCATGGAACGCCAATGGAATGGAATGGAATGCCTAGCAATGGAACGCTAATCTCCCCCTTCTCCGCCGGAGAACCTCGCACAGCCGAGTCAGCTCGCAACCGAGGAAACCGGTTTTGGATGGAAGGGACTCAACATGGACATGGTTCTTGGAAGGAGAAACCACGTGACACGATCGGTCCAATCGAGGATACCGAACGGGATGCGATGCGATACTCTGTACCCCTATTTAGTGACTCTATAGGTCTGACTGCGCAGTGTAGGTTTCACGCTCCTCACTCGTATACACGGTGTCCCAGAAAACATGTCATTAAATTATAATAAAAGAACCTACGCCACCTAGAATCACGCGGTCAACGGCATTTGTTCTTACTAGGCTTTTGCCGCCTCCTGATGTGAATGTCACCTAACTAAAGTTCTATTTTGTCAGCTGCTACGAAGTAAACCCGGGAATTTGCCAAGTAAAGGTCGCTTTTCTATTCCACCAATGTCAAGCTCGTGCGGGATTTAATCAAGTTCACGATAACTGACACAACAACAACAACAACAAATAAATCGTGACTATGACATGGGGATAATTGAAAAGGATATTGAAGAGCTATCAATTATTAGGAGCTCAATTATTTACGTATAGTCAAAAGGATGAAATTCGCGAGTTCCTTTGCGGACTAAAGTGAGGCGCTGCGAGCTTTTCGCGTCATCAAACGTGATGAAACGTCAGGATTTTTACGTCGAAGCGCGAGTTCTCAACCCTCACCAGCCCATTGGCTCCTGTGGCTGCTCCCCCGGTATGCGAGCGCTCATTGGTCGGTTTGGAGTTATGAACTTTCCGTGGCGCGCGCAAGCCGGTGATGCCGTGTCGGCGATGCCGGGGCAACTCGCCGTAAAGTTTCGAAATATGGTGGGTGCAGCAGGGACGCAAGCAAAGCATCTATGCCGGTACCGTTTTGGATGGTTGTTAGTGTCCTTCCCTGGACATGTTGTCGATACCGACTCTGAACAACTCGGAGCGCCGACTGCGGGGGGGGGGGGGGGGGGGGGCTTGCCACCCCGGAACATGAACTAGGGGGGGGGGGGGGCGCCGCCTCCCCCGGGACGTTGCGCTAAGAGACTGATACCAGCCTTTGGGACTTGGCGCTCCCGGGTCAAAAGAGCGAAGAGGCACCAACCCCAAAAATGCATCTTGCAATTTGTAAAATATGTATCCACCCACCATACTCATTATCACAGTAGAAGGTGAGGCGAAGAAACACAGAGGATGACACAACACATAGCCTGAATAGACGATTTCAGAAATTGCATGGATGGCCCGCCAGAGAGCGCCGTGTTGCGAATGCCCCATTGCACCTTGGGATTTAGTTTTCATGAGTCAGACAGAAGAAGAAGAGCGCAAACGGTTTTGGTTTTCCCTCCTTCCTTCGAGCAACAGGCAGGCAAGCACGAATGCAAACTATTTCCCACGACGCATTGCGCGATGCGCATGACTTGGGCGACGGAGGGCCCCCGTGCGGAGCACAAGGGAAATATCTGAAATCGCCTATTTCGCCCAAAGCAATCAGATCAATGAAACGAAGCAGTCGAAAAGGTACCAGCAGCTGCCAGTGAGGTGTAACGGTAGAATCTTCGGAACGCATATCCGTTGGGAGCTGGTTCAACTCCTGCTGCTCCATTTCATTGACCATATTCATAATATTGCGCGCATTTCGGGTCAAACACCGAGGATTCAATGCATTTTGTTCCTTTTGTACTCAGTTTTCAAAGGCGTAATGCCTTCAGTTGTGCACATGTTCACTGTTTACGTTGTCTCTGTTTTTTCTGTTCTTCCTTCCTCTTATTTCTACACCAGTTCTGCATACATCATAAAATCCCGCCAGAGTGTGTGATTCTTCAGCTTCAGTTTTGTGTTCTTCATTTTTCTTTCCCTTTTCTTTCCTTCTTTTTGTTTTCTTCTGCTTTCTTTTTTCTTTGCCTTTTTTGTCTTCCCCCTTTCACTTTTTTTTTTTTTGAATAACACGCCGACATTCATCTGGCTTACCTTTCTTTTTTTTCTTAATAAACAGATCCCCCCCCCCCCCCCCCCGCCAGAGTACTTATTTCGCGGTGCGCCCTTGCCCCCCCTGGGAAAATGAAAACTCTCCGCCTCTAAATTCAGTGATAGATAAATGGAAAGCAGGTCTGTTTCGCTTGCTTGGTGCGACACAGCGATTCAAGAGGGACCAATGCTGCGTTTTTCCGCTACCCACTCGATGACAGGTAAGTCAGTTCCTATTCCATTCTGCCGCTTAGCATAGCATTGCACCACACCTGTGGCATATATGCAGCTTTTTGGCCGGTAGAATTTTTGGTTTTCACGTTTCTGATCCCTATTCTGATCTTTCTTGCTCAGGTATAAGCACTCAACTCATATCTACTTCAGAAAAGCATCTGCATGGGTACAGTAGAATGGATAAGCCACTCTGAGTGGTTGGAGCAACATCTTTCGGAATAGCAGCTGCACAAGTTCCCTTGTGACGTGTCAACCAGATGCCTACACAGGCAGCAAAGGGATATGGACATGTTCTCTGTCATGCTGGATCTGTGAATGTATGTGCCTGTGCAGCCAATATACTGTTGTTCTACTGTGAAACCTTCCACGTGAGACATCAGCTATTAGTGAATACAAAGTTGCTTCGGTATATCACTCGAACTTCAGAGACAATGTTCGTCTCATGTTCGTGTTTGGCGCAGCTACATTATACTGGATATTTGTGATTTGGAAATACCTATCCCGAAAAACAAAGCTCTTTGTGTAACAGAAACAGGCAACGCTTCCATGTTTTGTTATTTATTTCACTCGACGCGAACGAAAATCCACGACCACCCAGAACCGCCAAAGCGCGGCAGAGGGAGAGAACAGATGAGAAAGGGAAAGCATCGCCAGCGTCACTGGTCACCCAGGGAGACAAACAAACAAAAACAAAAAAAGAGCAAAGCGAAAAGCTACTCAACCGTCGTCTAACGATTAGCCCAACGCTAGAGGTCACGTGAGTTTTGCCGACAATAGAATTATACTACACTTTAACCCCTCTGACGTAGCCCCGCCATGGTTGCTCTTTCTCGCTACAATGTCCAGTAGTAACCCTATATGGTGAACTCATTTTGTTTCACAGTCCAAGAGAAAACACGATCCCAACTTCTGTATGCTTAGAGCCGGATGCTATCGGGTTCTAATCTTGGCAAAATTCAGTGTGTACAAATCGGAGGTTATCTTGTCAAAGAGAAAACATGGTGGAATCGGGTGAATTATTTTATTTGTCCTTTCAAGCGGGGGGGGAGGGGGGGGCTATCTATTTGGACAGGAAAACTCAGCCAGAAAGGATGGCTTGCTATTCCTTGCGGAGGAGAAATAGTGCTAGAATTGTTGAGTATATTTATACTCAACAATTCCAGCACTACTTCTCCTACGCCAAAACGCTGTAAACAAACTCAAAACGCCCCGGAGTTATACGTCATCTATCCTACCACTATTCAGCCGTAAAAACACATATACTGGAGCAGCGATATTGTCTCTTGGTATCCGGCGAATTGGCACCCGTCCGGTCACGCCTCGCGTTTTCTTTCTTTATTTGTTATTTTTCAAAACGCCGCAAAAGAGCTGTCCGCTCGCCTGAGATAAATGGGAAACAATGCACACAAAAAAATGATCTCAAATTGGATTCCAATTTCCGTGGACGGAAAGTTCCAACAGAAGCCCTCTTTTGGGAAAAAAATTAATGGGTTGGGAACTGCGGATGCCAAATGTCGGGCATCGATTTGTCTTTTGTTTGGCGCGAAAAAGATGTTCACACATGGCTTCGATCGCAGTCGATTCCTCTCTCCCTTCCCCTGACTTTAATTGGGCTGCTTCGTATAGGAATGTTAACGACGAATGCTCGAGACGCCATTTGTTCCCACCAATTTAATGCTAGCCATGGAAGAACTAACGGTTGCGGTGCCCGTAGTTCCCTCGAGTGGCGCGAAGTATTAACGATCGGCTACGCTTCTCGTCCCTTCTTCGAATAATGATTCGTTACTTTGTATTCCTCCCATGCATTAGTTGTTGCTTCTGGAAGTCGAAGTGCTTGAACATAGCAGGAGCAGGCAAGCTAGCTGGTGTTGAATTGATATTAACATTGCCTTGAGTTTGAGGGGAAAAACACAGTGAGTGCACACACTGTTCATCTCGTCCCGTGTTCGTCCTGTGTTTTTCCCCTCAAACTCAAGGCAATGTTAATATCAATCGAAGTGCTTGCTTTGTTCTTTGCTTTGCATCTTGTTCTTGCTTATTTGCTTTGCTCGAAGTGGTTACGAAGTTGTTGCTTCGGGAAATGCCGAATAGACGACTGCAGAAAATCGGAGAGTGCTTAGCGCCGCTTTAAACTGTGGGAGCCTACTAATAGGAAAGAAACGAGTAGCCTCCAAATAGACCTATCCCTGTTTACAAACAAATGACGTCAGATGGTATCACAGCGCCCCCAACTTGGTAGAGTGGAGCTACTATAGCAAAAAATCTATAAGTCACAAGAAAGCCACGTTTACATGTGGCTTCTTATATTGTAAGATTTTTTTCCCTCTAAATTCTGACATATTATTTGTTGTATGAATGACCTTATTCTGCCGGTAGTCCTATCTTTTCGGTAACCCTTTCTAGAGATGGCTACCGGGCTCTTCCATCGTCTGCAGCCTGAAAGGCACGAGTTTCTCTCGGAGTGCACGTGGTGCCTCTATACAAAGCAAGCGCGAACTAAGTCGTAATAACAAGCCACATCCCGCATAGGATTATGACATTGACTTTCAGACGATGCGACTCTTGGGATGAAGCCCTTTTTTCTTTCCGCCGTGGACTGGGAACGCGAGTGAAGACACGGAAGCGACTGAAAACGTGACCTCATTTGTGTGTACCACTAATATTTAAAAGAAGCCGCGCGTGACGTTCGTGAAGGAATATCGCTTTGTGAAACGGCGGTGTTCTCCGCCCGCGCTGTTTCGATTTCACAATGTCTACCAACGTCATGAAATGTCACGGTGACGTTTCTTCGGTAGAGGCATATTGTTTCGATTTCTCCCCTACCGGTCCATTGTCCACAACGTGTCAAGGTCAACGAAAGCGAAACGTGAAAGATTATTCTTTGTTCCTCCACTCAGTAAGCTCCCATGATTCAATGCGTGCGCAAGGAGCACTGGGATTTTCTGAAGTCATCTATATTGAGAAGGGTAAATGCTCACGCTGTTTATTCACGCTGCGCGCTCAGAAATTACGTGCCACGCCATTCCTCACACGTGATATGTGCCACAGTTCCTCGGAGTTCTTCCGTGCCAATAGATTCTATCTTATTCCCATCTTGGCTGACTCCCATCTCTCCTGCGTCCTGTAAAGCCACTATCCTGGGGACGGCGAACTCGTTTTGCTCAGCGGCTCGGATTACTCCCACGCGCAGCAGACGTGACGAGCGTCAGAATGCCACGAATGAGGCAGCGATGTGGAACAGAAAACGTGAACAATTTTGTTGAAGTTTTGACTTTCAGTGGCTCCGTGTTTTCATGTTGCTCGAAGTACTGCGTGTTCAGAAACAAGACCCACCATGTCAGACCCACCTTTCAGTTTTAGTTTTGTGTTCTTCCTTTCCTTACCTTATCTCCTTTGTTCTTAACTCTTTTTTTCTTTTTCTTTTCTTTTCTTCTTTTCTTTCTTCGTTTCCTTTTCTTCTCATTTCCTCTTCTCCTTTCCTTTCTTCTTTTCCTTTTCTTCCCTTTTCTCTTCTTATTTTTCTTTTCGTCCCCTTTACTTTCCTTCCCCTTCTTTTGCCTTTTTTTTCTTTGGAATAGCAAGCCGACCTTCGTCTGGCTGACCTTTCCTTTCTTTTTCTTAATAAACATATCCCCCCCACCACCACCATATCCTTTCCCTCGGTCTGACGAATGGTATTAGTGGGTTTTACCGTATTTTTCGATGTAGAGCGCGCACCAGGGAAGGGTAACGGTAATGGTAACGGAAACAGAAACGGTATATTACCGAAATTGAAGATGGTAACGATAACGGAAACGCATACCACGATCCTCCATTACCGGAAACAGAAAACGGAAACGAATTTATCGTCCGGTATTGAATTCGGGTAATGACTATTCCTGTTGTGCGATGACATTTGAGTGACTTTTCATTTTTTGTTTTTGTTTTGATGACTCCATTCCCTGTAATGCTCTAAATACTACACGAAAGCATGGAAGGAAAGCGTAATATTGGATCTCGCGGGTGCATCCGTCGCAGTCCTCATAGCTCCATGACATCAACACATGACTATACTCCACCATATAGTACGAGGATGGCAGCCTACTATATTTACTTATTTTGTACTTTTTTTTTAATTTCACCGTGGCGATGACAGTATTATTTACTACTGAGAGCGTCTGCTTGTGAATGCGACATTGAATGAAGGTTACGCCCATCTTGAGTTGCTGGACTCCGAGTGACTGAAAACGTGTTCCTACATTTTTTTTTAAAGCTTGCGAAATGCGCGCATCCTAACGACGTAAAATTACTTGCATAGTGTGTACGTGTGACACCGACGGCACTTGTGCAAAACAGGGTGCTGACAGAGCCGGAAGGGCTGTCCTCTCGCAGCTCTGTAACAACCGTTCCATTACCGGAAACAGTAACGGAAACGTAACGGAAACGAAATTGAAGGGCTGGTATCAGAAACAGATAACGGAAACGAAAACATAGCAGTAACGAAAATAGAAACGGTAACCAAAATACGTCCATTATCCTTCCCTGGCGCGCACTCCTGTATAACGCACACCCCTAAAAACGGGCGGAATTTGAAAAATGTCTGATGTATAACACGCACCGGTGCATAACGCGCACCGCAATGCTGCTACAAGCTTCTGTACCTCCACCAGTATACACAATAAATAGAGCCTGAAGTTTTCGGGAAATATTTTTTCCTACATTCGGGGGGTAAAAATCAGGTAAATAAACATGTGCACTAAATTTATGCGAATTCGGGTGAAAAAACTTCCATTACGCTAAAATCGGGGAGAAATCGGGCTCAGTTATTCATACTAACTGTAGCGGTTTGGTACAAACGGCGATGTAACTGCATTTTTCTGCCAAACAAGTAAGATGGTGCATACCTACAGACATCCCAGAGATGGCAATTTGCCTGGTAAAAATCGGGTTTCACCCTAAACAGGCAACCTTCAGTTCGGGGTGCAAATTCGGGGAAGAATCGGGTAAAACCCTAAAACTTCAGGCTCTAACAATAAACCAAAGCGGTGAATCATATTTCCATGTGCTATATTTGAAACACATTTTCGCCGATTTTGTCAACTGACCCTGAGAGATATGGCAGAACGCCACAGCACACTCTGGAAGAGGCTAGAATTTGTACGTCACCGACCTGAAAACGAACTCAGCAGAAAAATATTTCCGTGTATAATGCTCAGGACCTCTTCAGAACACTTTTTTTTACTGTATAACGCGCGCGTTATACACCGGAAAATACGGTAGTAGGTTTGTTAGTTGAGTAGTAAGTTCCAGTCGACTTCCAGCAGTAGTGCCAGTGGCACCCTTTCTCCGAAGTGGATGACGTCACATTACTGTGGTAGGGGTTGACAGCCTCTTGTGTCTAGCCATTTGCGTTGTGTGCGACGGGTGTACTAGAATACGTGTGGGATGGTGCTGAAAAGAGCCGCCTTTTGAAGCCGTCATCAGCAACACAAAATCTCGCTTGGCAGAGTAACTGAAAATGATGCACTCAAAAGGATCCTATCGGTTTATATGGTGAACACACACCAAAACTTCGTCGTGTTTCAGGACGTAGAAAATCACATAGAGATTTACTTTTCGACGCTGTGCCAAATTGCTGCATGTAGTAGTCTAGTGCTGAAGCAGTATCACTCTAAGAAAAAAGGTAGGCGCCATGACACCCTTTTGAGGTGTAGTCAATTGTCCCTTATGTGACGCCATATACGCGAGCAAGGACACCTGAAAATGAAGGGTGGTGTTCTTGTATAATCTACCCGAAGGAGTGCTGGTATACCCCGGTTGACTGGAGGGTGTTCTGATACACTCTTCTTCAGGGAGTGGTAGTACACCCCATCTTATTGAAGGGTGTTTCTGTGCACCCTCCCTGAGGGAGTGCTGGTACACCCCATTTTACTGAAGGTTGTTAGTACGCGTCCTAATTCTCCTCAGGAAACAGTGGCATATTGCACACCTCTAAATTTAATCTACGCAGTGTAAGTGAAGCAGTATTTATGCAAGCGACTGTTTTCTGACACTTGCAAACCACACAAGAAGAAGCCACAACAAATGCAATGCTCATTGCAAGCAGTTTATTGCACATGTTGGTACATTTCGTGCAATGAAGGCCTGGAATACAGGAAGCTTTTACGAAACAAACTGAAAATGTTCTTTAATGTAATGTATGGTTTGTGAGCAAATTGTCGATTCGGTGTATGACACTGGTGAATCCAGTCCCTTGTTGTTTCGGGTTAGTTTACTACGAGGTAGATACTGTTAAGATTTTACCCTTATCGTCATGTAGCACTCACCAATTGTTTGACACAGGTGAAAAAATTGTTGTGGTCATCTGTAGAGCATTTGGATACATTTTGATCATGGTAAACTTCACACCAGTGGACCATCACAGTGCAGAGTTACAATGCAATATGTGCAAAGTCAATGGGCAAAATAATCAAATTCCCAGCACCATAAGCACCATTCGCATTAACAGATGATAGCCAATAAGACGCTGCACTCCAGGTGGCATTAGTGTATCTTCTGCTTTTGCCAAAGCCAGAAGAAAGAATTTTATTGTACAAAATAATAAAACAGACCATAACAATTATCAGTCAAGGTGCTACTGGATGCGTGCTCTTTGATACATATACAGCTGGTTTGCAACACCTCAGCTGCTGTGACCTGACTGTTACCGACGCTCCCTCTTTGATTTTTCTGCTATAAGACTTCGTACGTTCTGCATTGGAACTCTGCACCGAGATGCTTGACTGGTTTGAACCACGTTATAACACTGACTTGAACCACTTTAGAACTCTGTGCTGTGATGCTCAGTAACTTCAAAACTGGCAACGAGCTACAAGAAATATATGCAGGCACATGTGTTTTTCACCTGCATTTCATAATTAGTGAGGGTGACATGTCAATGCGGGGTACTTTTGTAGCACACCACAGTTCTAGTAGGTCACTGGGAAACAATGAAAAAGAAAGAAGAAGGAGGAAATAAAAAAACCTGACGACAGAATGTGGGGGATGCAGCAGCAAGCAATATGTGCTACAACTAAAATTAAAGAGCTGCCTACACTGCAACACAAGCTCACCTGTAACGACCTGACGTCACTTGTGGCGTCTCAAATTTTCAGTCAGTAACTCGGGGTCAGTAAGCTGGCCGGCCAGCCTCAAATTACGAGTAACTTCCATTATTTCCTTAGCGAAAAAAATGTATTGAAGTATTTACTTTTTTTTAGACGTTTCGTAGTATAGCTAGTATAGAAACAAATGCGACAAACGAAGCGTTGAAATAACGACGGGGGTTGGACAGAAGTGTTCTGAAACATCATCGACCTATTCTGACTTGAGTAGTCGTAATAGGACCGAAATTGGGAAAATATGTAGAAGCAGAAACGCTGGGAACACAATGCGAAAGAGCATCGCACACAAAGTTTTCTGGTCGACACTCATAAAATGCTACTCCACGATGAACAGTTAATGTAGTTGGAAGAAGCCGACAACCGACGCCCCTTTTAAGGAGCATGCGCACTAGTGCATGCGCTCACGCACACATTCGTTCCTTTTTCATTAAACCTGCTTCGTTCATCCTGAACAGTCGTCAGTCAGTCAGCCTCCAATTACAACAGGTTATGGGCCCAGGAGAGCTGTGGATTTCACTGCGCCACTAAGAAGTCAGCGTGGAGTATTTTCGGGACAGCCGGAAGATGGACGGAACGAACAAGTTTGCCATAGCTCGGCTGACTGATGGGAACTATTAGTCATGAAAATTCAAGATGAGGATGTTACTGATACGTGAGGAAACTTGAACCTATGTTTCTGACGACACGCCAGACAACTCGCCGGAAGCTTGGAGCGCGTGGGACCGCATGGCCCAGAGCACCATATCTCTCTGCGTGGACGACACCCAGATTGTGCATATTTGCAATTGTTCGTCATCGAAGTCTATGTGGGACGAGCTCCGTAAGGTGCACGAACGGGCCAACTTGAGCAACAAGCTCTACCTTTTGCGCAAATTGTACCAGTCGAAAATGGAGAGTGACGAAGACATGCAAGCGTATATTAGGCGCGTTTTGGAATTGGCTCAACGCTTGAGGAGCATTGATCAAGAACCGACGGACTTTCAAGTTGCCGCACTACTTCTCAGTGGACTACCAGAAATTTATGAAACCTTGGTCACGGCCCTGGATGCTCGCTCGGAAAAAGACCTCACGCTGGAATATGTCAAGGGCAAGCTGATGGACGAGTAGAAGAGGAAGAGAGAGCTAACAGCTGCCACAGGCGAGTCTAAATCAGCACTTCGTTCACAAGCCAAGAAAAGAGTGATCCGTTCGAGTGCGGCTGATTCGGGGGAGTGCTTCTACCGTAAAAAGCCTGGCCACTTCAGACGGGATTGCCCAGCCAGGAGTGCAGAAAGGAAGAGCTCACGCAGAGTTTGCGCCAAACAGCGTGCCAGCAAAGCTGCGTCGAGTCACTCGTCCTCTTCAGAAGCCGCCTTTCTTGCTGGGAGTCTCTCAGGGACCTGGTACATTGAATCTGGAGCGACGAGCCATATGTGCAACGACGGAGTTTTTGAGAAAAGCTACAAGGAGGAGTCGGAAGTTATCACTGTAGCGAACAGACAACAAGTCTTGGCTCAAGGTGTGGGAGACGGTATACTGTACTGCAGCATTAATGATTCACTGATTCAGAATGTACGAGTACAGAGTGTTCTCTACGTTCCGTCATTGGAGAGCAACCTACTTTCGGTCAACAAGATAACTCAGCAGGGGAACGTTGTGGCCTTTCGAGAGGACCACTGCGTCGTTACAAGAGAGGACCGCGTACACGCTGGAGGTGAGGCTCACAAAGACCTTTATAAGCTTGTGATAACCGATCCGATCAATTACAACAATAAGATATGAAGTGTAGTACATACCTGCAGAATGAGGCTGTCGGTAACGATATCGTCAGAAAGGCGATTGCCTCGCAGCCTCGTAGGCCTCGTCATGTTTGCGTTCTTCACGGACGATTATTAGTGAGTAATGGTAATCGCCCTCCGATTCCGTATCACTGTCAGCCAGTGAGATATCGGCAACGTTATGACAGTCACTTCAACGGAGTCAGGTGATTGGCTTATCTTTTCGGAAACGTTATCGTGGAACTTGTACGTTTTTCTAAAACTCCCTATCATAATCTATAATATACGTATAATAAACCAATCCTGTCTTTCATAATATCACTTTATCACGCAGCCACAATATTGCTATAGGCCGACAATGGTTGCGTTAAGTAGTCGCCCTGTTTTGGCGAACTCAGTCGGGGGAGGGCGGGCATGCAGGGAGTACGCAATTAGACGCACAGCACCACTGAACGGCGAAAAATTGCTGTGGCGCATAGCATTGTTAGCTCGACAACAGCCGTTCCTCTCGCCTGCTCATGCAATGCACAAATGGAGCACACAGTAGCTTTGTTTGGACGGCGGCTCTTTTGAGGAGATTTTCCCGCAACAGTGAGAGGAATGTAAATGATGAACATTTGCCACTGGAGCAGTTATCAGATGATAGTGATTATGGTAACTAAAAAAGGGGGACGTGAGTCGCTACAAGGGCAGGACAACCTATAACGAAGGTCATGTATCACACAAGTGATTCCAACTTTTGTAGCAATGAGGACAAGAATCAGCAATCATTTTCGATAATACGAGGCGCGTTCAAGTCAAACCGGGACTTTCTGTCTCCTGAGTGTACAAATGGCTCGCGCTACTTCTTTTTCGTCATTTTTCACACGGGACAGGCCTCCGCATTCACCACGTGGTGGTCCAAAGTTTGTGCAAAACAGAAGACACGTGCTGGACAAGATGGCCGACAACGAGGTGAACGCGCACATCGAACAGCGAATTGTCATGAAGGTTCTCGTGAATGAAGGCGTAAAGTCATCTGAAATTCACAGAAAACTTCAGGCTCAGTATGGCCACGATACACTTCGCCGCAGCAAAGCGTTTCAGTGGTGCAAACGGTTCCAAGACGGCAGTACATCAGTGCTGGGCGATCGCGGTTGGGGCGTCTCAGAGCCCAGTGTCAGAGTTCCTGAGAACATCCAACTTGTGGAGCGCCTGATCCTCAAGGACCGACGGATAACATGTCTCGATATCAATAGAGCATACAGTGCGACCAATATTGCATATTACTGCCAGGTTCTCCGCTGAAGCAAAAGCGGCCAGGCCTTATCACCAAAGGAGACCTCCTCCTACAGGACAATACACGCCCGCATACCGCGCATCTCACCACACGCACCTTACAGGAACTTGACTGGGAGTTGCTGCCACATCCCCTTTACAGTTCAGACCTCGCCCCTAGCGATTTCCATCTCTTCGGGCCACTGAAGGCGTTCCTTGGGGGCCGCCACTTCAGCTGACGAGGTCAAGAATGCGGTCCGATCATGGCTGCTACGCGCCGGTAAGGATTTCTACGCTGCTGGCATCCAAGCCCTCGTGAAACGCTAGGACAAGTGCATTAGTGCAGCTGGAGATTACGTTGAAAAATAAAACTAATTTCTCGCCTGTAAGTTCATTTTACTTTTGCGGAAAATGAAAAGTCCCGGTTTGACTTGACGCCCCTCGCAAAACCATAAACGTGCAAGCTTTACGAAGAGGAGCACTAGAACTCACAATGCGCGGGCAGTTTGCGCGGGCAGCCTTAACCATTCGTCCCTAGTGGTGTCAAAATCGTACATGTTAAAAACTGTGCTCGCGCGAGCAAAAAACGAAACCAAAACTGTCAATTTGTGGCTGTGGATATTGGTTCGGGCATTGCAGTGTCATCGATACTAGTTGTCCCCTGCCGCGTGACGACGACGACGTATCGATGGTGAAAAAATTTGGAACCAGAGAAAGGGACAGAGGAGGGACGACACGACACGTTCTCTCTGTCGTCCCTCCTCTGTCCCTTTCTCGGGTTCCAAATTTTTTCACCATGTACCAGCTGGCCTGCACCCTTGCCCTTTTGCCACGACGTATCGAAAATGACAGAGGCGGACGAAATTGCTTCAAACTGTTTCATGTGAAGCCGTCATAGCTCGGCGGAGCAGAACATGAGCCTAGGCCTGTAAATGATGTTTCTTGGTAATTATATTCACGTTTCCTTATTCCACTCGTTGTGTACAACTCACTGCTCCAATGTCGCATATGATGTCGGGTAACAGCCATTGAGCCCTGGTGTACGATTTTGACACCGGGTAGCCACGTCCCACAATTTTTGTTTGCTGATTATATTTTCTGCTGACATACGTTAATTGAGGCCCCAGGAGCATTAAAAAAACTATCTAAAAAATTCAGGCCAAAATAAAAATTCCAGGGCGAAAAGCAGCGAAATGCCCCTACTCATTTTTTTTTCTTTTTTGGCTGAAACATGTTGACATGACATGGCATGAGTTGATGACGACATGACGGCAAGTACAGCGGACCTGTAGCGTGCGCGAAAGAGGCACCAGATCTTCCAACACTCTGGAAACCCTCTACTCTTTCAAAGAGCGCCTAGGAGAACGAGGGTCACTTCGTGAAGTGCGTAGTCCTCGTGACATAGCCCGGCGCGGTCGAACCACAGCGACAGTAGCAGTGCCTTGCAGATTTCCGCAGGTCAATCATTGCTTACGGCTGCTTCCCACGCATGTCTGGTGGAATGTGGGCTTGACAACGTCACATGAGGAGATCGGGCCCGTCCAATGGCAGTTTCTCAGGGTGTTGCTGTGTATTTGATTCCGCGGTGACAGCACACCGCACAGTGAAAATATTGTACATGATGGCTCATAAATAGAACATGATTTCGGGACACGCTAAATGTCACTGTCTTACTCCTTTAATTTATCGAACACCGACAGCGTTTCCCCTGCAGTACGACCAAAACGGAAATGTTGATAATCTGAAATGCACGTGGGCTTGAGCTCGTAGAGTGGATTGCGAATCGGGCGAGCTTGTCGTGGGTCAACGTTTCGTACGTTGGAATGGTGAATAGAAGCCCGCCATCCGCGATTTAAGCCCTAGTGCTCGTTGTGGGAAGTGAACGAAAAACGTTCAGGTATTCAATGTGTTGACGGAGGAGTCTCATATCCAGACATCCTAAACATTTTCAAAAAAGGACTACATAAAGGTGACACATCGCTATTTCAGAAACATACGTTATGTCTGTTATGTTATGTAAATGTTCTTGTCAGCTTTCATCAGATACGCTAGTGCAGCCAAACCCAACGAAGAAATCGGACAGACTCGTTAGTTAGCATCTCACTTAGGACACACCGCGAATTCCTATACAAAGCCCCCCTTTTTTTCACCTTATACCGATGTTTTTAAATAAAAATGCTATGAGAGCTGCATGGACGTCGTTTTTCAGTTGCGTTCTATGGCCAAGCGTACATCCCCTCGAAGAAAGTATGTAACGACAAGACGACTAAAATGAATGATGAATAAAAATCGTGAAACCTGCATGTGCGTTGAAATGTTCATAACGGAATTTTGATATGCAAATGGGCCAAAACCAAAACCGCGGCGACCGGGAGCGCAGT
Source organism: Ornithodoros turicata (assembly GCF_037126465.1). Lineage (NCBI taxonomy): Eukaryota > Metazoa > Arthropoda > Arachnida > Ixodida > Argasidae > Ornithodoros > Ornithodoros turicata. The sequence continues at coordinate 88,622,915 of NC_088203.1, forward strand.
GAGCACAGCGCTCATTCCACGTCAGAGGCCACGTGCTTTGGAGCAATGGCGATGATTGGAGCAATTGCTGATCTGGTGGCCAGATAAACCTCTTTTCCGGTCCAGATAAGCCTAGAGATGCGAAGCCCCGAAAAAAAACCGAAAAAAAACCAGCTTCTTTTTTGTTTTTTCCTCGTCTTCGGAAAAATAGCCCAAAATTTCCAGGCGACAAAATTCAAAAATGTAAGTTTTGCGTTCCAACCCGCCAACAACGCCTTAGGTGCCTCTAATCCGCCAACAACCATGTTCCAAGCGATCGCCATCGCGTTCACGTAATGTCGGAGTTCTGGTCGGAGTGGACGGGTTGTTCCAATTACCTATCGCTGAGTAGACAGCAGTCTCATGGGATACCCCGCTCTGGATTTATGCATAGAGGGTGAACACTACTAAAGTTTCTAGCTCATCGTATGCTGTGGCTTGGCCGGCAATGCTTCGACTCAGCAGTAACCACGTTTGTTTCCATTTTCTCCAATTCCTCGGAAAACCCCCCGAAAAATACCGTTTTTTTTTTCGAGTGATTCAAAATTTCCGGAAATTTTGCATCTCTAGATAAGCCTCCGTCGGCGAAGGTGATGCGCTCGCATGGCGCGCTGTTTCCGTTTCGGCTCGTTTGCATATCAAAATTCGGCGATGGATATTTCACGGCACGCGCTCGCTTCAGGATTTTTAAAATATAGAACAGCTTTCAACGAAGACAGTCTCCCATTCCGCTATCATTGCTTTTACCCGAAATTCCCTAATTAAAGAGTTAATTAATGAATATTAGGTGTGGTTACGTACTCTCGTCGAGGGGATGTCCGCCAAACCGTGCAACATCTATGCTGCTCTTAAATTTGTTTGCTGATTTCACGACTGTGGATGACATGACGTTCCTCAGAAAGTTTCTACGCTGAAAAGTGAAAACGTTCGGAACGCAACGCTTTCGTCATGCTGACTTTTTCCTAAAAATGCAATGACCGCGTGTGCCCGTAATACTCACTATCCGCACGCGTGCGGATACACGTATTTAAACTAGCGCGGTTGCGGTTGCGCATCTTACATGCGCGGATACCGTATGGATGCGGGCGCTGTCCACTCACCCTCACCCTTACCATAAAAAACTAATTCTCAAGAAAAAAGAAGAAAGTATACAAAAAGGAAGAGAAAGGGCGGTATAACTAATCATCTGCCGATAAGCCGAATAATGAAACCACACGATTAGCGTACACAAGAACCTACCAACTTCGAATATGCAAGCGTGTGCAAGCAGGTGGATTTCGATCCCGAGTTAAACCTGACTGCGGAAGCGTTCCCTCAGGGGACGCAAACGGCGCTGCACATTCTTTCCAGATAGATTCCAGAATTAATTAATCATAATATTCTCCTACAAAAGATGGAACGATATGGAATACGGGACCAACCGCTCGAATTATTCCGCAGACTTGTCCAACAGAAAGCAATTCGTCAGCATCAATGGTTGCACGTCCGAGTTACGTGACGTGGTTACAGGAGTGCCACAGGGTTCCATCTTGGGACCAATATTATTTCTCTTGTACGTCAACGATCTACCAGATTATCTTTCCGAATCATGCTTTCTGTATGCTGATGATACAAAGATTTTTGTCGAAGCTGAGACTGTGTCTTCATCGTACTCAAAGGCAAACACGTGTTTTCAGAAATTTTGTGTCTGGCTTACGGCAAATATGCTTGCGGCTAACTTCCAGAAATCGTCTTATGTTATCTTCCTTTCGCGACAAAAAGTCATCAATGACGATAATGAAAAACTGTTATTTTGTAACTGTCTTCTAAGACGGGTACTTAGCGTCAAATTTCTGGGTATTATTGTCCAGGAAAAAGCGCAGGTGGCATCAACACATTGCGTATGTTCGTTCCAAGACTTCTTCAGGCATATGGGCGTTGTCACGGCCCCACAACTTAGTTCCTCTTAATACGCTCCTTAATGTATATTATGCTTTATTTTACTCCCACATTTCTTATAGCCTTGAAGTATATGGTGCAACATACAAAACAAGTTTACATCCCTTACTTGTTATGCAAAAGCGAGCTCTTCGCCTAATGTTATCAATCCATCCCCGAGACTCGGTGTAGTTCGCATTCTCACTACTAAATGCATACGACATATACAGGCTACTTTAGTATAAAACTGCAATGCAAATGCACAAATTCTTTTTCTTTTTTTTGTCTTCTGACAGACATTCCGCACTTAGGCAACGGGCGACACGTCGCACTTAGGTAACCGCACTTAGGCAACGGGTCTGGGTGTCTTGAGGGACACCCAGAACACCTTTCACTTATTCAGAGCACGCACAAATTACGGTCCTTTCACACTTGCTTCGTTTAGCTCTAATGTCCGGAATGGGCTACCTCCGGAAATAAGACATACTTCTAGTCTCTATATTCTTTTAAAAGACAACTAAAATTACACTTTGCAACTCAACCGTCATTAGTGACAACGTCACTGTGGCTTTGCTTCTCCCTTTCTCTGTTTGATTATTCTATAATTTTTATTTCTTGTATTGTTGATGTTGTTTCAACTTTGTAGGTTCAAGTGTTTTTAACTTGAAGTATATGTCTTCTTAGGGACTGTTTCACAGGGTACGCTCTAACAATCCCGTTCTGTACTGTGCTTTGTACATATTTGAAAATAAAAATCCGATCCTTGAAATCCTTGAAATAGCAAAGGGGACCAAATTTTGTCTGCGTGTGGGATGGAGCACAGCACGTGCGCTATGCAAGAAGGTCAGCTGTCTGCCCAGTTTCGATTTCCGTCTCTTCCCTATACTGCCCGCGTAGAGACCACGCTGGCCCCTCTTCAAAATAAGGGGGTACGGTCCACTGGTCCAGCTCAAAGTTAGGCGTACGTGTTTTTTTTTTTCTTTTTTCTGTGAACCCAAGCGGAATACCATGCCTGTATATGAACACCCTCTTATTGCTGCCTGAGTTGAGTTGACATCATCACGTGGTTTCCCCAAGCTTTACTCTCTAATGCTCAGAGACAGGTTATCGTAATGTATCTGTCGCCAATACGAAGTTTGTCATGTTTCATAAATGCGCGCACTGTTTTGATTCGTTAGTTTTTCTTTCCTCTTGCTTATCCTGAAGCCAGCAGACACTCTTCACTGTAGGACGGAGGCATATAAAAGCTGCGTATTCATAGAGGGAATGACATAGTCAGAAAGGATGCAGTCCAGGGTTGCGGAGTTGCCACTCCAGAGTTGGCATGATTTCGGAATCATTCCTCTTTTATAGAGCCCGGAATGGAATGGGAATGGCACGGCAACAACGAAATTATTACCTAGAGTGGGAATGGAATCATTCCGCTTTTTCACCGGAATGGAATGAAGTGGCCTGCGTGCCCTTGTGCATGTCTTGGGTTCCAGGCTGTGTCCTTGTGCCCCTTGAACGCACGATCACGCACGGTCCCTGTCCAGACCCAAGCAGCACAATGTACTGAAAGTCGAGTGCAATAGGGGTCGACGGGTAGGTGGAAGGCCTTGAACAGACTTGTGAAACTAAAGAACATTGATAAAACACGTACCGGCCACCCCTATTGCACTCGACTTTCAGTACATTGTGCTGCTTGGGGAATCGTCACAGCAGTGTTAGTTGTCAGCGCAACATCAGCAGACGTAGAACGGGTATTTTCCACAGCATCCGTTATCATGACAGAGCAGCGAAGTCAGTGGTCAGATACTTCCTTCCAGCAGCTAACGTTTGTGAACAGGAGCATATGATACTCGTGGTCGTGATCAACAAGACAGCCGGATTCAATATTTGGTAATAAACACATAAAGTTTACTTACGTTCTCATGTTGGGAACACGTTGCCTTTGTGCATATATGTACAGGATGACGTCACCCGCCCCTGCACTGCTCGGCTGGCAGGTATCAGATTTCTTACTCAGATTGTTTCATTCGATATTGCCTTGTTTATTCTCTCCGGAATTGAAGGAACGGAATGGGCGCCGCAAAACCATTCCAGGAATGGGAATTGACCATAGCTCTCTATTCTGAGGAATTGAAAGGAATGGAATTGGTAAATATCTACAATCCTCGGAATGGAATGCAATGGGTCATATAATTCCGCGACCATGAGCAGTCTGAACAAATTGAATTCCACGGCAAAATCTTCAAATCCAGTGCAGAACTGTGCCACTCAACACAGGACGTGTCGTGCTTTGTGTTACGCAGATATGTAATAATTAGGGTTCCGCGTTTTCGGTTTTAATCGAAAAACACCGAAAAACATACGCCGGGTAAATTTTCCCCCATTCGGTTTTACTCGAAAAACATCGAATACAGAGGAACGTTCCAGGAACCATGACAGATAAATTGCTGCACATGCCCAGCTTACGATTCCAACATGCCAAGCAGGTTTTCCTTTATTACTCTTCTTTTCTTGGTATTTGCTACGGCTGGATGACCTGCGACCACATTGAGAGTTTCAGGGTCAATCCTTTTGTCTCAGATCGGGTGCGCTGGTCGGAATCTCATTCTTCTGCCATTGTAGGTGCCCCACCGTGCTTGTGAACCTTTTAGGGACGTGACGAGTAGAATCTTGATCACCGGCCTTTAGTTGTTTGGTGGAGAGGTTACGACAGTACATACACCACCACTTTCCACGGCGACCGAGATGGGAAGAAAAAGGAAGAGGGCCTCGGACTACGTTTGCGGAAATGAAGATTTTGAACTCTCAGGCAAGGACGATGTTGTCGTATCAAAGTATTGTCGCGTGACAGTTAACGTGGGCTGTGCAAGAGGTGGAGTGCATATATTGGAGCACGTGCAGTCGCGGCGCCACGTGAATCTGAAGAATCCTCGTAACGGACAAGGTGAGCAAACGCCTTCCGGTCATTTCTTGCAACACTTATAGAACTGCTACTTAAGAAACTGCTAATTCGCATTGGTTGTTGTTGTTAAGGCTGTGTTAGACGCGCGCAGCATCGAAATTGCTATTCGCCGATAACTGTCGGGTAAACCATGTACACGCAAGAAAAAGCATCGAAAAACTCCGATTTCGCGAAAATCAATAATAATCGAAAAACATGCGCAAGACTTGCGGAAATCACTCTCAGGCACTCATCATCACACTCAGGCACTCAATGTGGAATTGGGTGGATCCGCCCAAAAATAAGCATCGAAAACGCGGAACCCTAGTAATAATAGAGACATCGTACATTTTAGCACACCGTGCGTTATCACCTTTGCATACGCGAGGGATAGCGTTGGTGTTTCTGCGCACTGCGCGAAGCTCTCTTTCTGAACGGGCGTGTGCAGAACCACCAACGCTATCTCTCTCGTATGCAAAGGTTGTGCGACGTACTAAAACTCTCTAATGAATTCTTAAATGTACGGCATCCGTAAGAGAGGACATCCACTGATGATTAAACGGACACTACAGTGCCCAAATTTTTACCTCGTGGAATCGAAGTTCCTGTTACAGAAACGGAACGCCAACAGAAACGGAACGGGATTCATCGGTTGCGTCGTTCGTGCTTTATGAGCGAAAGGCACGGCAATGTGTTTTTCTTCTCCGTCCTCTCCGTCCTCTTCACAATGCGGAGACAATGACAATGCGGAGTCCCCTTGACAATGCGGAGAGGCCTCGAATTGGTCTGCGCAAACGATCTCCCGCGATGATTGGAGAAATCGTTGACGGACGGAAACCCATGACAGCACGCTCTGCACTGTGGGCCTTCTTCAGAAAGAGAGAGGATGGGAAAGCTTATGTCGCAGTTATATATTCTTGTGTGTGTGTGTGTGCTCATAGATCACGAACGACAGGAATGGACGACTCGCCCGTTCCTTTTAAAGTGTTGGTGTCAAGGTAACGCGGCATTTGCCATACGTTCCAGTAAATCATAGATGTCCAGATGATATCACGACCAGGATGTTTGGATATCCCAGGGCTTATCGCAGAGAACCCATAGTTGTCGCATGTACGTCCTGGTGACTATGGATTGTCCCGCCTTTTGACGCTTCTCCTGAACAAGAGTGACACAGGAGCCACAATGGCGCGAAACGCCATCACAATGATTTTTTTTTTTCTCAAAAATAAACGTAATCCCAAGTCACGATTTCACGAAAGCCGTAAACCGTTCACAAATCTAGCGTCGACATGCACCGCAGTAGCCGTTGATACGGGTGCACTTCACACACAGACACGCACTAGGCTACTACGTCCGCTCCCCCCTCCCCCCGCCCCCCTTTCAAGATGAAAGTCACTCCCTATGAAAGTTGAGCGCTTCACGCACTTTTTTTCACGCCAACAGGGTTCCGCATCGCGCACTGATGTTTTTTCCTAGTCCAAAGCACCTCCGCATTTACCAGTCGATAATCACGGCTTGCAGGAGGACGTATTAGAAGTTCCATCACAGAAAGCATTCGCCGCTGCCAGTGCCGAACATTGACTAGACTCTACGAAAGGGTGGTACGGATGCGGCCGGTCATTAGATGGCTAGAATAAATCACTCCTCAGAATAGACCCGATGAAGGCAAAATTACGGTCGTCTGCCACCGATGTCTCCCTTAAAGGGCGGAGTCCAGGAAGAATCGTTCATCGCCAAGGCGTCCACGGCTTTCGTTTCGCATATCGCAGTGCAGCATACGCGCCACTGATTACGTTCACTGCACTGATTACGTTCTGCAGTAATGCTACAAAGATTAGCGATGGATGTTGTTCATTCAAGGAATGCAGAAAACTTTCTCTTTGGGCTTTTAAAGCCTCGCCATAAACTGGATGCGTCGACTGTCGCGTGTGGAATTTGGTATGGAAAGTGCCGTTGTAATTCATTAACGTGCGCAACCTACAGAACGTGATATGAAAAGGTTCGAACCGGACTCGCAATCCGTGCGCTCTATTTTGTTACCCGAGTCACTTAATTTGCGAGAGTTTACCTCCCATTCATGAAGTATCCCTGCCTGCAGCATACGCACGTGTTGTACAGAATCCTTGAATGCTGTCTGTCTCATGCAAATTGCTGCAACACATGGGGGGGGGGAGGGGACAAAGCTAAGCTGTTGTACGAGCCATGCAACTACTAACGAGACCCACATATGCATAGGCACCACACCACCGAATGCTAGACTTTCAACAGCTTTATACACAATTACACGCTCTCGTTTAAGCAGACAGGTACTCTGTCTCGTATCTTGTCAGATATGCATGTGCGTCACGAGAGCAACCGTATATCTTCAAAAAAAGAAGAAGAAGAAGAAAAAAAAAAGAGAGATAGGGAATATTTTGAATACAAGAATGGTAATTGCTAATAAAGACGGTAATACAGTCCACTGCTCGGTTGTGTTGTGCCTACGTGTCTTGGTGTCTCGTCCAAGCCTGATAGCGCTTTTAAGGATCAGTTCGGTTATTCACCAACAGTCCCAATACAAAGTTTTATTTGCTAATGCGCCATGCATAGGAATGCAGGATGTACCATGTATGTATGGATGTACCACTACCATCTATGAATGTCCATTCATGGAATGTTCCTATACCCCTGAAATGAAGAATGATGAACGATTTAATGGGCGAACCTGAGAGTTGGATTCACTTTGAAGTTGCATTAGAAGCTCATGCCACGATAAGAATATTTCACAAAATCCCTCGTCATGTTTTCCATGTTTATAATTGCATATTAAGTAAATGAACCAAATGAGGGACGGACATCTGCATTTGGTGCGCGTTTGTTGCACCCAGAAAAAGGTCCCTATTCGTCGCTCCAACTGGCTGCTCGCCACCTAGTGGACCCCGGTAGAAGCATTCAATAAAGTATAGTAACAGCAGCCGGCTGATATGTTTCGCGGTGACCCCCAAAACTATACAGCAACTTCCCTTTGTCCACGATGGAGTTTCCCGGCGTATACAGAACTCAAACAGCAAAAATCACTGCTCTGTTCCGCAGTGCAAAAATACTGCGGAGAAGAACGTTCGATGCCCAGAACGAGCAGAAAACAAAAAAAGGCACTATCCCAGGAGTGGATGTGAACGAAAATAACGAAGACAGCGGGAAACGACCACTGATCTCCACGATCGAAACGACACGCGAATTACGTTATTTGTACAATCCGCCATTTGAGAAAACATTGGCGCCGCCGTGCGGCCAAGCCACCAAATAAAGTGGTGGGCATGAGCGTATAGCGCGTGAGTATGTTTTCTTCCTGTGCATGATGGACATGGAAGGCTATTTTGGTTCTAATATCAAGACCGCGGAGCTCTAGGAAGCAGCCATCGTCCACTTAGGACACACATTCTTTCTTCACAAGCTCGAGGAAGATCGTAAGCAGCCAGCAAATACAGGAACCTGCAGGGCGGGCGAAGAAGTGATTTCCACTTACGACGGAGGAATACAATTGCAACATTGATGACCGACTTTTTGAAGCACTTGCCACTTTTTATGCCTGCCACCAATGAGGAACTGCATAAACCGTACGTTGCCATTCAGATGCGCAGCTGTGACGTAGACAGTGCACGACGATTTTTACGGTGCTGCAAGGATATACAATTAACTATACGAGTTACCAGCGTTGGGGACAAGAAATGTTCTTTGACCTTCTGCAGTTTTGCATGATCGTACTTGTGCCGTCTGAGTAGACGAAAAAAATGCTATTTTGCCTGTTGTATTATGATACCGTCTGAGGTATCATAATATGCGTGTACCGTCAGGATAGAAAAGTGACAAAGTCCGTATTGCCTTTGTATTGCGGAGTTATACAAAGGAACAAAATCTACTGAAAAAGATCTTTCACGCGTAACACATATTGTGTACCAGATTGCGGATCAAAAATGTGCAACAAAGAGTTGAAGGCAAAGTTGAAGAAGTGTAGTGGGTCTAGACCGGAGCCCGGTCCTCAGCCAAAGGCACAATAAAACTGTGGGATTAGAATCGAGCCTGCAGGCTCCGGTTTTCTGGTGTGGTGCACGTTCCCAAAAGTGAAAAACATATTAAAAAATCGATGCATGGCTCTGATAGGGTCGGGGTCGAGTTTTCGGGCCAGTCGTGTCCGCTCAAGCGCCCAACTGCCCTACTTCGAATGATAGCTTCTGCTTCAAGTTCCTACCAATTTGCTTCGGCAAATTCCCGCCAAGACCCGCCACCGTCTCGCGCATGCGTCGTCATCGTTTCTCAAATGGCGGATTCTTGACGCGTGTCTCGTGGAAGGAGACATGAAGCAGTTGATTTATTCATCAGCAATCCTTCTTTTATCCTCCATCTTGAAGACGACGCGAGCGTCTCTATTGATAGTTAGAGAGGCGCATACGGTTTTATACCTCGGGTGTCCCAATTATGGCACATAAACTGATTGAAATTCTTGAAAAAAAATCACAAAACGAAGACAGTTATAGTTCTTATAACTCATACGCAACCTATTTACACACTTGTCACAGTAAATAATGTCGTAAGAACATCAGCACCGAATATGTTTTGCTTCACGTAGCCTGGTACAGCGTACGTCTAGGAACTGTTTCTTTCTTTTCTTTTTCTTTTTTTCCATCCTACTAGTTTCTGGTGGTTGGCATCAGCAACTCACCGAACAAGGTCCAAAAGTCGACAGCATTTATTTGCCAAAATGTTTTCTAACCATCCTTTGCTTGCTTCAAAATAGATCCCACCTTCTTCAAGACCTGTTTTCTTTGCGACCTCTTGTGACCTCCGTTTCTTTGCGACCTATACGGCATTCGTGCACAGCAGTCATAAAAAAAATCTAGCACATTCATTCACACTTTCATTAGGAACTGGAGACTAAGCTCAACAAGCTCGAGTTTGACCTCTTCACAAGCAGGCCGTCACGGTCGTAATGACAACTGTAGGTGTCACAACAGGTTAAAATGCAAAAATAAATCCTGGAAGCATCTCCGATACACAGAGAACATGGCTTGTCCGCTTCAACGATAGGAAGTTATCCCGCTTTTGGAAGAGTGCTCTGGTGTATTTTCAATGGAGACGTTCCTGTTCCTACTCATTCTGTCCCATATAGGGGAGTGTCCCAGGGGCAGAGGCGCGTCACATATTAGAGGTTCCACTGCATATTGACGCTGAGATAGAAATGTCGTACAGCCGTCGCATACTTTTGCTCCTGGCTACGTTGGAGGAACCAGTTCCTTTCCGTGTGACGACACAGACGCACAGTGTTCGTATTAACTGTTTGATGCAAACATATGGCCTTCCATCTTCCAACTCCATTTATGTTTTCCCGCGTGTGTTACTTCCCCTCTGCCATGAAGAGGAAACCATCGAATATGCGTCCTAGCTTTCCGCAGCAAAATTATCCGTATTTCCTGCTAAAAAAAATTGGGAATTCCACGTTTTTTCGTGACAAAAGTTACACACATAACACAGGTCCCACGCCGGCATAATAATCCAGACCGTCGTAGCTCGCCACGCGAGCACTGGAATGTTACGTAGACGTTCCTTGCATTTTCGGGCTTCATGTATACTCCAGTACTTTCACCACGAAGTGACACACATTCCTACGAAGCCGAAATATATTGCGCTCTCGCGCTCTCATATAATTTGTATCGAAACGCAACTTCTCTATCGTGCAACATTGTTACATTAGACCTATAACAACGCGGCGAAATTATCCTCCTTGATACGCTGGCGTTGGGAGCAGAACAAAACTCCTAATCTGCTGAATCTTCGATCTATACGATCGACTGACTTGAACTAGGGTGTCGCAGTTTGTGGAAGCACACGAGTTTGTTGAATAAGGACCTCACGAAAAGGTACGGGTTGTTTCGCTTCTGCAGAAGGGGACTTGAGCACATTCGGAGAATACGCAGTTGTCCTCTTGTGAGAACACCATTGGTTGCTACGATCCGCTAGAAGCTGTAGCGCAGCCGCGGTGTCTGATTTATTTATTTATTTACCCTCTGGGCCAAGAAGGCATTACAGAGGGGAGAGACATTATACAAAAAACAAGAGGTTATATTATTATAACAAGTTATTATAAAACGTAATATTATACAATAGACAATATACATGTGTGGCAAATACACAAATCCAACAACAGCAACAACAACTTTATTCTGAGATGATGAGTATGGAGCTTCATCGCCAGGGGCGATACACAAATTAACAAAACAACAAACATGTATGACATAGACGACCCTCTGTTTACGAACATGTGATGTCACGAGAAGACCGGTTCGAGGTTATATTTTGCTGTGGTGGGCAAGTAGTGGGAATAAACGCGTCGGCTGATAGGCTGATAAAACTGATGGCGCTCACCAGCATGCTTTGCGGGGTGGCGTTACATAATCAATGACGTAGGGACGCAGGTCGTCTCTAGGTAGGAACAGGGCCATTCCATGCCAAACGTCCCAGACATTGCGCTCGACCATCCCCGATTTATTTCAAATAATAAATAATATATAATGTATATTATTATATATTATATTATAGATTGTATATTATATGATATACATGTAAAATATATAAATAAATAAGGTGGTTGATTGTTCCCATGCAGCCAATGCTCTCCCGGCTCATTTTTGCCGCAAAAAAATTTTTCGAGTCGTGGCCGCCTCTTGAAGATCGCGATTTGACATGTAACCTACCTGCCGAAAAAAAAATTCTAACAAAATAGCTTTCGCGCAAATTGCAATCAAATGTCTTCTGAGTGAAGGAAAAGCATAATACTTTCGTGCCAAGACCCGTTGAAGTTTGATCAACACTTTTTACCGAGAGTTTATGACCCGAGAAAACTGTAAAATTTCGTGAACTTTTGGATATTTTTACGGAACTCTGCCATTTTTTCATAGCTATTTAAGCTGTTTAGCGCTGTTGTGCAAGAGGCATAGAACGTGTTAAAAATATTTTGAGGGGCGCAGACTTGGAAGAGTACGCAAAAAAAGAGAGAAAAATCATGAATTTCGGAAATATTGCTTTTTACCAAATATTCAGCCGTCAGTTGCACACTGAGGTGGTCCTGATAAAAATATGAGACAAATTGCATTTAATAGTACGCTCCTTGAACAATTAGTTGACACAGTTTCATTGAAACACTTTTTGTTTTAGCAGCGAAAAATATTTTGAACTTGACCACCCCCAATCACATCCGGCATTGCCCCGCAAGGCTGCTTCAGCCGAAGACGCATCGCCGCCGCAGCCGTCAAACGGACACTGGAGCTGCCCAAACCGATTTCCTTTCTTCAGAGAAAAAGACAGGGAGAGAAAGAGAGAGAGAGAGAGAAAAGTAAAACAATCTTCCAAGCTTCCGGTCCTCACGAGAACGACCTACTGTGGCGACGCAGTTCAGTAGGAGCCCTGGGCCTGGTGCGGAGGGGATATTTATTAGAACTTTTTCTAGAATTTTTAGGAAAAAAAAGAAGAGGAAAGGTCAGCCAAACGGTATGTTGGCTTGCTATTCCGCAAAACAGAGAAAGAAACAAGGGATGTACTTCGGCGACAACGGGCACTGGCGGTCTATTGAATAACCGTAATCTGCTCGAGCGATCACGCACACAACGCTTACTAGCACCGACTCAACGGCGCCAGGCTATAAAGGGTGTAATGGCATAGTGGTTAGCGTGGCCGGTTTCCAACATCTGTTTGTACGCAACGCAAATCGGTTTGGGCAGGTCCCGTGTGCGTTTGGCAGCAGCGGCGGCGATGCGCCTTGGGTTGAAGCAGCTTTGCGGGGCAATGCCGCATGTGTGCGGTGGTGGCTAGATATATCATCTAGCCTTTCATGCAATACCCACATATTACTCAGACATGGGGTTGTGCACTCGTCAAGTCACTCCGGTGACTTTTTTTTCACACCTCCTCACGTGTATTATGTGGAAATAAATATTATTGTTTTTATTATTGTATGTGAACACCAATAATAATAATAATGGTACCGTGCTGCTACACGTAAGGTTTGCCTGTCTATATTATGGCGACATGCTGCACGCTCCGCAGGGTAGGACTGGATAATTTCGACCACGTGGGGTTCTTTTGACGTGCACAGGAAATCTCCAACACACGGTGCTGGAAGCAATGTTTACCTCCCCCCCATTGCTCCCGTCCTCGGCCGGGTTTGAACCAGCGATCTTGAGCTCAGCAATCCAACATACGTAAAGGATGTAACTGCTTCGAGAATGTCATTGTTAATGGTGCATAAGGGGTGGGACAATGAAGTGCGTGAGCGAGGGAATCTTATACAGGGTGTCCCAGAAAACGTGTCATTGAATTATAATAAAAAAACTACGCCACCTAGAATCATGCGGTCAACGGCATTTGCTCTTATTAGGTTTTTGCCACCTTGTAAAGTTAATGTCATGTACCCCAAGTTTAATTATGCAAATATTTGCGAAGTGAACTCAGAAATTTGCCAAGGGAAGGTCACTTTTTTACCCCACCAATATGAAGAGCGTGCCGAATTCACTCAAATTCATGATAATTGACAGTGATATTCACGAGCTATCCCATCGGAAAAAATAGCCGAATATCATGCTTTTCGGAGCGCCGGACCATAACGCGCGATGTCTTTCTGAGCGCAATCGCTCCCAGTCCGACGAAAGAAGGTTCCGAAGCCAGCCCACAGAGTGATAGTAGAAAAAGTAACAGCTCTTAAAATTGGGAGAGGGAAAGCATTATCCCAGCGAAAGTCGGACGTGATAAGCCATGCCTGCGTTATCTCTTTCTGCGATGCCGGGGTGGGCTGGGTTTCCAACCTCCTTTCGTCGGACTGACACAGATTGCGCTGAAAAATTCATCGTGCGCTATTCTGTGCGACCTCCGTAGAGCATGATGTTCGGCTATTTTTTCCGACGGGATAGCTCCTGAATATCCCTGTCAATTATCATTAATTTGAGTAAATTAGACACGCTCTTCACATTGGTGGGGTAAAAAAGTGACCTTTACTAGGCAGATTTTTATTTATTTTATTCATTTATTTATTTATTACCATCAGAACGATGGGGGAGCCGAGACAAAAAGCTGGAGGCTTGAGAAACGTCTCGGCCCCCTTACAATCAGGGCAACTGGACAAGACATGCAACACTTATACAAACTCCAAAGAAAAAAAAACGATCAAGACATAATTTTCAAATTCACGCTTACCACAATTGAAGGATGTTTACAGTAACACCGCAGTTAAAACAATACAATAATTACTGATATCAAAAGAACATGCTATATGCAACAGATAAGCAATCAGGGTTGCAGATGCAACGCGTGCAGTTCGGAGTAAATATGCAATTAGAACAGCTTAATATCAGTTTCAAGGGTAATGTTTTCAGCTCTCTGAAGGACACGCTACAGATGTCAATACAATGTAGATGAAGGGCATTCAAAAGACGAGGATCTGTTACCTGTAATCTCTGTAGTCCATAACCTGAACGTGAGAACGGCACATAGTAGATGTCCGAGTTACGAAAGGCGTAAGATTTCTTATTTTTTGTGACTTGTGATAGGGTGGCCAAGTCGTTTTGGTTCCTCATGGAGTGTTTATATGAAAGAGCAAGGCGATACGTATATTGTTGAAAGATCGATAGGATATGGTGTTTGCGAAAAAGGGGCTTTGTTGTAATGTCACGTGGGGCTCCTTCGATGATACGGATGGCCCTCTTTTGCAGAGTGTGAAGACGTTGAAGAGACGTCTTAGATGCTGATCCCCATACGAGGTTGCAATAACTTAGTCTGGATTAGTCTGGAATAACGAAAGCTGGAGCCGGGGTAGAGGTACGAAGTTGCAATCAACGGGTTTCGTGTCATTGTATCGCCCGCTACAACGTTCTCATTAGTTTTTTTGGCTCAAATCTTTATAATTAAAAAAACTGACTAACTGATTTCACAAATTAGTTAATTACAAAATACAAAATAGTTTGAGCTTCCGCACACCACTGGTAACGCTATGCAGTCCGTCTTTTTGGTGTGCGATGAACCATTCTATTTTTAAACTTTGGCTCATTTTTCGTGAAACACCCTGTATATACTGTGCACACCTCGAAATTTCAGAATATGATAATTGATCCCGTGAAAGTAGGGTAGCTTGAACGACTCACGCTTACCCCTCATAGCACCAGTATAATTCATTGAGACGTACCGCAAAGTGGTAGATATGCTATCTCATAAAATTTATGTATTCGATTGCTTGAGCTCTCTCTACTCTTACGTCACAATTTTCTTCCCAATTGCAGTCAGAGTTTTTCTAGAAAATTTAAAAATTGAAAAACTACGGGTAACACTGTGCCGAAGTTGCCACGCACCTCGCATTGCTCCTCAACTACGGTGGCGAAACAACATTGCACGCGCGCAACACTGGGCCTCAAACGGAAATAAGTCGGCTCCGTGACGGCTACGTGCCGATCAGGAGCAGCAAAGCATTCTCGGGAACATATATCATTGTTGCCTGACGAATTGGGGATGATTTTCCATGTTCATAACGTGTTGCGCTAGGTGTACAAGCAAGAAACAGTTAAGGGGACTATCGCATCGGGGGACGTATGTATGAGACCGATACGGTAATGTTCGTCACCTCTTCACAGTCAACTTGGCCAAGTTTTTATTCCGAAAACTGTTTACATATTAAATAAACGAGTTTTAAAGATTCGCACTCCCTCTGCAGCTAAAACCATGATGACATAAGCCAGGCACACGAAAGGAACGCAGCGCAGGTGATTATCTCCGAGGTCGTCTGCTTGGCGTTCGCATCGCAGTATCCTAAGTGAAAAGTCATCGGTAAATACGCCGACTTTCGCTTACCGCTGAGAGTTCTGACATTACCATCTTGCGTGGAACATTGTGTTGCGCTCCTGGCTGTACGAGCACGTTCCACGCTAACCAGAAATAGCATTCCACAAGCCAGTCACACTCTCCAGGACCAGCAGACGCCGTCCCCTCGTATTTCCGCTCCCCCGCCCGCCTGTCGGTAGGCCGGTTGCCAAGGCTACCAAGGTCCCTCCCGCCGTTCTTTGATTGGTCTTGTCCGTGCCAAAGGGCGCTCACTGATTGGCCTTGTCCATGTGACGTTTCCAGAGAGGGAATTCCGGAATGCTCTCAATAGTCTGCTCTTGACATGCGCTACATCAAACTGCACAGGAACAGCGCAATCAATTCGCGTCGGATTTTCGGCGTTATAGACCTCAACCGAAGAAACGTCAACGTGACGTACTCATGACGTTTGCAGACAAAGCGAAACAGAGACAGCACGGACGGAGAACACCGCTGTTTCACAAAGCCGTATTCCTTCACGAAGGCTTGGTTCGCTTCTTTGTATTAATGCTACACAAAAATGAGGTCACGTTTTTAGTCACTTTGGTGTCTTCATTCGCGTTCCCAGTCCATCCCGGAAAGAACAGAAGGCTCCACCCAAGGGTTGGTTGCATCATCTCGAAAGTCAATGTCGTAATCCTGTGCGGAATGTGGTTTCTTATTACGACTTCCTTCACGCTCGCTTTGTATAGAGACACCACGCGCACTCCGAGGGAAACTCGTGCCCCGGTAGCCATCTTTAGAAAGCGCTACAGAAAACATGGGGCTACCGGAACAATGGAGCAGAACAAGGCCATACAACTAATAATATTGCTGACAGACGCGACGTAACACACACAAGACGAGACAGACGATTTCTTTAGAGGCCTTTCGAGATCGAGACGAGACGAGAACATTCTGTGTGTTACGTTGCGTCTCTCAGTAATTTGTACCAACCTGCCCGGTCTTTGTTACAACTATGTTTGTTACAAACTTTGTTACAAATATGTAAGGAATTGCATAAAAACCTAACAGTATGAAAAGCTATATTTAAACGTAGGAAGGGAGTTGCCTCAGGACAGAAGCCGCCGATATTTCGAACAGAGACTGTTCTTCTTCTGGGCCCAGAAGAAGAACAGTCTCTGTTCGAAATATCGGCGGCTTCTGTCCTGAGGCAACTCCCTTCCTACATTCTACCGGTTCGCTGGATTTCTACCCATCTATATTTAAACGTGGTTTTCTTGTGACTTGTTGATTTTCTTTTTTCTGTAGTAGTTCCAGTCTACAAGTTGGCGGCGCTGTTGTACCATCTGACGTCATTTGTTTGTAAACAGGGATAGGTCTATTGTCAGTGATGAACGCGGAGTAAAACGGCACTATAGTTTTCGGAATCGATCGGGACGGATGCGATAGACCCTTTAAACTACGCCGTCAACTTAAGCTACATGTCTGCTGCTTTGCGATACCTTTAAGTGCAGATGTTCGGCCCCATCTCATCATCGTATCTCTATTTGTGTGTGTGTGTATGTGTTCGGCGTACTGATACCATGCCACTTCTTTTGGCTGGCACCGCGAAAGTAAAATATTACGTTTCGAAATCTGGAATGAGCTAGAAACCCCACCCTGTTACCTACACTGTGGCCGTAGCGCTCCGACTTTTTCTCCTCGCCGCTCTGGCTGGTTGCGTCTGCAACTTACGTTCTGCAACAATGCAAAAGACTGGAAAACTGTGACACTTTAATTAGGTCGTCGTTCTAATTAAGGACATTGAAACTGGACTTGTAAACCATGCATGTACCTCTCTCGAGCTCCTTTAATTAAGAGGCACCGGAGTCAACATTCTCGAGCCTTGTATTAATTACCAATGCACGCATTCGTAGCTGGAGAAAATATCGGAACTGATTCTGTAGACATGCTGTAATTTCGCTCGAAGCGGGGCAGTTAACGGGAACAGCAGGTGTATCTCAGCGTTCATGCCGGTAACTGACCCTGTGTGTCGATTTATCGGTAAATATGTCCCCTCTCTCCAAGGTCGAAAATAAAGTTGTTGTTGTTGTTCGGTAAATATGCTCGATATCTACATTTCCCCTAAAGATCGCTAACTGTCGCACTGTGAAAACGCATCATCCGTGGCGGAGGGCACCACAGGGGAGTATGGAGAAGGTGCTCTTGGAAAACTGAAACAAGATATAGTTTGGTACAGTTAGGAAAATTGCTACGAGGGACAGGGGATATCAAGCAACATTTCTACATTGGATTCTTCTTGTTCGGGTAGTGGGCCGCACCTCATGTGGAAAATTTCCCCAATCATCTGTTGTTTATCTGTTACTGTTTGGAAGAAAGCTACCACGTCTAGTCCGGTTCATCCGTGTTTTGCCGTCAATACACAAAACCAAGGGTCAATAACGAGTATCGGTGAGATACGAAGAGATTCCTATTACCATTTCAATTGGGCTGATCTCGTGCTAACACATTTGTTGTTGAAGCGGAATGTTATGGGTACCTGACCTCCGCATGACCTTAGCATATATATATGAGAGATATGACGATCTGTATTCTAATCTCCAAATGCTAATATCTATAACGGGAAGAAAACAGCGCAAGGCAAACGAGGACAGAGGGAAACGATACAAGTAGTAGAAGGGGAAAGATACTGCTAACCAAAGATACTGGTGACCATCGGTACCCTCCGCTCCAGAGAGGAAGGTATTTGGAGCAAGATACTTTGCGCCAAGGAGGAGCGCGCGCCAAGACCGCCCCGCGCGTTTCGCGGCCGCGCATCGCGTAGAGAGGGGTTTCCTTCTCGCGTTTGAACATGCATCAACATGCAAAATACATCTTATTCCCTTTCCACATCTTTTCTTACATCCCCGAGCGGGGAGTTTTCCTACCGTACTTAACATAGCATACTTCCCTCCTGAAGACATGCAAGCAATAGACATACACATTTGTACAAGTGAAATATTTTATTAATGCCAATTAAAACCAATGGTACTTAGTAATGACAATTAAAGCCAATAGTACTGGGGATTACCAATTGTGTTGCCAATCTGCGTGAAGGAGAAAACCCCAGCGGAAAAACCTTCACACCTGAAACAGAAGAAACATACAAGACAGTACACACTTTCTACAACAGAAAAATATTTTTTATTACATATTTAATAAATGTAATAATGATTCAATTCAACCTTCATGAATTACACCCCTAAGGGCGTTCGGATCTGAAACATAACATAAATTCAGCATTCGTCACATTGCTTACCCAACCAGATGACTCACTGCAGCAGTAGCAGCGATGATCTGAAAGAGAACCTAATATTAAGAACAACATCCACATTTCCATTCACTTATACATACGCTGCATAGGGGGGCCAGGGTAATCCGAAAACAAATACAACAGCTATTAATATCATCTACATAAAATGATATGCCATTGGAACTCTATATCCTGAAAGAGAACGTTCACTAATACATACACCGCATTGAGGGGGCGGGGTAGTCTGAAAACAAAGGCAACTATTACTATCATCTACATAAAAATGATATGACAATAGACCTAAATAATTCTGAAAGAGAACATTCACTAATACATACACTGCATTGGGTGGACATAGTAATCTGAAAACAAAGACAACAACTATTAATATCAAGCATGGTAACGAGACCTATAACTATATACTCACTGTCCGGTGGTGGTACCCGGTGACCGTCTAAAAGATATTTGCGGTTAAGATCAAACATAGAAACGGGGTCCATAACTATACTCACTTTCCAGTGGTGGTACCCGGTGATTATCTAAAAAGATATTCGCTATTAAGATCAACTAATCAAAGTCATATGCTGGTACATACTTTCATTCGCTACCACACAAACTGATTCATCTGAAATGAAACTCATATATTAACATGAAATCTATGAAATGCCGCTAATACATACAGCTTGGTGGTGGTGACTCAGGCGCTGAAAAGAACGGAACTTTAGATACTTCTTGCTTTTCATATTCGCCATTTCCTTACCGTCTTCGAAGTAGAAGACCGGGCTCGATGTGAATACTGAGAAAGATAACATCTTAAGAAAATGAACTTGAGGAGAAAAAACACCAAAACTCACCATTATCATCATCATCTTCAAAACAAGAGAAAACTGAGCAAGACAACTTTCGTAAGAAACCTAACTTTAAGGTAAAAACCATCAAAACTTACCACCATCGTTGGCCATGTTCCTTCGAAGTGATGCTCTAGGAACCAAATCTTCGTTTTTTAAAGCTGACGCATCCTCATTATCATATCACATCGTCTCCTACTTTGTATAAATGACTTTTAGCAACAAGGGGGTGGGCTGGAGAAATCCGCATGTAGCAAAAGTCTCTGTAGTAAACAACCAATTGCAAACTAAGGAAAAATGCAACCAATAGGGAAAGTATGCACATCCTTTCCATCAGATTCCTTTTCAACATCCCCCTCACCGTCGACGATGTGCGCAGAAGTGCTCCGCGGTCTCGGAGGACGATTGTATGTATAGAAAGTTTTCCCGTTTTTCCCCTCTCTAAAAAATGTGATTCTTTGTTCAGATTTTGATTGCCTTCTGACGGGGGATCGTCCTCTTGTGAAGACATTGAAGCCCCCACCCAGAACTTTCTTTATACAATATGATGACCATAGGATTGTGGTCATCGAATCCATCTCAATGGCTAGACAATAACATCCGACCTTATCTCGGTTGCCATCCAAGCTCGGATCAACCATGAAGCCCAGTGAACGATTTGCTTTGACGGTACAATGGCTGATGTACAAGGATTTGATGAAATTAAACTCCTATCTGGAACTGCAATGGGCCAGAGGCTGATTTTCGTCTCATTATGCAAATTCTCCCGTTTCCGATGTGGACGAAACGAGGAAAGATTAGTCGGAGGCTCCAACGCTTCGTCGCCATCAAGTGTGACTTGTTGCGACGGTATCGTCAGGGTGACAATATCTCTCCAGCCATACTTAATGCCGAACTCAAGCGACCAGTAATTCGAAACTTTTACATCCAACACTCGGAATACATCGTGCGTCGCAAGAAAGATGGTTGTCGCAAGGTGTCGAGTCTGGAGGACTATCTTAAAGAGGTCTGTACATTGAAGAAATAAAATGAGACATTTTTTTTTAAATGAGGTATTCCTCTTCAATCATTTTTATTATCTTGAGGTCATTGTGTACAAGGTCATTGTGTACAAGGTTATTGTCAAACAAGGACACAATGCTCTTGAGTTGGTAATTCTTACAAAGGCGGGAAGCAAAGAAACAAACAAAAAGTCCACAGTGTGAGCTGTAAATGCTTTGAATGCATTTCTCATAATACTGATCAACAGGCAGATTTAGCAGCTCTTCTTCATCCGTGGTAGATCAAAGCTGTCCACATAGACGTACTTGTCATGTCTCTCATGTACAATAGCCAGTGTTCTCCGGGACCGTCGTGTGGGTGTGTATTGATAACTATAAACCCTTCTGTCGTTAAACTTGGTACCATATCAATTGCAAAGGTCCCGCGATACATATTCAAAGTTTCATGGTTCAGAGAAAACAATAATTCCAGATCAAACACATTCATACTTAGTCCACTCGAACAACAAGATCACCATCGACTGATAAAATCTTGGGTGCTTCACTAATAAGTATAACGACACTGCGCAAGGTAATGGCTTAGCAAACTTCATTTCTATCCTGCAATTGCCCTTGCGCAATGGATTAAGGTAGGAACCAAAACTTTCGTCAGCACTCAAGTTCCAATGCATGATAAAGGAATTTGTTTTATATTTTTCATAACTTAACTCAACATGTTTTTCATTCAGTTGATACAAGAATTCATATATACACAATGACGTCCATAGGACGTCCTATGGATATCTGTTTGGGAATACAGGATATCCATGGGATGTCCAAACATATCCGGCGGACATCCATGGGACATCCCGTTGTCTGCAAAAAGACGTCCTATGACCTTTCCTGGGGACATCCCGTGGGACAAGTCTGGGATATGATCAGGCTTTGATCGGATATGCCATACCGTGCCTTCACGGTATCCGATATGCTTTAAGACTAGCTGAAGCAAATAATTTTCACGTGATCAGAGCAGTTTAAATGCTTTCATGGCTTCTTTATTTCAAGGAACTTCAAGTGATGTATAGCTACACAATGTTAAATATTACACAATATGCATAAAAAGAAAATGACATTTGACTTGGATGATAACAAAGCAGATAAGTGCTCAATGCATGAACGCATAAAAGCTCTAGAAATTACATCACATCAACATCTAAAGCTGCTGAGAGGTGAAATCAATTTGTAGTCTGCATATTGCAGTGACGAGCAGAAACTGTGTTCTCAGTCATTAAGTCCACAAGGGGTGCTTTGGAATTAATGGTGGCTGGATGGCTTACAGGGTCAGACCACACTTTGCCTTGTATACAGGGAAAAGCTGAACGATTCTTGCGCCAGCAGTTAGAAGTATCCATAACTCTAAACAAATAGTCGATATGCTTATTTGGACCGAAAACGGCATCCCTCTATCTAGAAAAGGCTCTGTAAATGTACACATGACATATGGAACTAAAGGATCATCACCTTGGTGCTGTTATTTAACGTCATTACATCAATGGGCTGAAGCACCATTCAGCATAAATGAGTAAATAATGTCATCGCATTAATGCGCTGTAGCACCTAGCAAACACCGTCATCACATAATTCGTTCGAAGCACCTCCTAGCAAAAATGAGCAAACACCACAAAGCCACTTCCGTGCAGTACACATCAGATTCATGTAGAAATTCGTCATTTCAGTCGAGATAAGTTGTACTACGAGCCTTCAAAAGTGCCTTCCACCTTTGTCATCTGAGCAAAACCATTTTTCACAATCCCTGATACAGATATTTGAGTCTTCTTTAACTGACCCAATGAACATTATTTGGCTACAATAATATGCACAAAAATACCAATCACTTCAAAGAGAACCTTATTTACTCCCTGCTGGACAGCGTGGTCTCGTAACAAACGACCCGAACAAGAAACACGTATCACGAGTCCGATATGAGAATGCGAGCCAAGTGCAGTCTTTACAAAACACATAGATGAATAAAATGAATAACGTCATCTATATGGCACTTCACACTTCATTATTCTGTAGTCTACTCTACAGTTGGCCTCGGCCAAGACGAAGTGTAAGCAGCCCAGTTTGGGAGTTCAAGATAACACTACAAGAGCTGCAATGGGAGCTCTAAAATATAGCATGGAATTTCAAACATTCTGAGCAGGAAGAGGAAGAAGTGTTCCCACCTTGATTTTTTTTCGTTTCTTTGTTCATCAAGGTCAAACCAGGGAAAAGAAAGATAAACCAAGAGGCGGGGATACTTCTTCCCTGCAACAATCAAGCTGCCTGCTTTTGCAACAATCAAGTCGGCAGGACTGAAGCATCACTTTTACTTTTTTCGACCGTTTCTGCTAATACTGCGCATAGGTTTTGCTGGGTCTGCGGTCATCCGGAGGGCACTTCATATTTCTGTTAAAAAATAGGGGTGCAGTGCTTGGCAATTTTCCTAATTTGATTAAAAACATAAATTTCCGTCAATTAAAAATCCCGTCAGCAAAGCCAAAGTGTCGGCAAAAGTTGCCAGAGGGTAATTGCAAAAAATCCCACAATCCTATACGGCGTGTACGTCTACGGTTAGAATTTATCACGATAGGTGAAACATCCTGTATGTGCGGCCTTCTACGTTGCAAGGTTATATCTGGCTCTATTGTTGTCACCTTCCAATACACACGAACACAAAGACAACTCGAACAATATTCGAGTTGTCTTTATGTATTATTATTATTCACAATCAAGCTTATTGCCCTCACCAAAAAGTTAGTAACTACAGTCAAACTCCTTTACAACGAAACCCAGGGGACAGCAAAACAAATTTGCAGTAAAGGTATTCTAGTTAAAAAGGATGTCCATTATTGGACCTATAGGGCTCCAGCGGGACCGCAAAAAAATTTGCTGTAGTGGTATTTTCGTTAAAAAGGTGTTATCTGTAAAGGAGTTTGACTGCATTTGTCACAATTATGGTCTGCTCCCGAGCTCTCTACACAGAATAAATTTTAACATGATCCCACCTTCTGTTTCATCAGCTGAATTTTTTTGTCCAACATTATACATGGAAAACCCATTGATATTGTCGATGTGTATTGCATGGAGATGACAATGGCATAACACTTTTCATTTTGAAGGCAACACCTGCATAGCCCTCAGTCTGCAGCCAAATATACAGAGGAAATAAATGTTTATCTACCACACTCTCAGAGAACGCACTTTTTTTTCTCTCGTGAAATCTACAGTCAAAGCTAGGCCTGAATAGTTTCGCACGGATCGGTCCAGCTGTCGCTGCTGTTCTGTGTAGTACTCCGAGCCCTTATCTTTTGTCGACGTCCTGTCATGAGGTTCTTTGGCGTGCCTCAGCCAGGACTTTATGTGATGCTCTGCTTTACTGCGGGTCACGTCCTTGAACAGCCGGTTTGACATTACAGTGCCTATAATTAAAAACGTGACTTGGCTTCAGAAACACAGGTGACAAGTCAGATATACAGAATATGCAAACACAAGTATTTTAATACTTACTGCAGCATGAATGCGAAGGTGTGGGAAAATGCTTATTACTGAGAACAAATTGTTCAGCACCATGACGTCCTGTCATGAGGTTCTTTGGCATGCCTCAGCCAGGACTTTATGTGATGCTCTGCTTTACTGCGGGTCACGTCCTTGAACAGCCGGTTTGACATTACAGTGCCTATAATTAAAAACGTGACTTGGCTTCAGAAACACAGGTGACAAGTCAGATATACAGAATATGCAAACACAAGTATTTTAATACTTACTGCAGCATGAATGCGAAGGTGTGGGAAAATGCTTATTACTGACAACAAATTGTTCAGCACCATAGCTGCACATGCATTCCTTATAGCAAAGTGGGACGGACTAAGTACTGTTCTTGTAGCCAGCACTGTAGTTAAAACTTACCATATCACTATTCGAGTCCAACTTAGACACATCGCAGTAAACCATGATGAGGGAGTTCACGAAAATGAATAGGACTGCATAAGAACTTATGGAATCTTACCAGAACTTACATCACAGCATAACAGGTCACAGAACTTCATCTTCCCCTTGCCTCACTGCGAGCTGGAGGAGGTTGCTACTTTGTCCTTCATGAGCGCTCGTAAAATTCTCAGTTTCTCAGGTGAAACTGATTAGCAGGCCACGTCACTCATCTTTTCACGTAAATATAGGACCTCGAAGAGCAATTTTTTTCGCACCAGTCGCCGCTGCCCGACGAAATGAACTTCTGTTGGAGAAATGTTCAAAGTCAAATTTGCTCCTCGCTCAAGTCTATTATCACGAAGTTGGAACACCAGCTTGCCTTTCTGGTATCCTCAAATGTTAAAAGCTTCGGTTCTTCAGTAGAAAATTCTACGGTGAGAGTGAAGAAACCCATCAGCCATCTCACACTTTTATCGACAACAAATAAGTATAGAGAAGCTGAACAGACTAGTCACTTCTTTAGGCAATAGAACAGCCTATGCCCGAACCACCCTAGAAGCAAACCTCGGTAACATCAGCGTTGGGAGATAACGAAATTAATGGCATTGTAAGTACAGTTAAATACCTTGATGTCGAAAACGTTGTGCTTCATTTGAGGAACACACAATGTTGAAATTTGTCAGCCTTAGTCAGGCTAGCATTTCCTTTTGAGACACAGTACTAAACAAGTCATACCTGAATATGCTATGTTTCTTGCTCACACTGTTAGAAGCAGCGAAAAAGCTATAATTACTCTGTCCTGTGCGTCCTGGGTATGTTCTGAAATATTTGAGAGCGCACTCGCAACTTGATGTTATGTATCAGAATCTTCACCGTGCTCACTGTTCGCGCAGTAGTGCTAGCAAAGTCTGAGATGTCGAGCAAGCTGACGAAGGAGCGCGTTGAACAGCTGCTTTTCACACGTCAGTGGAAAATGCCATCGACCTTGTAATTTTGTCAACACAAAACACAATGGGATCTGCACTACACGAACGCATGCACATAAGCACAAACGAAACAGCTCAGCTTTCTATTTCACAACACAAATACAAACATTCGTAAACAATCCTTCCTGACTTATTACCTTCACACTTTTCACTCACCCATTGTGAAACTCGGACACACGTACAGGCGTGAACACCATAAACGGACACTGCAACGAACGCCACAAAACAAATAACGGATTGGATTGGATCGGCCTTTTGTGCCCTGCGTTGACCGCTCGGGGTACCGACCATGGTTGCTGACTTTCTAATTCTTTTATGACGGAGCCAGCGAGCGCGGCAGTGTATTGCTGGATTCGGATGCGTGTGCGCGCGTCATATGCGTTTGTTTTTTAGTGGTGGAAGGGGCGTCAGCGACACAAGTGAACACCACTTTGTGACCACGCAGATGCACACACATCCTCACACATCGTGTTGATTTGCAAATCGTCGAAGAAATGAGGTCGCGGAGTTGCGTTTTCATTGTAAAGAGTAGCGATTCAGGCGCCGTTTCAAATTTATGTCGCAGGCCACATTGCAAGGGATACAGAAAATATTGGATGTAAAAAATTTAATAAACCAGGATCTAGACCGCGCTTAGCGCGTAGGTCCTGGCCGCACTGCCAGGCAGCGCTCGTCATGGGGTCATTCACATTGATGGGGCAAGTTGTTGTGCAGTATATTCAAAGGGGGATATATATATATATATATTATATATTGAGTGGTATAATCAAAGGGTAATAAAGTACAGTACAACGTTTTGGGACTGCCCTTTACATACAGTGGACTTTTTCAGTAAGCGTGTCTAACTGCAGATATATGTCGTTTTTTTCTGCTTCAGCCACAGCGTATTTTCAGGCGATCAGATACACACTTATGCGATTTTATTGGTAACCACAGTCCCGAAATTTCACCTGCTCAGGAAGCCAAATGACGAAGGACAAAAATTATCCCGGCTAGACGCCTATGGGATATTCCGAGTCTTGTCCTGCTGAAACATGCGTGGGATATCCCCACAAAGTTTCAGCGGGACATTCTTATTTTTGGGACCTGATGGGAACGCCAGGACATCCGAGGGACCTTGTGTGTTGTCTGGGTTGCTCTAGCCAGATCATTTTCCCAGTCATAGGACAGTTGTTTCCTGTATCCATCAACTGATAGTGTTACAGAACTAACGTTGAAATGCTCTAAACAAAAGGGGCTCGATTTGTAATCACCCTGATAAGCCTCGGTGCGAACTAGACATACAGTAAGTTGATCAGGTATTCTATCTGGGAATAAGTTTTCAAAGATTGCATCATGAAGGCCCGGCGAAAGCGAGTGAACTTTGCTTTCTAGTCCACGCATGATGTATCATGCCGGGGATGATCTAAGGGTTTTCTGGTGTGCAATAAAACTTGAGTTGCTAACTTTGACTTTGCGTGCTACAAGTGCCGCGCTGTGGATTTTCAATTGACGCTTATGAGTTTCATTGGTGCCAGTTAGCAATCTAAAGCTATCCATATTATGTAGAGCAGTCACTCGAACCCCCACACCAGTTAACAAAAGCCTCCCTTGGTTTGTGAGGTTGGTGTTAACTTTCTTAAAAATTTCAAATAGTTTCCCCCCACTTGTCCTAGCAATGCGCAACTTTGCATCCCGAGCGAGTGGATCATTTGCTGCATGCTCTCCTGTGTCATATGTATACATTGCACAATCATCTAATGTCTTCTGCAGATGAGTATTCGTATGAAGTAGGGTATCAATCATACATCGATAGGAGTTCAAACAGTTACTGCTCGCAAGACGTTGATTCAAGTGAATGGTTACATATTTAAATAAAGCGGCACCAAAGTTGTTGACTGGGAATAGAGTGTCCTCAGTGATACCGTCTGCTCTTCGAGTAATTGGTTCACTCCCATCCGACCTCAATATCTGCATAGTTATATTAAAATAAAGTGATGATAAATCGAGATACCAGTCTGAGAAATTTGTAATGTTCCATTCTATCGTCGATTCTCCTCCGCTGATTGTAGAAACAGGATAATAAACTTGCGTCTCGCATGATTCTATTGAAACTTGGGTAGGAGGTATGTTGGATAACTCACACCCCCCTTCAAAGCCAGCTGGGACTGTGCGTGTACAAGGTTGACCTGCGACATCTTTGCAAATGAAAGGGCACAATGCTTTCCTCATAGCTTTATTTGTTAGCATCTTACCTGAGCAAAGAGACTTTTTTTTCTTCCAACCCCCTTACCTTTTGACATTGCCCTCACAACCCAACCCTACCTGGGTCACCTGTTTTCCGGAATGCGACGCCCAATCGCGATTCGAAGCATTGTCCACCTCACTTTCTACACGTGAAAGGGCAACCCATTGTCGCGACTTCTAACCCCTCTTGGGCGCCAACCCACACCCGTTTTCGGAGTGCGACTCTTTTCCATGCAAAAACCTTTTCTTTATAAGGAAGCAACATCAATGTGTGAAAAAAGTGTCTTCTTTATTTCATGGTTATACAGAGGATTAATCGAAAATGTCTCTTCTCTTCCTCTTTTTCCTTCGATGTCCACTGCCAGCAATGTCCTTCAAAATCTGTGTCCCTAATTCATTTGAGCTTGTTCTCAGTGCTTGCTTGATGTTTTGCCCTTCAGATAACTTTTTCGCCAAATTTTTCGCTGCGCTCATCGCAGTACGGGCTATGTAAGGCTTTGCACGATGCAAAAGTGACAATGCTAGCTTACGCAAAGAACTAAAGAAGCCATTCCCAGTTTGAAACAGTGGTCCTTACAAGATCACCAAGTCGTGATCCATAATGGATCTCTGGCACTTCTTTAAGATACACTTTTGAAGTGTAGAACTAGAGCTGTATGACTTGGTCCTCTAAAATGAAGTGGACGACCTGTCTCATCATACAACTTAATCGAAATTGACGTGATTTCGTTCTGTAACAGCTACAAATATTGCACGTTATGAAAGCTGTAATGAATCTGGGGATCATCTTTATGTAAATATGGGACGAGTTTCAAAATGGGAAACTTTTTTGCACCTATATGAGATGATTCGATAATGGCACAATAAATCATGAAATTATGAAACAGTGGTTTAAGATTGAGTGGTGTGGTTCCGGTGGGGCTGTTTTCAATAGACTGAATTGGTGCGTAACCCAACATATTACCACGGTCCCTTGATAGCTTTCTGGTCATGCAGCTCCGTCAAAAAGTTGGCCTAGGGACCACGGGAGCCGCGTGGTGGCGCCGTGATCGGAACGCGGTAGAATCTCTCGCTCGGGCCAGTCATGCGAACGGCAGATGCAATGTTGTTTTTGCGTTTTTCCAGACATCCTACGAGAAAATTATTTGTTGCAATGGTTTTCTGCTACGTTGCAGCAACTATAATCGAATAATCGTTTTCTGTTCGGCATTATTTTATGCGTAAAGCTGCTGCCGACCACTTCGAGTGGCACGGATGTATTGTCGCGAGTCTCCTATCTTCAAACCCTCAACCGGAGATTCTAGCGCAGTTTATGTGCATAGGGCACGGTGGTAAGGTGATCTGTACTTTACTTAGTGGGTACAGTACATTTTACAGTTAATTGCGGACAGTTGCGGCGCCCATGACGGCGTACTAATTGACGCGATCGGCCGATCGTAAACATACCAGTCCTTTCACGAGGTACCAGATGAGTTACTCTCAATTGTTGCCACAAAGCTGATGAAGACAAAAGTATAGCGTCTAAAAAGATCCCGACTGACAGACATGTCACGAAATTTAACCGCTGTGCCCTTGTCCCGTCATCTCTTGTTTTAGTCATCTATCGTCTGGACCTCATTTCTTTTATGAGACTGAAAGGAACCGCGATGTATCCGACATGCTTCCGTGAATCAATCTCGAGCGGCCTTTTTATCCTGCCATGCTAAAAGGCTTTAATGATGCGTACTTTATTTAGCGTGTAAAGGACTTACTACAGTTAATCGCAGACAGTTACATGACCGCTTAGAGGGAGCGTTCACATGTAGCAACTTGGCAGTTCCACCCACAAGCAACCTTACGGCAACCGGAGAGTGTGGGTTCGAATCCAACTGGTGGAGTCTTTTCCTTATCAACCGTTTGTCAAATTACAGTCTTTTTTTTGCGCGAATATATCATTATTACCTTCTAGAATGGCAATTGACATATTTTCGTGACGTTTGTAAAAAAAAAAGAAAGAAAAATCAAGCTATTTCTGAGCTGCACGTGCAGGATTTGAACACGTGAATCCACGCCCTCGGGAGCAACGTGACAGTACTCCTCTCGCTGACTGGCCAGCGCGCGAGCAACTTTTCAAGTATTCGTTCGAGGAGCGATTACGAGCAACTTGAGTTGGTGGAGGTTGCCGGTGTCGACCGACTGCCAATAACTCCAAAGTTTCTCAGAGTTGGTGGGAAAAGCTGCTCCGTGTGAACGCTGACTTAGTATTTGACGCGATCGCTCGACCGCGATTACACGATTATTACAAATGTTGACATCCCTGGGAGCCAAATCAGCTCAAAAGCCCCAGTTCCATAGCAATTTTCTTTCAGGTTCTATCCATAAAAGCACTGAGTTCGTTGTTGGTGTCTACGGCAGACGCCTTCTTTTTACGGGGTTGTTTCCCGGGCATCGTTGTCTGACGGAACGGCTTCGCAGTTTCGGCGGGCTCAGATACGACGGCAGCCGTCGAATATGCGCGGCACTGCATCTTCTCGAAGCTTTGACTTTCCACACTTGTGCAGCACTTTATCGCCATTGATGACGAGTTCGTCGTGCCATACGACATCGCTGTGGTCAAAGTGCTCTTCGCAGACACGTGTGTGTGGAGAGTCAAAACTGAACTGCCCACCACCAATGCGATGGATGGCACGTTTCCACTTCTCACGCTTGTCAGAATTCGCAGGAAAAGGGAACATATGTACACCCCCTTGCCACCCCCCGAATACCCAGAGCGACATTTGGTAACACAGCATGTCTCTGGCATGCTGCTAGCACACGGTTATAACGCGACAACAGCCGAAAAACGTGTACTGCAATGGGAGACGCAGGCGTCTCTCTCCCGCGTTCCGATGGCAGCGCCGCCACGCGGGCGCTCCGGTCCCTGGGCAAAGCTTCCCCATAGAGTTACGGAGAAGCTGCGTGACCAGGAAGCTATCAAGGGACCGTGATATTACTCAAATATTCGGAAATATCTATAGTTACTCCATCAACAGGAGTGAAAGTAAACAGCCGTGTATCTTCATTGTACGTTAGTATAGCATTGCTACCTATCACATCTCTGATTGCTTGTAGAATCGAACGCGGTGTCTCGTAATAATTTGGTGGAACTTGGACTTCTTCTGTTGCAAGTATTACTTTTTCTAGAAGAACACCAAAACTGAATGTATATGGATCTCCAATGTATTGTGTTGTATTTTCTAACAGTTTACTGGAGTTTAATTTGAGGAGTCTCTTGAGTTGTTCAGGGATAACAAAGAGACGTGGGACCAATAATGTATTGATGTTGTCTTGGAATAGTATCTTTGCATCGATTTCATATCTTTTAAAGAAGCGATTTAGTGTGACACTGATAGAGCGACCTGGTGTGAATATGATTGGAGCATATTGTGTAATGACAGTCACCTCTTCCTTTAAAAGCATCCTTGAGATAGCTTCCTCTCCCATGTAAGTGTTCTGACGTGGAACTTTAGCACCTACAACTTTCAAACCCTGTATAGTGGACACACCCATGGCTTGTTGCAGTTCTTCGTCCAAACATTTAATAGAACGAATTATTTGAGGTAGTTGGAATGTGTACCTTCCATCAACATAACCAAATGTGACGTTGAATTCTTTTAGAAAATCTTGCAGCGCGTGTTCCAAAGTCGATATCACAACAACTTCCTTACGCAGCTCAATGATGCTTCTGGAAGTAATATGTATAGTAGCATCGTTAGTCCGTGGAACGTTGTAGAATACATTAGAGATGGAAAGTTCATGCAGGCCGACTTCATATTCTTCATTCAGTTGTAGTGGTGCAGAGAAATTGTAAAGTCATTGAGACTGTTGTTCGGGTGCATATCCATGCAATCATTGGATAGGAGATACATGTAAAAATCAGAACTTCGCGACATCTTGGACCCAGGAATTAAATGAGTCATCATAGCCTAGCCATTTCACTTTATAATGTGTGACACCGTTTATTTTCTTTCGACTTACTATGCGTTCAATTGGGTATGGGTCGTCTTGCGATTTCACTACGCGTTGCAATTCATTGTGCATAGTAAGTTGCATCGTCTTCGACCCCGTCTGGACCAGCTATGTAAAACACTGGTGGATCCCAGTTCTTGTATCGTGTGATCGTGTAGACAACTAAGGACCACTGCCCAATGTACCCCTTGTCAAAAATTGATCTATTGGTGAGAACACGCACCTGATCACCAATATTCAATTGAAGCTTTTTTGGTTTGTTGTCATATTTACTGTGAAGTCTATTGAATAGTTCAATCTCATTATTTTTATCGACGTCGTTCGGGGCCATCTTGATAGTCGAGTGATATGACGAATTGTAGTCGGCGATAATCTTTGGGAGAACAGCAATGTACTTGTGATGACCTTTACTGGCAAAATAACGATAAAGTCTAGCTTTAATAGTTCTATTGCGCGTTCGATTAAAGAACATTTGTAAATAGATCTAGAGCTATAGATGTGTATTGAGTGACGTTTACACCATGTTTTCACGTGTTTGTTGTAGAACTCTCTCCCTCTATTCACCTGCAAGTGATTGGGATAGTGTTTATGGCTGTACAACTTGATCAATCCTTTCTTCACATCTTCACCACGCTTGGTCTTAATGGGTGTAGCCATGAGTCGTCTTGATAAGCAGTCTATCACAATGAGTATGAAGGAAAATTCTTTATTTTGTTTCTCGTACTGCAGGAATGAAATCAGGCCTGCTTGATGAAGATCGTCGATGTGCAGTGAGATGGTCTTTCTTCTCTTAAATCTACGTCTTCCTTCTTTGTAAAGTGTGTAGACGTCATCTCGCTGTAGTTCTTCGATTGCCTGTTTCTCAGGGATGTTTTGACCTCTGCAGTATCGGGCAACCCCCCCCCCCCCCCCCAAACCAGCATTTGGATCCCTATAATTCATTCTTCTTCTGTGATATATTCATCTGATGATGATGATGAAAGCAACTTTGTTCTTTGGGGCGATTTATACGTTTCCCAGAGTATACGTTTCCTTGCTTTCCTCTTCTGATGTATTTGGTGTGACTGCGAGAACTTTGCCACTTTTTGGTACCAAGCAGGCTTCCCTTTCTTGTGTCCGGACAGATGCAACACCAATTCTTTTATATTAGAACCAGCGATTGTTTGGTTGTTATGAATGATTTCTCCCTTATCATTCCAAGTCAAGCTGTTAGGTAGCACTGAGACTACGCGTCTTACTTTTTTAATATTGACATTAGTAGGAAGTGAATTGTAATCAAATGAGCGTCCCATTGGAAGTGACTCATCGGTTTTTTCTTCCTGTACTGTGGGTGCTGGCTCTGTTTCATTACATGGTTTCTGATTATTTTTTATAATGTAGTACATAGCAGTTAACATTCGTTTTACTTTAATATCATCGCTTTCGTTAGATTCCAGAATTGATTCGATAGGAGTCAATACGTTGACTTTTGTAGCCATTTTTTAGACACCTACCGTTTTTGCTAGAGCACGACCTGCGACACCACCGAGCACACTGGTTAATCCTGTGAGTGATAAGGGGACCAATGGCACTAATCCTCCCCTCTGACGACAGAGGAAGGATCTTAGTCTTTTTAGTGATTTGTGCAGCATTTTATATGCAATGTATCGAATGGTGTGTTTATACTTTTCCAGCTCTTTGAACAATCTGGGCGGTAGCTTCAATACCATTCAATATATTCTTACAGACTTCAGAAAGAGCTTCTATGCTATGAGGTGGTGCCTCCTTTAAAATCTCATCGCACTCTTTAGGAGTACACGTTGCATTAACTTTTAGAAAAGTTAAATGATGACGCAGACTTTTCATTTTGGCAAGAAAACAAACTGGCGAACGTTTCCAGTAATGCCTGTTTGCAGTCGAAATTGAGACTGCATCAGAGGGTGTAGGTCAAGCACTAGATAACCAAATGGTTTGTCTGTTGCCTACTCAAATGCACTGATAAAGTACGGTAATTTGGCTTTGCCAGAGATCTGGCGTCCTAAAAGTTCCAGTTCCGTGCGTGACCTTAAATTATTAAATAATATTATATATGTGCTATTGTGAGATAATGTTCTATAGCTGACGTCGTTGTGAAATAAGTACTGACAAAGAAAAATAATGGATGCGTTCTTATGATGTGATGCTCTCGTATAGAGATGAACCATTTCTTGCATCACATTCTTCTCAGTCATGAGATCGTCGACTATAATCAAAGTAGCCACGCTCTCATACATGTCTTTGGTAGCTCTTTCTGGAATGTAACCTCATTTGCGAATTCATTTTGCCAGGTCGCATCATATTTGCTAACGTAAAAGATTTGCTCTGGGACTACAGTGAACACTGTAGGATTTCTTAGAATGTTACGAACGAGACAGGTTTTACCCGACATGGAAGGACCGCAAATAATAACCCTTGCAGGGTGGATAAAAGCAAACCGACCTGCGTCAGACATCACGATGCAAAAGTAAACGAGACAATGAATAAGTGATGATGTGAGAAATAGATTTATTGTACATCTCACCAATACCCATCGATTTGATCATCTTGACTTTTTGCGGAACGACGCTTCATTTCTGCAAGACGCTCGTGTGTGAGGAACCTCCTCAGAGCTTCTGCTTTTGCTTCATATATTTGTTGTTTAAGTCGCCATTTTTTCTCGTCCGCCGTCTCCCTCTCATCATATTCCTTTCCAAAACATCGAGTCAAAAGCTTCCATGCAGCTCCCATTTTGTGTAGAAAGTTGATAAGTAAGTTGATCGTTGGTAAATGACGATTGAAACTCCCCGCTCGGAGATGTAATAAAATATGTGGAAAGGGAATAAGATGTATTTTGCATGTTGATGCATGTTCAAACGCGAGGACACCCCTCTCTACGCGACGCGCGGCCGCGAAACGCGCAGGGCGGTCTTGGCGCGCGCTCCTCCTTGGCGCAAAGTATCTTGCTCCAAATACCTTCCTCCAAATACCTTCCTATCTGGAGCGGAGGGTACCGATGGTCACCAGTATCTTTGGTTAGAAGTATCTTTCCCCTTCTACTACTGATACAAGCGCTGTTATATCTATGCGCTAATATATATGACTTGAGAAGAGATCGACGGCCTTGCAAAACAGCTCATGCAAACTATGGTAAATTTAAGCTACAGTGTTTTGGAGGGAAAGTCGAACGTCTTATAAGTGTCACTGAGAAGAATACTAATTAGCCTATAACACTATTAGACGAAACCGCAAAAGCTACCTACTACGTTAAGGTCGGCCATTTCACCATAACACAACTATGTGTCTGAATATGGGTTTGTTATTTCTGCTCAGAGGTGTCACGATGTTCACTCGAGTGTGTACCTGCCATTGCCATGGATACATCTATTTCTTCTTTCTGGTATAATACCCCTGTCAGACGTACTAATTTAGTGTCACTTAGTTGAAGTGCACTCCGTCCCGTAATGTCACTTTCACTACGCTCCTGTTACACGGTATAAGTGAGTGTCACTAAGCAGTCATGGTGATGACGATGGGCGAGCTTGAACTCCCACCAAACATCGGGGAGTGCACCAAACTTTCTCGGTAAAATCGTTTTTCTTACGTCTAGAAACATTTCATAAAGATTTTCTTCGCAGTTGAAGTCGATTTAATGTCATAAATATAATTGTTGGGAACCAACACAAATTTTCAATCTTCTTCTTCACCTCTTTGGTGGTCTTTACTATGTCTTGCGCGTTCAACTGGCCCGCGATGTCAGCATACACTTTCGCGTTTTGCTTCGTCCTCCCATGTTCTGATAGCATGGGTTTCTATCTCAGACCATGACGCCCTGTCTTTTTTGTCTTCCGTTATTCAGTGCTTCACTGCGGTTATTTCGCGATTTCGCCGGAAACACTTAACCACCGTGCAATGTCAACAAATATGGCTGCCGCGAAGTGGATTACGAACTCTACTGGGCAGTCTGTGAACGAGAGTACCGGTAAATCACGCCAAAAAATCCTTACGTCTTTCTTGTATAAATCAGCGCTGTCTTAACAAACTTGTCCAAATATAAATTCCGGTTGGGTTGTTTCTTTCCTTTTCCAAAAATAAGCATTTGTTACGCAATTCCTGCCGTGGAGGCTACGTACTTGATTGTTGCAGGCAAAGTGAAGTGACTTTGGCGAACTCACTTCATCGTAAGTGTACTTTGCATCTAGTGTCACTAAAAGATGCCGTGTGACTCGTAAAGAATGACACTTATTGCAAGTGTACTCGCTGAAAGTGACACTAAATTAGTACGTCTGACAGGGGTATAAGCCTGCTCTCAGTAGGCGATAAACGGTGTTCACACAAGTACTGGCTAAGAGGGGGGAAGTGGTAAAGCCAAAATAGGCATGTGTGCAAATGATGACGATATGAACTGATCTAGCAGTCAGTGCGCGATTGTACGTGGAATAAAATTGTATTCGTTTTCAGATTTTGGTCTTCCCATTCTGCTCGTTGCTTAGGTCCTACATCTGGTGTCCCGAACGTCGTCTGAACACCTTCCTTCGTCCCTAGACCCACCTCACACGCCGGGGAGGGGGGGGGGAGCTCTGTAGTGCAACTAGATCAGTGCGCGTCGTGATCAGTTGCACTACAGGTTTGCTGTTGTTAGCCAGATGGGAGTTGTCACTATACAGGCTGAGAGTTTGTCGCGGGGCCACGTCGTAAGCAATCACCAGCCCTATGCCATCACAAGAAGACGAATCCCAGAAGAACTGTTCACGACCACTTTCAGCCTCACGATGTCGATTATAGATACGCCGAATCCACCGCAGAGCCACTCAAGAGCCGCACAGCAGTTTCAAGAGGACGCTGTCCGATTGAACGATCATCTCCGGTCCATCGACCCGTCGATGGATTTCGTTGCCACACACCACTGCTCGCGACGTGAATTCTCGTCCGCGTCCATTCTACGCCGACTACGACTTAATGTCGCCAGGACACCTCTGCTTCTCTGTGAAATGGGTCTTCTCCACTCGCACAAATGCACCACCTGCGCAGTTGAAGCTGATATTCCAAATCTTCTCATCGACTGTCACAGACACCCCACGAGCCACGCTCAGACGACGACTACTCGAGTTGCGGTGCAATGAAGACTTTTCCCTGGCCACTCTGCTCGTCCCAGTACAGTCAAGTCGTGCCATCTCATTCTTCAGTACCCCACTCTCACCCTGAAGGCGTTAACCTAATCTCTTTCTTTAATGTCATCTTTTTCTTTAATCCCTCTCATTCTTCTTTCAACGTTTGTTAGTTCATCCTTTATTTTCTAATTCTTTTTTACTTATTTTATTCTTCTTTCATTTATTTTCCTTTTTCCTTTTTGGAATAGCAAGCCCACGTCCCTCTTGACTGACCTTTCCTCCATGTGTGCCTCACAAACTGCATAGTTTTGTATAGTTTTGCTTGTATAGTTTGTTGCTTGCTTTGTATAGTGTGTTTGATTTCTATAGTTTAACCCTAAATTACGCGTCCTGGAGTTGCCAGTCCAGAGTAGTTTAGGACTGACATCTCCATTTTTTTCTTTTACCAATAGTTCAAAGAAGAAGAATAGTAAATAATTTGCACACAATGAGGTTGTTGTGTGAAGCAGCATAGGTAGGTCATGTTGCAGCTGGCGCTGCCTAGTGGACCTACACTCCAAAAACAGAACTTCACCGCACAGCACACTGTGCGCCAACGATTGCCACAAATGATAGGGTTATCGCTTGTGATTGGAAGACAGAGGGAGGCGTACGCCTTTTTGCGGCAATTTTCATATATCCAAATTGCCACAAAAAGGCGTACGCCCCCTCTCTCTTCGAATCACAATCGATAACCCTATTATTCGTCGCAACGGTAGGTGTACAGTGTGCTATGCGGTGAAGTTCTGTTTTTAGAGTGTACGCAAGACATTCGGTATAGGGTGAACCACATATTTCTTTTTGTCTATATGACGTGCGATTTCGGAGACTACCTG
Organism: Ornithodoros turicata; assembly: GCF_037126465.1. NCBI lineage: Eukaryota > Metazoa > Arthropoda > Arachnida > Ixodida > Argasidae > Ornithodoros > Ornithodoros turicata. The sequence goes on from NC_088203.1 coordinate 88,660,868, forward strand.
ACACGGTGGGTCCATGTCTGCTACTCAGAAATAATTAAAACAGGGATATTATACAGGAAGGCAAGACAGTGTCAATTCCTGCACGAATGTCAGTCAAGGCTTGGAAATGCCTTGACCAGTTCTTTTTGCTTTGTATCTAGAGATCTTACGTAGGAAGATAAAGAAATATCATAGTAGAGGAGGCATCCATACAGGAGAAGCAGAAGTCAAATAGCTGACTTTCCGTGGCGATGTCACGCTTATCGGCTCCTCAAGGAAATGCATCACCGTTTACTCGGAGCATGTGGAAAAGCTCTGTGGCGCCTCGAGGTTTGCACTAAGTAGGATTAAGATAATTGTAAAGTGGCTCGGAGATTGGGACCGTTGTCTTGAATATTTCATAGGAATTAGGTGCAGCACTCAAATGCATAGGTCTTAGGGATATCCGTGAACCTGTAAAACGTGAACGTGAAGTTGTAAAAAAAAATGGACCAGGAGGGTTTGCAGGAGTCGTCTTCCGACGTGTGGAAGAAGTTGGTCATAGAAAGGTACGAAGACAAGCCCGGGGCATTCGCTTCCATCACGTCTGCCGAATTCGTAACCGAGTACAACATTTACCTTTGTACAGAGCGGAAGCAGACAGCCGTCCCCCGAATTAGACCGTACTCGGTGGACGATCCAGTCAACTTCAAGCGGGAGCACGTAATGTTGTAGTACCCTTACTAAAAAGATGTCGATATCCTGGACTGCAACGCATTCGAAAACATATACAAAGAACGTCTGCAGAAATTGTGCAGATCAAACTAAAATACAAAGGAGACATTGACGTCAAAGAATTCGGGAAATTTGTGCAGGTATGCGCTCCTATGTTCTCGTCACCGAACCGCCCACCGGTAGGGAGCAAGAGGAAGCCGCCCGAACCCTCCTGGACACGAACGACGACATGGACATTCTGGGAGTGGAGGTGAAGAGGTGGTGAAGAAGAGAGGTGAAAAGGCGAAGGCGGTGACCGTGAGAACCGACGTGATGACCCGCGAGGATTACCTCAAGTTATGCGTCTCACCAACGCTGAGCAGTATTAAATAGTCCGAGAGGTCATTCACCGACTCACCACCCCAGACTCGGAGCCTATTTCGAATATTCTTGACGGCCGTCGCTGGGTGCGGCAGGACTTTTGTCATACGGCACATCATGGATGTGCACAACCGGTATTGTAATACTGGAGGAGACTGTGCCTTCAATGCCTAGCGTGTGCGACTACTGACAAGGCGGCGGTGGTGATCGGAGGTATCACAGTGCATTCAGCTTTCAAGTTCTGCATGAAACGAGACGGCGGCTTGCGGGACCACGAGCTGAACACGTTTCTTTACGCGCTCAGAAACGGCAAGTGTGCCATCATTTACGAGGTGAATATGATGTCTTCCGACCTGTCACGAAGGGTGGGCTGTCGACTGCGCCAAATCACGGCCAAGTACATGGAATCTTTCGGCGGACTAGACGTGATCCTATGCGGAGACCTCCGTCAATTGCCGCTCGTCTAAGCAGCCGAAGTGTATAAGCGATCTAAGACCGACAATCTATTCTACACCGGAGTCTCGTTGCATTACTTACCATACTTTCCCCTCATAGAAGTTGTCTCGAATCCTCACTAAGATTGGACACTCTGTCGCTGTGGCGGAAGAAAAAATCGGACTGCTGCAGCATCGACGCCGCGCGCTAATGTGTCCCCCAACAGTATTCGCCTGTTTTACCGCAACAAAGACGCAAACGACTACAAGGTCAAGGACGCTTTGGAGGGAACCGTTGGGGTACAGAGATGGGACGCCACAGACGTTATCGTCGGTCACCGAACACCCGAAGAGCAGAGACTGCCGGGAGACTGCCTCGCGCCTCCATTGGAAACCTGCCCAGCACCGCCATGCTTTCCACAGGAAAACTGTTAATGATGACTTTGAACATGAACGCGTCGGGCGATTTGGTGAACGGATCGGCTGGTCACCTGGAATACATCGAACACGATTAATTTGGCCAATGCAAGAGGCTGTGGTTAGATTTTCCCTCCGGATCAATCGGACATTTGACTAGATTGAAAACAAAGCACATCCTCAGTGTGAACCACCCGATCGGTCAACACCTCGTGCCCGTTGAACGAGGATCCGTTACGTGCACTTAGGAAGCGAGGACCAAGGTTCCGTGTCGCCGTACGCAGTTTCCTATCGCTTAGGCTAGCGTCATCCCGATTCACAAGTCTCAGGGAGGTAGCTACAAGCAAGTCGTTTATGGATACTGCAAGAAACACCTGCAAAAACTCGTGTACGTCGCCCTGTGTAGGGCCACCGACATCAACGAGTTGTACATAACCAACGCGGACAACGACTTCACCTTCCACCACGGAAAACCAAACGTGGACAGATCACTCGCCGACGAGTTCCACCGCCTCGACAAACGCCGCCTCGAGACTGTGACTGCACGGTGCATTCGACAACTCGAACAAGATTCCCCAACGCTTTGCCTTTGTTGGCCTCAACGTCAGATCGCTCGCGGCACATATCGTGGACATTCAACACGACCATATCCAGAAACGGACATCCATACTGTCCCTACCCGAGATATGGACGGACCCCGTCATGCCTCGGGAGGTCAAGGGAGTTCAATTTTGCTGCGGATCCAGACGTGCCGATCGAGGTGCCGCCGGTGTCGCCATAGACATGAAGTCAGGCATTCCAGCCAAGCCCATCCAGCTCTTTGCTACAGCCAGGTCTGGGACGTTTGCGCCGTGCAGTTGCAGGACGGGTCCTGGTCGTCGTTGTGTAAATCTCTCCTAACGTGTCCCAAACCGATGCCGTACGCTTTTTACGTTACGCATTTACGGCACATTGCAATACAAAATTATTAGTGCTCGGTGATTTTAACACAGACGCATCGAAGACGGCTACCTTCACGGAGCAAGCCTACGAACAAACGGAGTTCGTGCTCCAAAACGACGTCACCCATCCGACCACACGCAACGGCGCCTGCATATACTTTGTGATGGCCAGGGTTTCGGTCGGCCTCATCAACATTATTTATAATTTATCCTTTATCAGCCCATCACGCACTTATAGTTACTGTGAAAAAAATAGTGGTATAGGTACAAGCCGGTTTAAAACGTGGTCAAAACTTTTTTATTCAGTGTTAGCACCGCGAAGCAACTGTGGCTATGAGCGGCGTACAAACGTGGACAGATCGAGAGAGGACAGCAGGGAGGTGTGGGTGACAGGGGGGGGGGGGTTAGCACGCGTCCTGGGCCGACTTCAGCAGGAACTGTGCCAACATTCGTCAGGGAAGTCTTCGGAAAACACAGAGAAAACCTCAAACAGCAGAACCAGTGATAGGATTCGAACACACCACCTCCCAGTCGGAGGTACCACCATGGATGGCACCAACGAGCGGGACGCCTTAACCCACTCGGCCAGGCCGCTGGTGTGGACAGATGTGGACAGCAGGAAGGACTGGGGGACTGGGGGGTTTATTATGGGTCCTGGGCCGACTGCAGGGAAAACTGTGCCGACATTCGTCTGGAAAGTCTTCGGAAAACCCAGGGAAAAGTTCAGCCAGCGCAGCCGGTGACAGGATTTGAACCCGAGTCACCTCCCAGTCTCGACGTGGAACGCGATCATCTTAACCACTATGCCACCGGAGCGGGTCACCGAAAGTGTTAAGTCATTTAGCAGCAATGTCAAACGTGTCCCCAGCGTCAGCAAAGCTCACAAACAGCTGCCGCAGTAAATCGCAACACTTTCCGTGACCCACTCACAAGTTTCACCGACGCTAAACTTCTTCGCTGCGGAACGTTCTCGCGCTGCTGAACAGTCGTAGGCACTAAACTATGGTGTTATGGTATTCAGATAAGCTACTAGACTACAACGTAGGTCGTAGAGACCGGACGACGAATTAAGACGACGACACAACAGTTACCCAACCAACGCACAAACGATGATCTGAAAGACGGTAGTTCTCCCATCCTACAGATGTTGCGCTTGTCCCACCCTACAGATGGCAATACATAGACGGCGGCAGTTGTCGAAAAGTGAGGGGAAAAAACGTAAAATGTAAATTGCTATCTTAAATGCAGCTTGCCTCGATTTGTTCGTCTGTGTATGGATGGGAGCGTGCATGGAAGAAAATGTAAGAGAGAACGGGCCAGTGTGAACAGAGAGCTTTAGTAGATCGTACGCTATCTCCTTTGCTTACGTAAGGGATAGCATTGGTGGTGCTGCGCACTGCGCGAACCCCTCTTTCTGTTATGGGCGTGCGCGGAACCACCAATGCTACCCCTTGCGTACGGAAAGGCGATAGCGTACGATGTACTAAAACACTCTAACGCGTGTCCGTCTCTTCACGAACGAGGCCTTGGCACGTTGATGAGGAGCGACGTCGGCGATGTTAACTCCCGGTATTCCGGATTATTAAACTACATCTATGACACGCTATTCAATTTGAGAGAGAGAGAGAGAAACAATTTATACAGACTTTCAGACATAAGCATAGGGATCATCGGACTGAGTGGGCACTAGCATCCGCACCTTGGTGTTCACTGCGAAGTCGTGATAAAGACTGGGAGGCGCTGGATTTGAATCCTCCGACGGGTTGTGACGTCTGAGGTTTTCCCTGGGTTTTCCGGCAGCCTTTCTACACGGATGTCGGCATACTTCCTCCTGAAGTCGGCCTAGGACGCACACTAACCCCACCACCCACGTCTACCACTGCTTCCTGCTGCCCACCATCTATCCATGTCGGTATGCTTCTCATAGCCTTCAGTCGCTTCCCGGCGCTAACACGCAGTAAAAAGAAAAAGCTAGAGAATGAAGCTTTGTTGAAAAGCATTGATCTTCTGCCTGGTTTCACCGACGCTGGTTAACTTTGAACCGAGATCAAGACCTTTGTTAAAACTTGAAATTAATTCTTTTTTGTAAACGTTAGTTGGTGACGTGAATAATGTTTCAGTAACGAAAACTCCCTTTTGTGAAGCGCAGTTAAGCGTTAAATTCAAGTTAAGGGACCGCTGATCTCGGTGTGAGTGTTAATCGCCTTTGGTGAAACCGGGCCTCTAGCACACGATATGGCGGTGTTCAGGACGGCTCGAGACAAATTGACGCGTTATGAGGAAACCGCCCTATATTTCTTTCTTCCCACGTCCATAGCCATTCACCGGTTTAATTACGGTGGAATGTCGATTAGAGCAGCTACGTGTAATACTTTCATTCATTGATTAGGGTCTTTCTATATATAATGAGTATGGCCGACTCAATTCTCGATAATCGTCTCGCATTCTCCATCGATCGTTCTTCTCCTAGAGCCTTTACATAATTCGCAAAGTAGGGTCCTCATGCGTGAGCGTATTCTCTTCTCTGCACTCCCGAAAGCCGATTCGCGGAAAGGTTACGAGGTTCTTGTTGTACTTACGTAATTAGAAAGAGAAGATTACAGCTATCATATTGGCATTTCAGTCCATTCCAATTTTGTTTCGGGTAACTGAACCTATAGACGCCAATCACAACGGCTCTCTGCCGAGAAAGTTGGGGCCATCGGGGGAACATGCGCTGACAAACATTCCGCTATACCCAAATGCATAGTCGATCATGCCATGCGGCACGTTTTCTTGACGAGTCAGTTGCAGCGATGGCGGAGCCTATCGGGACCCATCCGCAGATAATAGAGCAAGGCGTTGTTGAAAAAAAAGGGACTGAATTTCAATTTAGACCTTCCTCTTTTTTACAATCAAATCAGTACTTGCAGAATAAGAGTGCGCATTATACAAAGAATCTTACCTTATGTAACGGCTGATTCCGCGTAGTGAACCCAAGATTGTAGGTTCGATTCCGGCTTAGGACGCCAGTAACGCGCTGTCATCCGCGAACTATACAGGGTGTCCCAGAAAACGTGTCATTGAATTCTAATATAAAAACTACGCCACCTAGAATCATGCGGTCAACGGCATTTGTTCTTACTAGGTTTTTGCCACCTCCTGATGTGCGCGTCATGTAACCCAAGTTTAATTATGTAAATTTTTGCGAGGTGAACTCGGAAATTTGCCAAGTAAAGGTCACTTTTTTACCCCACCAACATGAAGAGCGTGCCGAATTTACTCAAATTCATGATAATTGACAGTGATATTCAGGATCTATCCTATCGGGAAAAGTAGCCGAACATCGGGGATTTCTAGGAGCACTTGAGTATAACGCGCGAGGACCTTTTGAGCGCAGTCGCAGTCAGTCCGACGAAAGGAGGTTGGAAACCCAGCCCACAGAGTGATAGTAGAGAAAGTGGGAGAGAAAAAGTTCCTGAAATTGGGAGAAGGAAGGTATGGTCCCAGGCGAAGCCGGACGCGATAAGCTATGTCTGTGTTATCTCTGTCTAGCATGCCGGCGTGGGCTGGGTTTCCAACCTCCTTTCGTCGGACTGACAACGATTTCGCTGAAAAATTCGTCGCGCGCAATCTTCTGCGAGCTCCGTAGAGCATGATTTTCGGCTATTTTTTCCAATACGATAGCTCCTCAATATTCCTACCAATTATCATTAATTTGAGTAAATTCGGCACGCTCTTCACATTGGTGGGGTAAAGAAGTGACCTTTACTTGGCAAACTTCCGAGTTCATTTCGGAAAAATTTACATAATTAAACTTAGGCTACGTGACATGAACATCAGGAGGTGGCAAAAACGTAGTTAGAACAAATGCCTTGACCGCATGACTCTAGGTGGTGTAGTTTTCTTATTATAATTCAATGACACGTTTTCTGGCACACCCTGTATACGTTAAATACGGTGTACCGTGTGCTGAGATTTCTGTGCATGTTAAAGAGCCATCAGGTGGGCAATATTAATCCAGAGACCGAGCACTGTGGCGTCGCTAATGATCACGGTTGTCTCGCGACGAACTATCATCATCACTGATCTTTCCGATGATATCAAGGGATATCTTATTCGCATGGCTCCGAGAGAACGAGCACTGGCAACGACGGAAGAGATTACTGGGAACGTGGATGTTCTCGATTAAATATTGCGTTCGTTACTCCCGTCTTAATTCCTCTATGCATTACGTTTTAGTACTGGCGCGGATATAGAGGGTTAGCCAAGATAAAGTACGGTATTTCATCCGCTTCGTGAAGAATACCGCTGGTGCGACAGACGCCGGAACTTTCGTCGACGACGTATGAAGTGGTAAAAAATCGCGTCGAAAAAAAAAATTCAGCTTCCAGATTTATTCCAGTACGATACGAAAAATGAAAACCGTTCGCTCCTATACATTGTCGATACCCTATTTCGCAATTGTCTACAGCTGAAGGGAATCTTCTGTGCTTTGCAGTTACTTCTACTGAAGCGGCGACAATTAAGGAAGGAAGAAAACTTGGAAGGCGGACTGGAGGACTGGACGAACTGGACACACAACTGGACGACACAGTATGTACCAACCCGCCCATTTCTTAACGAGTATCTTTGCAATTAGCTCTGGATGGCGCACGTACTCCGCGGGTCGTTCAAGATTGAGCGAGTCTTTTGCTCGAGAAAAATCAGTGAGCAAATGTAATTGACTAAAACTTTCGGAGGTCGAAGTGCAATCCTTCTCGGGTCAGCAGCACGTGCAGCAACGGCAGCTATCATGGTGGCGAGCAGTGTGTCTGTATAGCTGTTGAAAAGCGATGCATAATCAAGTTCCTTGTGAAGGATCACGTCGAACCAGCTAAGATTTTGCAAATATTGCAGGAACAGTATGGGGAACAAACGATGTCAAGGGGAAGAGTGTACGAATGACGCAGACAGGTTTTGCGAAGGACGGGATATGGTGACGAATGAACAACATGGACACGTTCGCTCGATGGCAGTCACGCCAGTGAACATCACAGGCGTTGATCAAGCCACCCTCGAGAACCGGCAAGTAACAGTTCGGGACATCGCAGCCAAGCGTAACAATAGCGTCGGCAGTGTGGAGACAATCATTCATGAGCACTGACAGTTCTGCAAAGGCTGTGCAAGATGGGTTCCTCGACACCTCACTTGTGACAAGAAGGGAGCGCGCATAGTAGTCTCTGAGCAGGTGCTGAACCGGTTTCAATCCGAGGGGGACGAATTTTCGCAATTGATCATCACATGTGATGAAACCTGGATGCATCATTTCACCCCAGAGACAAAAAGAAGCAGCATGGAATAGCTTCCCCGCCTCCAAATAAAAGCAATATACAGCCGTCACATGGGAACATGGTCTTCTGGGGCATGCGGGGTGTCACGCATGTGGACTTCTTGGAGCAAGGCGTCACGATTGATGCCCAGTACTACTCCACGTTGATAAAGGGTGCCGTGCGAAACGCAATTCGCAAGAAAAGGCCTGGGATGCTGTACGGAAGGGTCATTCTTCTTCATGACAATGCCCGGCCTCACACGGCGAATCTGACGATAGCAACCCTGGCCGAAATGCGCTTGGAGGTTTTGCCTCATGCCCCCTACAGCCCAGATTTAGCCCCAAGCGATTACCATTTATTTGGGCCCCTTTAAGATACACCTTGAAGGAAAGACGTTCCACACAGCTGAAGCACTTCAGAAAGATGTCCTGCAGTGGCTATACGAGAGCAGCCCACTTCTTTCTACGCCAAAGGCATGGAGGAGTTGCCACAGCGATGGCAGCGGTGCCTAGATGTGCACAGCGAATGCTTTGAAAAAGTGACGTTGTTTGGTGCTTCCCCAATTTTCCACCGTATTGAAAGAAATAAAAGTCTCGGTCAACCTTGCACGACCCTTGTAACAGTGGCCCAACCGAACGGCGTATCTTGCTTGGGAATTGTAAAAAAAAAACTGTAAATTAAATATCCTAACAGAGTTTAGGCTGCTACAAAACTACGAAACGAGTTCGCGTACACACGGGGCTTAACTGGCGTTATAGACCATTGGAGATGTTAAGAGGGCAGAGGATTTTTAAACTTTTTTTTTAGAACTGGGTGCAGGTAATACACCTTTCAAGGTATAGCTCAGCCCCTACGCGGACATCTGATTCATGTTCTCCTCATTGCAAACCCTTTTCTTTATCTTGACGCACCGTGTACATTCCCGCTAAATCTCAGGCCCTCTCGATGCCCCGGTTTTGTAGTAAAAAAGTGTATTTAGCACACAGTTATACTGTTGTGTACATATAGTATATGCACATAGTTATATACTGTTGTCGTTACATATCTACATCTGCACATACATCTACAATACACGGACTACCCTTCGTTCATTTTGTTCAGCCATTTTGGGTTGTTACTTCGAGCTAGACTTGCTGTTCGTGAGACCGCTCTCGAGATATTCCCCGCTACATGTTTCGTCTACATAAGAAAGAACGCTTCTTCTAGGAGTTGCGAAATTTATACCTGTTCTTTCTCTACTTTCATTACATTATTCTTGTAATGGAAAATTATCCGCGCCCACTAACTGGTTATAAAACAAAATGATATTCGTGCAGTTCTTAGTACTTGTCTGAAGTGCCCACTTACGGCTGGAATCGCAGAAAATATGCAGAAAGTAACAACATGTATTGAAAGGGCATACTTTTTCATGAGCGATGAAGGCTGTCGTCCAATGTAAACATAACTGAGTTTAGTTGAACAAAATATGAATTAATTTCTTTCTGTGCTGCAACGTCTTATATTTGAAGAGACAACAAAAAGTCTCATTATGCGACCAATTGAAAAGCACTTTTCCTAGGATCCGTCATTTTGAGAGAAAACCGACGACCTCAGATGTGCCATATGTTCAGGGTATAGCGAAGTGAAAAAGTGTTGCGTTGCCTGTATGTAGAGCTGAACAAGCACACAGCTAATCATCCAAAGAAGAAAAAAAAAAAGAACGAAAATGCAACTTGCGAAACTGCTGGATTAATCTCTCATTGGCTGTAGTCCCCATACTTGGACGATAAAAGGCAGCCAGCTGTTTGCATCATTTGTGTGGAGAACGGAGAAGGAGCGTTATAGTTACCGCCTAAGGCTTAATAGGTACGCCAGCATAGCACTGGGTGCAAGCGTTATACAGAGAACTAGGAAGACATCCATTAAATAATGCAAGTCTGGAAGAACGGGGATTGCATTCTGCTACTACACTGCTGACCTCAGCTTTCCCCTCTCGTCTGGATTCCAAGTTTCCCTGCGCCACGCAGCCGTTATGCAATCAGTGAATAGACTGCAGTCGAGGTAGACTTATTTGCGGATGGGAACCCAAGCGTGTGTCCGAGGAGTGCCTGCTTTTCGATGCTTTCTTTGTTATTGTTTGAGGCTGTAAACACTCTATTTATGTTGCCATTGCAGCATTCTCAACATCCGAAATTCAGGGAAGACCAGCGAGCTATTCTAGTGCAGATTGAAAATGGATACTGTTCTACTGTTGCGGTTAAGAAACGCTGCACCGCCTTTCCGTAACTGCGGTATTGTAATTTTTTGTTTGTTTATATATTACGTACAACTATTCTGCTGCATGTTCCAACTTGTATATCATAGCTATTGCACTGAAACGTCTGTATTTGAAGGAGCCTATACCAATGTCGTAGTACAGCTTGGGACAAAAGTTTACGGAACACCAGGGTGTCGCATTTCTTTGTTGGAGCGACACTCAGGCAGCAAACAGCAGCGGACAGGCATACTGAAAGGTGGATAGAGTAGCCCGTCACCCCATAATATAAAAGCCTGGGTCTGGGCACACAGAGGGACGATACGAACACAGTGTGCCCAGACTCCAGCTTTTACATAATGGAGTTCTTCCACCAGCTGGCCTGCATATACGCCATCTTGTCAGCCGGTCACCCGTTTCTTGTTCGGTCACTTCCGAATATCTAGTAGACTGCCGCTTCGACGAACAAGTATGCCAGCGCCGTGTTCCGTAAACTTTTGTCCCAAACCGTAGCAGTACGAGTAGTACAATATCGTCGCAGTGGACCACTCTGAAAATATTTCATGATAAAGTGATGTTATGCATGCGAAAAACTGCTACATCATTACGAGCCTCGCGTGGCAGGCGTTTTATTTCATCTGTATGTTTGAGCAGAAACGCTATGAAGCAGCGCAATCAACTTAAAACTGACAAAATGGCGTAGATGCAGGCTAGCTGTGGATGAACTCCATAATGTAATTCAGGCTTCTACATTATGGAATCAACTTAAAAGAATGTGATGTCCTCTGTTACTATCGCTAAAGTCATGCAGCACGAAAAAAAAAGGAATAACATATGGAAAAATGAGTAAAATAGGATCATTCTGACAAATAAACCTGCGCGTGAACAAAAGTCTACAGCATTGCAGAAACACGTGCATCACGTTCTTTTTTTCTTCTCTCTCTTATTCTTCTTTCACTATCACATCACATCACAACACGTATATCAAAACTGGTTCGAAGGATGGCTGTATAGTCCACGAGGGTGCAACTCAGGGTGTAACTTCGTGGCTACATATGGCCAGTGTGTACATAGCATCGCTACTAGTAGCGGCGCTACCGTATTCGCTACTGCTTTCGGTAGCGGAGTACCGATCCCGCTACATTTTAAATTGGTAAGGGAAAACGTATTTCCGCTACAAATATGGGTAGCCGCGGACTCTTTCTCCGCTACTTTTCATAATAGGGAAGACGTGGAACACCGAGAAATAAAGCTAAAAATATCGGCGGATTATAACTTTTCTCGTGTTATTCCTTTTAGTTACATGTTAACCAGGCAGACTGAGGTGACGATCTTCCTCAATTTCACTAACTCTCGTAAGTTGAGCGCAATCCAATATTTAAAAATATAAATTGTGTTGTGTGCAATTTAGCTCACATTTGCGCAACAGAAGCAGTTACGTATAACACAGCAACAGTTGGGCGGGTTGGTACATGCCGTAGAAGAGCGGTGAACATGAGACAGGGACACACACAGGGACAACGGCAACTTCCGACCTTCTTTACTTGACATAACATAGAAACGAACGCAAAACATACATACGATTCTTCCGCATACACAACAGCGCCAAAAACGTCTGTCGTATTGGCTAGTTATTTTTTTCTCTAGAATTTCCGACACGTTATCCGAACCATCCTGAATGGGCGATAAGAGACACCTGTTTTTCGGTGAGGGCCGCTGTTGCCTTGCTGACGCATTTTTCTTCTTTCTGTTTTATCATTGTTGTGTCTACAACGTGACGCGATCTTTCCATCTTCGTACGATCTCCGTGTTATTGTAAATCGGCTCGCAACCGCAGGTCTGTACGTGCGCTGCTAAATGGGTGCCACGTACGTCCGTCTCTTACATTCCCTTGGTGTTATCTTGTAGTCTCTGGTTCAGGCACCTTCCTGTTTCTCCAATATATACTCTCCCACACGAAAGCGTGGTTGAGTAAACAACTCCCTCAGAACATTTAACCATCTTGTTTCTGTGTCCAACACCACAGATTGGGATTTGTTCGTGTGTATTGGCATCGGAGCGGAAGACCAGCCACACAGACTGGTTCCCTCTAACGTTTCACACAGACTAGGCTAGGACTACGTAGATGCCAACCCTAGAGCAGATCACTGGATGTCAAATATTAATATGTGTGCAGGACGTCACCATGCAACGATCGAAGACTCGCGGAAAGTTGCGAACAACGGCACAATCTATATGGCCACCTAAAAGTGAAGCGCATACGTACCATCTGTCATCTTCAAAGAGGATCGAAGATGTCTGCCATTTCCTTGCGAAATGCACAGCTCCCAGCACCAGCTCTCTCTCTCTCTACGAAGGGCTGTCGAATCCCTGCTTGAACAAGATTTAGCACTTCTGCTACAGTACGGACGCGGCCACCCTGTGCTGCAATGCAGCGAGAAATCCACACCTGGTAATTGATCTCAACTGCCAGAAGAAGGAACAGTTTTCTATCGCGATACGGGAGGGGAGGCCGGAAGAGCACTTGAATGGCACTCCACCGAATCCGGGGCACGCCGGGCAGGACCTCAACTCTGTGCCACAGCGTATCGAGCACAAGGCAGTGATGAAACGCGTGCTCCGCACTCTCGTGACAAGCGCAGAATGGACAGAAAGTAGTGGAAACTCCAAACCGAGACAGACTGTCCAGAAGTGGTAAAACGTCGTGGGCCAAGCGCCATTGTAGGCTAGCTGGACGGGCGGCCAACCAGCCAGCGGTGACAAGACACCAAGCAACCTGCCGGGGCACACCATGGCGCATAGCCGAAGGAAGGCATGGGGAGTAGCTCAAAGAGGGAACTGTACAGGCGCTTGACAGACCACGTAGAAATGCGTTCACCATGGGTAGGACTCACGCAGGCGTCGCATGGAGGGGACATACTCACTGATGTGGGGTACCACAAACTCGATCGATGCGTACTCAGCGAAAAAGCAGCAAAAAACCTGATATCAGGACCCAAGAGGTACTGCAACAGATCATGCGCAGCGTCGAGGCCGAAAGCTACTGGGTCAGAGCAAGTAGATGGTGGCCTCCTATTACGAGCCCCCGGTGGAACGACGTGCTCGGGGACCCACGAGTTGTGTCGTAGCGCCATCGACAGCAGTCTGCATTGGGTTTGGTGGCGGCGCGGTGGCGGTGGTTGTCGAAACTTGGGATGGTAAGAGGCCGAATTACGCCGAACATGGTGTTCTTCGTTCAGGTCACCAAATGTAGATCAGATGAGATGGTGGGGTGTAGTTCCGTATCGGGACCACTCGTTTTTAAAAATTACTGAAACGGTTAGGAAAGTAAATATCGCATAGAAGTGGAAGAAGATCATATACTGAATCTAAAAATGTAAGAATTATAAAATTCTGTGGACTAGAAGTTTTTCTATATGCATTTAAACAACCCCATCTGATTCACATTTAGCGCAGGAGAAACACGGGAATTTTAAGCCTAACGGATTCGAAACGTGCCGTCTTACGAAAGGTAGGGTCGTTGAAATGGGCTAAATCACCTCACTTTAGTGAGGTTAGGTTAAGTTAGGTTCTACAGATTGGGGGGGGGTCTGGGAGGCGCCCCCCCTTAGGCACGCACTAGGCGGTGCGGGCGTCGAGATTGTGCCTCGGGTTAGGTCAGTAAGGTCCTCAGCCAAGATGGCGGATCGCCATCAAGAAACCGGCGATAAAATTTAATTTTTATACGTTTTACGCAATATACGAGGGACATTCCTGTTGAATTTCTTTACTACTTACTTCCTCTTTCACGTAAAAGCATTAGATTTTTGTTTTTATTCGTTTTTCTTTAAAAAAAGCCAGTGGTCCCGATACGGATCTACATCCCAGATGGTGTCCCTCTACATGCGTCCTGACCGGAGATGATGGAATGTCCCAGCGGGAGATGTTCGTTGCCTCACGCTAGGACGGTACCGGTAGAACTGACGAGCCAGCGCTTTAGCGCGTGGCAGCATGGGCACATCGTCGTCATCATCGGTGGCCACCATAAGCTCATCGTCCGTACATCTGCGAGTGGCTGACGGCAATCAGTAGCACCAACACGCAGATTTCTAGAGAGACAACGCTTCCGAAGTAGCAAGCCGTGGGATAGATCATGACATCGAGAAATATGCAGCCCGTACCTGCGCCGCCCCGACACTTCTTCTCCCGCGTCCTCTACAAATGTAGCCGTACAGGTAACATGTTTTACTGCATTCGGTACACCTTTGGAGGCTAATTCGGCGCAGCTTGATCTGTGTTATTCTTGCACCAGATAAATATAAAATTAAATCAAATCAAACCTTTGGAGGCGAACGAGTCGACTTTTCAGTAGTCATCACCAGCAGGCTGTGGCCAACCCGCAACACCAGACCAGTGGCTGTCTACACTCTAAAATCTGTGCCTCTTAAAAATCCCTTTTATAAGGTACGTTTTTGCAAAAATGTACCCTTTATTTTATGCGGTACGAAAGCGCCTAAAAGGTACAGCACTTTTAAGGTACTGCCGTCTAACAGGTAACCCCGTATAAGAGGTACAGCTGTGTAAGAGGTACAGCTGTGTAAGAGGTACTGCCGTCTAACAGGTACAGCCATTTTAGAGGTACCGTCATCCAAAGGGTACAACCGTCTAGGAGGTACTGCCGCCTAACAGGTATACCCGTCTAAGAGGTACTGCCGTCTAACAGGTACGCCCGTTTAAGAGGTACATCCGTCTTAGAGGTACCCCTGTCTAAGGGGTACAGTTGTCTAAGAAGTATACAGTCCGCACACAACAGAGAGGAACATGTTTGTGGTGACATAATCCGCACGTGACGTGTGGCACGCACAGTAAAGTGCACGACGCGTATCATGTATTGTGCGCTTATGCTTTGGTATGGGTAGTGGTAATACACACTCGCAGAAGTGTGCATCTGTAACATACGCGAAGGCGACCAACGTGTTGCAAGCACATGCGGAACAAAGACAAAAGGCGATCTGAATACTGATTCGCTCCTTATTTGACCTTCAGCGATTTCAGCAGCTGCGAAAGCAGTGGCTTTATGTACTGCTTCGGGAATTCGTCGTCGCCCACGACATATATTTGCAGCAGGCTTAACAACTGGCCAAAACCAGTTGGGTATGTAAAGTTTTCTACGTAGTAAACTGTCAAGCAGCAGAGCAGCACAAACTCATATAAGCATGCCCCACGGTTCCAGCTGCACAGCCTCTCCGTCACTACACCAAACAAGGCTCTCCTGCCCGAAAAAGAGTTTCGGTCCCGGAGGGACCCGGAGGAACGCCGTGCAATTAGTTCGTGTTTGTGCCTTCCAAAAGATTTGTCTCAAACAAAGAAAGCAGTCCACATACCGTTGACATCAGGTCATACTTCGAATTTCTATGGACATAAGAATACGTCCACATCGACGAACGTCGGCGATTATTTTCCTTCATGGCTGGAAAAACCGCCAGGATGTTGGTCATCATCACCATAGATTGATCAAAGCTTTTGCGGAATCTGACGTCGAATTCCAGTATCAGCTGAGAAACAAATCAAGTTTAGATATTAGAGATAAAACTACACTGTCGGCTTGAGCAGTAACAGAATAGCAAAACCGATCACTTCGCTTGATTTATTTCGATCGTATGAATAATTAGTGTTGACAAACTACATCGCTGCGCCGTTACGTGAAGACGTCATTCCGACCCATGAATGTTTTGCTGACTGGCTACTCATGCTGGTGCATGACTTTCCAGCAAAGCAATGTATAAAGGTGATCAGATTTCCCTCCAGTATAAAATTATAATTTTAATCCTTACTCGGAGAGCTGGATTCGAAAGGATCCATTGGAGGTGGCCGTGCCACGTGGTAGTAGTGTTCGTTATACTGACGGGAGGTACATTTGCGCGCAGACTTGTCTTAACCAGAGGAGCGCGTGTCATTGGACGCTGAGACACAGCTGGAAGCGAGGTTGGGATGATCCACTATCCTCTTGAAAGGAGGTCGATACGAACAGCGGATGAGGTCGCGTTTCGGCATCTCCGTTGTGCGTACCGACCCTCCCTTCAACGGGATTGTAGATAATCCTGATCTCGTTTCCAGCTGTCTATCAGCCCCCGATGACGCGCGCTCCGCTGGTTAAGGCAAGTGTACGCGCCACTGTATCTACATCGGAAAATATTTCAGAGCTACAACTGGGACGATAACCTGCAGCGCTAGACAGGCCTGAAATAATACACTGACGTGGAACGCTTCTAGGTTGTTAGAACCCCCAATGCAATCGCATACGCACTCTAGCAAGCTAGCGTTCACAAAGCTCACCCCACATGCACGTAGTTGTAGCGAAAATGAACAACGTTAAAGAGCAACTTACCATCAGGTACACCTTCCCGGCCTCTCCATCCATGTCCCTTAACCGGTCAACTTAACCGTGCGAAGACGGCGGCTTCCTGATCACAAATAACCTTCACACGCGGACGCGGCTGCACTTATAACGCATGTTTCTTCCGTAGGTATCAAAAGTTTGATTCGCTAGATATAAGACAAGATAAAGAAAAAAAATAAAAAACTGGCCCGCCTGACCTCATGAAACCACTGGAAGGTGTGGCTTGTCGGTTCGTCGACAGCTTATCTGTTCCGGAATGTTGTTTTCCTTTTAGTTTTCACGTTGGCCAAAAGAAAACCTCCCAAGCAGCAAAATGCACTGAAAGTCGAGTGCAATAGGGGTGGACGGGTAGATGAAAGGCCTTGAACAGATTCATGAAACTACAGAACATTGATAAGACACATACCGTCCACCCCTAATGCACTCGACTTCCAGTACATTGTGCTGCTTTGGCTGCCTCCTTCACGAACACACGGAGAGAGTTCAATCTCTTTGTTTTATCGATGTAAATACCCAAGAAGCTATAAACCTCGCCTATACAGAACGGCATTTTCCTTCCTCACTGTCTAGCCTGTGTTCCTAATATACTTGAAACAGACGCAGGCAATTTAAACAAAAGTACGACGGTTGAGGCTCTTTAGCTGACGACACAGACAGGAATGCTTTATCATCTGCCGTGAATGAAACAACCATAGTTGTAAATCAACAGCTAATCTTTATCTCCAAGTCTGTGCGATGTACATGCATTATCTGACTGCATCGAACCCTTTGGGGCGTTACTTGAACGCAAGAAGTGCCGAAAGCAGTGGAAAGCACAAAAAGATTTTGCGCAAGAGGTACTGCTTTATACGGTACAAGACACGGTACCTCATAAACTGATCGTGTACCCCATAAATATGCTTGTACCTCATACATACAAAGCGAGATCCTTTGTCTCGCGCAGTACCTCTTAAAGCAACTATGGAAAAGCACTGATGTACCTGATATTTACCAGGTACAGCTCGATATAGGGTACGTTATAAGGTACCGATTTTAGAGTGTAGGCCCGCCCGGCGACCGGCAGACAATTACCACCCTTGAAGTGCCGTGAGGTGTTTAGACTGTATGAAAAACAGTTGGACACCCGTGTTATAATGTACTTGAATTTAATGTTCTTAACAGCCCAGTTTTCTACTTTCTTTAATTAAGGTCTTACTAAAGGACTTCATTTGGCGTTTAATTTATTTGGAGGATGATGAGGGGGAATGTAGTATTCATGTCTGCAGCGCCACACAGTTGTGACAATACAAGGTAGGGCGCGTCCAGGGGCAGAAGTAAGTCTCATAGAACTCGTGAGAAATGCACATAGCGGTTTGTTCGAGGTGCTGTTGTCTGAATGCACTTACTGGTTGATTGGGACCTGTAGACAGCGACTGGTTAGGCTGTCACAGAATCATGTGCCAACATCAGTGAAAGCCCGCAAAATGACGATGAGATGAGTCATTTCCTGATGATGACGTGGAAACAGCACCGAAAGAAAGACATCCCAGTGTTTTCGCGCAAATCGACTGAGATAAATCGTTCTGGAACGTAAATCCAAACTGGATCGTTAGAGACTGCTTCAAAATGACACACGAAGAGATACTGCGTCTCGTATAACCCGACATAGAAATCTGCCCATCATTGTCGCTGTGTCGCCTACAATCGGTGTTGCCAGCTCTGGACGACCGGCCTTTCAGTGACGTCAAAATTCTGGTGCCATGGCACCAACTTGGTCGGACACGGACGTTCTCCGCTGTAGTCACATATTTCCCGGACATTGAGGCGGACACCAAATTGTAAAGCTTATAGGGATCTCAGTGGAGCTACGTAGCTTTGTAGTCTTGCACACCCGTGCGACAATGCCCAAGCAGCGCAATTGTGTGGCGCAATATTCGCTCGACACCGGGGAAATTATTGGTCCAATATCGGGCCAGTTTTGCCATTAGTTTGCCAATATTTGCTAAGCACCGGCCACGTTGGCTCAATACGACGCAGATGCCGTCAAGAGTTTCCCAGTAATTGGCTAGGAATCGGGTACATCGGTCCAATATATCCATGATTCTCCCAGCATTGGCTACATACAGGATATATTGGATAGTGAGCCCATGTTTACCCCAAAATTGGAGTGACCTTGGGTCAATTGATTATATACTGATAACCTAGCGGATTTGTCCTTTGTTGACAGATAAATAAAATAATATGCTCACCAGCTATTGCCTCGAAGGAAAAATATTTCCATGCGCATATTCGTGTGAGAAGATGAAATAGTGCTGTCGCACCTTTGCAAGGTCATGGAAAAGCGTAATATCACTCCTTGTTTACATTTTCTTTGTATCCTGTTTCTTCTCGCCTTTTATTCTCGCCCAAAGTCGCATGAACTTCGCTTAGCGAAAATACCGTGGACGTTTTATAATACCATCTGCGGGAACTGGCGAAGGTGAAGACGGGGGGGTTCCTCATCGTTTCATCATGGTAGATACGCAGCTACGAGGATCGCGGGGAAAAAGAACGAGCCAGGACCTCATCGTTTCGTTTTGCTCTTTCCGTATACGTCTTACGAGACGTAAAGGAAAGAGCAAAATGAAACGACGAGACGCGGTGGCGGCAGCAGCATTCCCAGGTAACATTGACAAAGGAATGGTTATGGTATGGAACTGTCGTCTGCCATTAAAGCTGGCCTCGTTCCCACTACCATTTTAAAGAAAATATTCGTGCGATGATTACGATTAACTTATACTAGCAGGTCACAGTTCGTTCGCCGTGCTGGTTGTTCCCAAAAACGTGAAGGAGAGAGGAGGAGGTCTTGTAGTGTAAAGTGGGGAAACAGCCCATGACATCATCATTCATTATTTAATTATTGTTGTTGTTGTTGTTGTTGTTGTTGTTCTTGTTGTAGGTAAATTAAATGCCTTGTCTCTGCATATCATTCCGTGCCAGTTTGTAGCCTGTAAATCTGAGTATGCCAGTCTGGGCAACATATCCTGTGAAGAAATTAATGATGAAAGATGGAAGTCACTGAAAAGGTAAGGCAGCGGTAGGACATATTCAGTGACTTCCATCTTTCATCATTAATTTCTTAGGCATTTGAGGCTTTGTATGTATTTGTCCTTTCTATGTGTGTTCCAGCCTCAGAACATCAATTGTGTCATGTTCAACTGGTGCCGCTTGCGTCTATCCCGTCGTATGAATGCATGTATGAGTGAGAAAAAAAAAAGTAAGAGTGAAAGGGGGTTGAGTGGGAGAGAGTGGTTGGTTTGTCCCCTCCGATGACGCGCCCTTGGAAGTCGCTGGGGAGGTGTGTTAGCTTAGCACAATTGGTAGACCCCTGGACCAGTAATCCAGAAGATGTGGGTTCGTGTCCTACAGCTGGCTAACCTTTTCAGTGACTTCCATCTTTCATCATTAATTTCTTAGTGATTTGAGGCTTTGTATGTATTTGTCCTTTCTATGTGTGTTCCAGCCTCAGAACATCAATTGTCTCATATCCTATGAATTCGTGTATAGACACCATATGATGGAGTCTACGCCTTGCGAAAGGAACACTGTAAGCTTTACTGAATATGGTGGGAGCTCAAAATTGAGTTACAAGCTGAGTGCTGTTGTCTGTCCGCCGGAGAGTGGTGCGCAAATAAAAAAGAAAAAAAAAACATCAAGTGGCTCCCCCAGTACATTTGCGTATTGACAGTGATCTACAGATGGATCTCGATCGATTGCACTCTTATGCGTCCCGCTGGGGTTGGATAGCGTGCACGGCTTACAAATGTCGTAGACGCGTCGTAGACGGGGAATACTTGTTTGCTCAGATTCCAAGGCAAGATCGGTACGAATACGAGTACGTAACGACAGCACCAGTGTGGGCGATTGCTAGATAAACAAACCTAATCCACCCGGATGTGGCAGCTCAAGTGGGATACTGCTTTCACATCCTATATTCATTCCTCTGCTGAAGGAACGTCCGTGTGAGCGCATTAATGGGATAACGTGTACGGAACTATTATTGTTGTAAATAATAGAGAGTTTTAGGAAGTCGCGAGCATACTCCATGTTTCCTTTTTCTTTTACGATTCCGGCTTCCGTAACGTGATGACAGAAAAAGAGTTTTAGGAGAACCACGTTCCCTTGCGCGCTACGACTTCGTATCATGAGCGGCAGTGCCACCCAGTGATTTCCCTACAAATTCACTGCTGGGGGGGGGGGGGGGGGGTGAGGGTTCCACTTAAGGAATTTTTCTTGGACACGGAAAGAATCGTGGCACAATGATGATATATTTGCACAGCTTTCCCGTTTTATTTGTACATGTTATTACGTTAGAACACATACATTAGAATACAGATTCCTTATGAACGGCATTTCAACATTGAATTGAATTGAAATATATTGACCATCAGCTATTATGTACATGGAAGGCGGCAGGGCAAAAAGTTGCTTAAGCAACTTGGCAACATTAAGATGCATAACCACACGACCGACAAAGAAAAAAGACTGCCACCTTGTCTCACGAAGCTCAATGAATACCTAGCAAAAAACGGTGAAAACGTTAGACGAAAAAAGCAGAATACCTTGCTAGACTGAGTTGGGCGCAAATGGTTCTTGATGATCCACATTGAGTTTGAGTGCCCGAACGCATTTTTTGCTCGTATATGCGCGCAATATATGCATTGAACAGTCACTTTCAAATGATTTTGGACAAATGCATTGTACAATCATCTGCATGACTGTGGTCCTACAGCCCAAGTTTGACAGTACAGGATGTAATCCGAGCTGGGTGGGGTCACCTGAGAAATTTCAGGGGGAGGGGGTGTTGCAAAACTGCAGGGAGGGTGTACACCCCCCCCCCCCCCCTAGGGGGGTGTAGGGAAATCCCTGGTGCCATCTGGTAGCAGCAGGAACTACTGTTTTGGATTTACAGATTCCGTGATCGACAACTACTTGGCAGCGCTTTCAAAAGGATTTTCACACAGTACATTAGTAGAAGGTGTAAAGGCACATTCCCATGGTGGGTCGCTGCCGTCGTCAGTCGCGCAAGGAGCGACTGCTTGAACGGCGCGTACGCCTCGATCCTTCGAGAGTTCCCTTCTCTCACCCAACCACCGGAATGGACGAGACCCGTCGCGCACGATATTGTGCATCACATCTGCACCACTGGACCACCTGTTTTTGCTCGACCTCGACGTCTCGCCCCGGAAAAACTCAAAATCGCCCGCACAGAGTTCGAGCACATGCTCTCTATTGGTGTCGCCCGACCTTCCTCCAGCGATTGGTCATCCCCGCTGCATATGCTCCCCCAAAAGACCGGGGACTGGCGACCTTGCGGCGATTACCGTGCCCTCAACCTCGCCACAGTTCCAGACCGCTACCCCTCGCCTCGCCTGCAAGATTTCACCGTCAACTTGCACGGCGCTACCATCTTTTCTAAAATCGACCTAATGAAAGCATACCATCAGATTCCCGTTGCCCCCGAAGACATCAAGAAGACCGCCATTACCACCCCCATTCGGTCTGTCTGAATTCCAACGGATGCCTTTCAGGTTGCGCAACGCAGCACAGACCTTCAAGCGGTTCATTCACTCCGTCACCAGAGGCTTCCCTTTAGTCTTTGCCTATATCGACGACCTGCTTGTTGCACGTTCTACCCCTGAGGAGCATGCCAACCCCCTGCGTCAACTTTTCGCGCGACTGGCCGCTCATGGCATCGTCATCAACGTCCAGAAGTGCAAATTTGGCGTTGAGTCCACCGAATTCCTTGGTCACATGGTCTCTTCCGCCGGCATCGCTCCTCTCGCAAGCAAGGTCGACGCGATCACCAGCTTTCCGCAGACTCAGTCTCTCCGCCAGTTGAGACGTTTCCTCGGTTTAATTAAGTTTTACCGGCGATTCATCCCTCACTGTGCCACCACTTTGCGCCCACTAGAAGCTCTCCTCAGTTATCGCGGCGGATCGAAGCCCCTTCCCTGGTCAGCTGAAGCCAAGGCCGCCTTCTCGAAGATCAAGGTGGACCTCAGCGCGCAGATACAGCTGTACCATCCGAAGCATGGCGCTCCGACCGCACTAATGGTGGATGCCTCCAACGTGGCCGTGGGCGCGGCTTTGCATCAGAAGTTTAACGACAGCTGGCGCCCTATAGCCTTCTTCAGTAAGAAGTTGAAACCCGCCGAACAGAAATACAGCATGTTCGGCAGGGAGCTCCTTGCGGCTTACCTTGCAGTCCGGCACTTTCGCCACTTTTTGGAGGCCCGAGACTTCACGATCCTCTCGGACCACAAGCCTCTCTCATATGCTTTTCGTCCTGCTAGTGACCGCTACTCGCCTCGTGAGATTCGGCAGTTGTCCTACCTGGCGGAATTCTGCACGCAGATCCAGTATGTGCAGGGAAGCGCCAACGGTCCAGCCGATGCCCTCAGCCGCATCGCGCCGCTCTCTGTACGTGCCACATCACTCTCGCCGGAAGACCTCGCCTCCGCTCAACCCTCCGACCAAGAGCTCCTCCGACTCCGTGAGACGCAGTCGTCTTCCCTAAGGCTGGAAGACATTCCGCTGCTCGGCACAGACATCACGCTGTGCTGCGACACTTCGACCAGCCGTGCAAGACCTTTCGTGCCAGCAGAGCTCCGGCGCGCTATCTTCGCTTCCATTCACAACCTGTCCCACCCCGGCGCCCGACCTACTCAGAAACTCATCGCCGAGCGCTACGTGTGGCCAGCCATGAATGCGGACATTCGAGCTTGGGTGAGGTGCTGCGTCGCTTGTCAGCGCTCAAAGATCCAGCGTCACACCATCACCCCGCTTGGCAAGTTCGCGCCGCCTGACGCCCGCTTCGATTCCGTCCATCTTGACATAGTTGGTCCTCTTCCCATCTCGCGCGGATACCGGTACCTTCTCACGGCCATTGACCGGTTCACCCGCTGGCCAGAGGCTACGCCTATCACCGACACAACCGCCGAAACCGTAGCCGCCACCTTCCTAAGCAGTTGGATCGCCCATTTCGGTGT
This sequence comes from Ornithodoros turicata, assembly GCF_037126465.1. Classification (NCBI taxonomy): domain Eukaryota; kingdom Metazoa; phylum Arthropoda; class Arachnida; order Ixodida; family Argasidae; genus Ornithodoros; species Ornithodoros turicata. The sequence continues at coordinate 88,684,626 of NC_088203.1, forward strand.
GCCCTCACGAGTAACAACAGACCCAGGTCCTCAATTTGAAAGCCGCGTTTTCACCGCCTTCACCAATCTACTTGGAACCTCGCGCATAAGAACAACTTCCTACCACCCTGCGTCGAACGGTTTGGTGGAGAGGCTTCACCGGCACCTCAAGGCTGCCTTGATGGCGCATCAGGTCCGCTCCCACTGGACAGATGCGTTACCCCTAGTGCTTCTCGGCGTCCGTTCTGCCTTCAAGGCCGACCTTGGCTGCAGTCCAGCGCAGCTCGTCTTCGGCTGCAGCCTGCGCCTCCCCGCCGAATTCTTCGTCGAGTCAAGGTCGCCCTCCACCCCTTCCGAGCTCCTCGACCGCCTCCACCGCGTCTTCGACAGCCTCCGCCCGTACCCACCTGTGCCAACTCCTCCTGCAAGCCCTATGTCCCGCAACAACTTGCCACTTGTGTGCCACATGTTTTCCTCCGCATCGACGGAGTTAAGCCATCCCTTGTCCTCCGCTATACTGGTCCCCATCCCGTTCTGCACCGCTCTGACAAAACCCTCCGCATGCTCATCAATGAACGGGAAGAGACAGTCAGCCTGGACAGGCTTAAGCCCGCCTTTCTGGAGAATGCGGACCATTTCGTCTCGTCACTCTCGAACACCACAGACTTCGACCGTACACCTTCGCCCATCGACTGCCAGGCCCGAGCACGCAAAACCGTCACCTGGTCCGATCGTTCCTCGCCGTTTAACATTCTGGCTCACAGCTTCTCATCCTCACGGACGTTCAGTCCAGTCCAGCCTTCGGACAATAAACTGCTGTCCCCAAACTTGGAATACACTCTCATTCCTACAGGCCTCCGCGTTCATCACTCGGTGGTCCAAAATTTGTGCAAAACAGAAGACACGTGCTGAACAAGATGGCCGACAACGAGGTGAGCGCGCACATCGAACAGCGAATTGTCATGAAGTTTCTCGTGAATGAAGGCGTAAAGTCATCTGAAATTCACAGAAGAGTTCAGGCTCAGTATGGCTACGATACACTTAGCCGCACCAAAGCGTTTGAGTAATGCAAACGGTTCCGAGACGGCCGTACATCAGTGCAGGACGATCCCGGCCGGGGTGGCTCAGAGCCCAGTGTCAGAGTTCCTGAGAACATCCAACTTGTGGAGCGCCTGATCCTCAAGGACCGACGGATAACATGTCTCGAACTGGCTCGAAAGACGGACCTTTCTGTGGGAACGTTGAACACTATCATCATGAACACCTCCAGTTTCGAAAAGCTAGTGCCCGTTGGGTCCCGAGGCAGCTCTCCGTGTTTGACCGGCAGAGAAGTCTGGAAATCTCTCAAGAGTCAAGGTACCGTATCGACACTGAAGGACATCAGTTCCTTCATCGGATCATCACGTGCGATTAAACGTGGGTGCACCATTTCACTCCTGAGTCTAAACGCGCACCAAAACAGTGGAAACATCCGGGCACAGCTCCCAAGAAGTTCCGAAGCACCCCGTCTGTGGGTGAGGTCATGGCCACGGTTTTCTGTAATAAGGTTGGCGTTGTTCATGTTGATTTTCTGCCCAGTGGTACCACCGTCAATAGTGCATATTACTGCCAGGTTCCCAGGGATGTGCATAAGGCGCTGAAGCAAAAGTGGCCGGGCCTCATCACAAAAGGAGTCCTCCTCCTATACAGGACAATGCACGCCCGCATACCGCGCATCTCACGACACGCACTTTATAGGTACTTTGCTGGGAGTTGCTGCCACATCGCCCTTATAGTCCAGATCTCACCCCCAGCGATTTCCATCTCTTCGGGCTACTGCAGGCGTTCCTTGGGGGCCGCCACTTCAGCTGCGACGACGAGGTCAAGAATGCGGTCAGATCATGGCTGCTACGCGCCGGTAAGGATTTCTACGCCTCTGGCATCCAAGCCCTCGTGAAACGCTGGGACAAGTGCATTAGTGCCCAGCTGGAGATTGCGTTGAAAAATAAAACTAATTTCTCGCCTGTAAGTTCATTTTACTTTTGCGACAAATGAAAAGTCCCGGTTTGACTTGAACACCCCTCGTAAGTTTAGGTTATAGTGTCATCCGCAATGATGTTACAATATTGGGGTATCGAAACTTGGAAACGTAAAATAAAATTACGGACTAAAAAAAAAAGCTATGACAGCAGCATAGATGCCGTTCTTGCAGTTGAGTTATCCGGCAAGGCGGACATCCTCTTCAACAGAGTATATAACTACTAGATGGTCGATTACCTAATATTAATTAATTAACTCTTCAATTAAGGGCTTCCGCGGAAAAGTGATACTACAAAATGGGAGATATGTCTCGTCCAAAGCATTTCTGTTTCTTTTTTTTTTTTTTTTTTTATTATTATCCAATAAAGAGCACATGCGCTAAAATATGCATCGTCGAATTTCGCTATGCAAATATGCTGGAGGAGGAGGAGGAGGAGTGTCGTTGGGAGGAACCCGAGAGGTCTGCCTGCCTGATTAGGCGGCATGTTTCTCGGGAAGGGAAAGGTGGTGGAGAGGAGGAGAGGAAAGGGTGAAGTGGAGGATAGCTGCGTCCATGGGCCGACTTCAAGGGAACTGTGCCGGCATACGCCTATTACACATCTGAGGGAAACCCAGGAAAAACCCCAGACGGCACAGCCGGCCCGCGGATTCGAACCGCGGACCTCCCAGTCTCCAAGCGATCGCGTTACCGCTGCGCCACCGGAGCTGGTGCGCGAAACATATGCCGAAACCGAAACTACGCGCATTCGAAGCGCATGGAGGACTGCGCTCATTCCACATTAGGGGGCCACGTGCTTTGGAGCGATGGAGATGACACCCCACTCATCATCGTTTAAATCAGGTTGCTGTTGTTGTTGATGTTGTTGGGAGTCAGTTTCAAAAGATGCGTGCTTGTCGGCGGCGTCCTTCAGAATGCACTTCTTCTGCCACCACTTGAGCCCTTGGACAGACTTTGCCCGGTGGCTCAATCTGTATATTTTCATTGCACCCGAGTCAGGCCCCGTGAATGTCTTCCCATTCTCGTCGCTCGCAGTGCATCGATCGACTGTGCAGAGCGTGCATATTGGGACCTCTCGGTCGCATATTTTCTAGTCTTGTCCTGAGCCCATTTGCACATAAATCCTGCTAGGATGCTAACATAAAAAAAAGGCCTTGACGTTATATCTAGGGTTCCCGGGTTTCGGTAGTTACCGGAAAGCACCGATAAACGTACGCCAGTAAAATTTTCTCATGTTCGGTGGAAATGGATATTGCACCGATAACCACCGTAAATGGCCTTCTCAGGCTGCTCGGTTTTGCACCAAAGAAGGGAATTTGGAACGGGCAAAGCAAACCAGCACTCGAAAACGACGGTTATTCGCCTCACTGTGCCTTTGCACTTCACTCAGCTTTCCACTGGGGCGAAATCTGGGGGATAGTTCCAAATAGTGTGTTCACAAATACACCTGTGTACTCACGAACTGCTTTGTTAGGGAGCACCGAATGTGACCTGGGATGTGTAAGCCTGCTTCGGTCAGAGAGATCTCACGGGACCTGAAAACGTTAGAGAAACTTGAAGCAGCAGAAGTGGTCCGGGATTCGAAACGGGGTCCTTCGCGCGGAGCGTCCCATCCACTGTGCCATGCAAGACGATGGCAGCACCTGCTTCAAATCGCTACACCTTTCTTTCATGGGCACTCGTTCGACCCTCCTTCTTGTCTCTGAAAGAGAGTGAGGAGGAAGGGAGTAGAGTTATGAGATACGTCATCTTTAGAGGTAACGACCCTCATTTGTATGCCAGTAACCTTGAATGGCGCCCAAGCAGCACCGAAATAACTCTTAAACATAAATGTAACTTATACGTTCGAAGAGGGTAACATTATTTCAAAAGTTATCCTCTTTGGAAGGTAACGTTAAATGTTACAAGATTTAGAGTGTATACCTAGCGCCAGTGTCGCTTCTCGTCGATTTTCACCGAGCGTCTTGATGTTTAAGATATTTTCATCGAAAGCCACCGCTTCGTGGTGAGCGGAATAACCACCGCTTTTTTTTTTCACCGTTTCTCTAAAAAAATAAGCACCGAAAACCGGAAACCCTAGTTATATTTGGCGCGATTTCAAAGATTGGCAAGTTTAGGGCTGTGGCTCGTTTTTAATGCAGTGTGCTTTGTTCCATAAAGCCCTATGTTTACCCTATCCCTCGCCTGAACTATGGTTTGTTTCCTTTCAGTTACTTCTCCTGAGAATTGTGGAATTCTTTGCACTATGCGATGCGGGCTTCCCCATTCTTATATTTATCCAGACGTAATCCACCGTTTATTTACTATTGAATTTGTTCTAGGTTATGTTATCAGCAGAGGGCGGATTTTAAGGCACTAAAAAGACGCGTTTTAGGCGCCTAAAAAGGCACTAAAAATGTCCCAAAAATGCGTGAATTTTCTCCGAATAGGCACTATCGATATTGCACTACCGGCACTACGAGCGATGCCGCGCGCATTGGTTGCTTTACGGTACCATGTCACACTATCCTGTGCACTTCGGTGGCAATTGCTGCTCAGAAAAAGTATGCTCCAATTATAAATTCTGACGTGATACTTCGGTTGCACTGCAAAGATTCCATAAACTCACAAGAGAAATAGGAAGAAAAATATTATAGAGCGCGTCCAGAAAACCGGTCTGATCGCATGGCACTCTTTCTTTTGGAAAGCACCGTGCACGTATCTTCTTATTGAAAGCGTGAAGACAGTAGAAAACAAGCACCAGTTCAACGTGTTCCGGGGTGAAATTCTGTCTACGAATTGTCCTACATGCCTAAAACGGCCTCGCGACGTCGACCGATTTGACGATGTGCCGGTACCAGTACGGATACTAGTGAGGGATATCGTCGGGAGAAAAAGGAGGCTTACTACCAGGGCTGTAAAGTAACTCATTAAATGTAATTGACTTATTGTAAGTAATTACTTTTTGCGTAACTAATTACTGTAACCAAATACTTACTGAAACATGTATCCGTAACTGTAACTTAATTACTTTTTCGGGTAACTTGTACACTTAGGGAAGTTACTTCTCCGATCGAGTTTCCATGTGTGTGTTAGGTCCTGGCGTGGAACGTGATTCCAATGATAACCTTAAAAATGTACTGGTGTGAAAAACAATTTTATCAGCGCGACTACCAAGCACGTTGTGGGTCGTTCCAGAAGTTTGTTTTCAATAAGTATTACGTATGATACACTGTATGTCAAAGTTTGACATACGGTACCTTGAAAATGAGTAGCTGGAATTTTTTTTTTAATTTCGTGTTAGCGCCGCGAAGCAGCTGTGGCTATGAGCGGCGTGCAGACGTGGACAGATGGAGAGAGAACAGCAGGAAGGAGTGGGTGACAGGGGGGTTCGTGTGCGTCCTGGGCCGACTTCAGGGGAAACTGTGCCGACATTCGTCTGGAAAGTATTCGGAAAACACAGGGAAAACCTCAGACAGCTCAGCCGGTGACAGGATTCGAACCCGTGTCACCTCCCTGTCTCGGGGTGGAAAGCGACCATCTTAAGCACTATGCCACGGGAGCTGGTATAGCTGGAAATAACTGAAAAGTAAGTCAATAACGTTTCACAAGTAACTGACTAACTGAGGTGCATTTTTGTCTAGCTAACTTTTCCTGTAATTTCGTTACTTTTAGAGTCATGTAACTGTCAGTTAATTACACTTTGTGAGTCGTTTATACAGCCATGCCGTGGTCACCACTAACCACTGCTGCAAGGGCAGACGCGGTGTTGCACCGTGTACAAGGAATACAGGCGAAAAATAAACTATTTTCTGCCACCGGGGAAGACACTTGCATTCTGTGACGTAGCGCGGCAAAGCGTGTCCTCGTTTTTTCGTTGCAAAAACTATGAAATAAATACGAAACAGCAAGTAGAGTGCCCATTTAGGCACTTATCGGCGTCTATTTTCAAAAAAGGCACTAATCGAAAAAAAAAAGGCAAAAAAGGCATTAACATTAGGGTACTAATGGGTCCACTTTGACTTGATTCGTGCTTCATCAAAAGGCACCATCTGTACGACTCCCAACGAAAAGGCATATGCCTGAAAATCCGCTCTCTGGTCATCAGTAGCCTGTTGTCTAGTGCACAACAATAACTGACGTATAATTGGCTTGGCTGCGCACTTGTTCCTTTGCACCAAAATGGAAGTATACAAGATTTGATTTATGCGTGCCAGGAGTCATTTCGCAGGCTTACCTAGCGGTCCGGCATTGTAATCTCTCTAGTTCTGGGTGTTTATGTAAAAATATGTTAAGTTGAGTTGTATAGTGGCAGAACTGCGCTAGAAGGAGGTGCTTGAGTACTGTGATGTGATGTGATAGAGGAGAACAAAATGGAGACGTAAGTCACGACAGAGTGAGGCTGGCTGTCCCACACCACTTAGCCGCAGTTAGTTGGAAAATAAAAAAAAAAAAATAAAAGGGCAGGAAACCCAGTAGCTGGGGGCGGGACAGAAACATCCCGAACTAGTGGGAACCTTGTCAGAAACGAGGGACCAGAAAGTATCACAAAATGTCAATCAGATGCGCGTTTCTTCAAGGAAATGTAGGAGCGCTTTCGTTGCGGCTGCTTGATGATTGAATGGCGGAGGACCCAGACTTTACAATGGCCGGGAGTCCAGGCGAGCCAAACTTACTTCTAGTGTCCTGCAACTGTCGGCATAGTTGGAGCACCTGAGGAGGATGTGCTTTGTGTCCTCCACAACATCTCACTCACTGCAGTTTGGAGATGGTGGCTTGTCCCGGTCCTTGAGGTTGGGATCCTAGACCTAGTTTTATGCAAACGGGCCCTGATCTGGCACATAATAGTTCAGAGAATGTGCTTGTGACTGGTTGAACCGCTGAGCTCTGTGTTCCGAAGCTAAACAGTGTGGTAAAGTGAACACCTGCTCTCAATATACGAACATTACGTCAAACACATCGGTTTTGGAGTACAAACCTTTCTTACACTCTAAAATCTGTACCACTTAAAACCCCTTTTTTATAAGGTACCTTTTTGCAAAAATGTACCCTTTATTTTATGGGGTACGAAAGCGCCTAAAAGATACAGCACTTTTAAGGTACTGCCGTCTAAGAGGTACGCCCGTCTAAGAGGTACGCTCGTCTAAGAGGTACGCTCGTCTAAGAGGTACAGCGTCTAAGAGGTACAGCGTCTAAGAGGTACAGCCGTCTAAGAGGTACAGCCATCTAAGAGGTACAGCCATCTAAGAGGTACGCTCGTCTAAGAGGTACAGCCGTCTAAGAGGTACGCCCGTCTAAGAAGTACGCCCGTCTAAGGGGTACAGTTGTCCAAGAAGTATACAGTCCACACACAACGGACAGGAACATGTTTGTGGTGACATAATTCGTACGCGAGGTATCGCACGCACAGCAAAATGCACGACGTGCATCATGTATTGTGTGTTTATACTTTGATATAGGTAGTGGTAACACACACTCGCACAAGTGTGCATCTGTAACATACGCGAATGTGACCAACCTGTTGCAAGCACATGCGGGATAGAGACAAAAGGCGATCTAATACTGAACCGCTCTTTATTTTACCTTCAGCGATTTCAGCAGCTGCGAAAGCCATGGCTTTCTGTACGGCTTCGTTGTCGCCCACAACCAGGGGCGGATCTAGGATTTTTCCGAGGAAGGGGGGGGGGGTCCGCTATGGACAAGTGCCACGTGCATGCTGGGATAGCTTCATTGAACCCTATGTTAAGGTCTGGAATGGAGGGAGGTCCGTACCCCTGGACCCACCCCACCCCAGATCCGCGCCTGCCCACAACCTATATTTGCAGCAGGCCTAACAGCTGGCCAAAAGCAGCTAGGTATGACAAGTTTCTCCTTTTTTTTAAGTAGCAGCAGGGCAGCACAAACTCCTATAAGCATGCCCGACGGTTCCAGCTGCACAGCCTGTCGGTCAGTACACCAAACAAGGCTCTCCTGCCCGAAAAAGAGTTTCGGTCCCACGGAGAGACTACCTCTTAGAGGGAAGAGGTGGGAAGAGGTGGTACCTCTTGGAACGCCCACGGGTAGGTGGCTTCTTAGAACCCTCAATGCAATCGCATACGCACTCTGGCAAGCTACCGGTCACTACACTCACCCTACGCATGCACGTTTTGGGAAACGGCATGCACGTAATTGTAGCGGAAATGAACAATGTTAAAGAGCAGCTTACCATGAGCAGGTACTGTTGGGGACACGGTTGTCTAAAATCTCCAGCCCGTGGCCGAGCAGTCCCCTATCGGCGATGTCGCACACGAAGGAACTATACCATTACAGTCTCCGAGGTAAGGCCACGCAGCGCCGCCTGTCGGGAACGAGTACCATCGCATTCTCAGCGTCGTCTGCTACGGAGAGCTGTTCAGCGCGGCCTCCCCTCGGGGAGGGTATTGGTGTAGTTCCTTCGTGCGCGACATCGCCGACAGGGGATCGCTCCGCCACGGGCTGGAGATTTTGAACAACCGTGTCCCCAACAGTACACCTTCCCGGCCGTTCCATGTCCCTTAACCGGTCAACTTAACTGTGCGAAGACGGCGGCTTCCTGATAACAAATAACCTTCACACGCGGACGCGGCTGCACTTATAACACGTGTTTCTTCCGTAGGTATCAAAGGTTCGATTCGCTAGATATTAGGCAAGATAAAGAAAAAATAAGAAACTGACCCGCCTAACCTCATGAACCCATTGGAAGGTGTGGCTTGTCGTTTCGTCGAGCGTTTATCGCTTCCGGAATATTCTTTTTCTTTTAGTTTTCATGTTGGCCAAAAGAAAACCTGCCTCCTTCACGAACAGACGGAAAGAGTTCAACCTCTTTCTCTTTTATCAATGTAAATACCCAATATGCAATAAACATCATATATACCGAACGGCATTCTCCTTGCTCACTATCTAGCCTGTGTTCGTAACATGCTTGAAACAGACGCAGACAAGTTAAACAAAAGTACCACGGATGAAGCTCTTTATCTGACGACACAGACAGGAAACGTTTTATCATCTGCCGTGAATGAAACAATCATAGTTGTAAATCAACAGCTAATCTTTCCGTGCGATGTACATGCATTATCTGACTGCATCGAACCCTTTGGGGTGTTACTTGAACGCAAGAAGTGCTGAAAGCAGCGGAAAGCAGAATAAGATTTTGCGCAAGAGGTACTGCTTTATACGGTACAAGTCAGGGTACCTCATAAACTGACCGTGTACCCCATAAATATGCCTGTACCTCATACATACAAAGCGGGATCCTTTGTACCTCTTAAAGCAACTGCGGAAAAGCACTGATGTACCTGATATTTACCAAGTACAGCTCGATATAACGTACATTATAAGGTACCGAATTTAGAGTGTAGGAGTATCTCAAATTATTGATAGACTTGCACGGACAATTGGGGAAGAATGCGTCTCTCGGGTGCGGAGGGAACAGGCCTCGCAACAGGGCTCGGGAATAATGGCGGTCTGTCCTCATCTCTCACCCTGTCTGCTTAATTCAGTGTCTTCTGGCCGTCCAATTATTTATGTATGATGAATGATTTTTTCCCCTGCAAGTGCGAAATCTCCGAAATGGAGAGGGATCAGGTCTTCTAGTGCCTTGGCTTTCCTTCAATAACTGTGATAAGTAAATGAATAAATCCAAACAACAACAATAATTATCATTATTATCATTATTAGAGATGGGATGAATGCAGAATTTTCCAAATCCACGGAAGGTTCTGCGAATCCACTAATCTTACGTATCTCGAATCTTTCGAATCCTTTCTTTAAAAAAGAAAAAAGTGTTTAAAAAGCCAGGGGAAAAACACTTCTATACTCTAAAGTAGTTCGAAGCAGAATATTATATATTTGTTTAATGAAAAATAAATTAAATAATAGTTCACTTTCAGGAGAAAATATACCCATATACTTCTTCTTAAATGTAATTTATTTAGTACGTCGTTCATCGACTATAGGAAATACATTGATTCTCGAGTCTGAATTGTTTCCATAGTAAGAAACAATCAAAAGCAAACCCGTGCTGCTCTTAAATTTGAAATGTAAGAGTCCCTGCCTGAACTCTTTCAGTCCAGAGCAATGTAAACAAACAAAGAAGAAAACATTGGCCTGCCAATCACGCTTGCGGCGGACTCCGCAGGCGCCAACGTTTGTTCAGTCATCACAAGTTCGTGAGTTATTCTTGAATTCCCCTTGGGAAAAAAAAAAAAAATTGTCAACAGAATTTGATTGAGCGACGCGGGCTCGAGATGACGCACGCTTAAAATTCGAATTACGGAGACCAATTTCGCGGAGACAAGTGAACCTGAATTTCTGTTGTACAAACTTTCGGCGAGTGTCCAGGACTGTGCTTACGACACAAGCTACGTACAAAAAAGCTACGTACAAGCCGGCAACAAGGCCAACAATACAGCCTCCCTTTCGGGAGCAACGGAGACTGTACAATGTTACCGACTCCCGTGGTTAGTAATTTTTGTGGCAAGCAACGCCAACTCACGATGATACGAAGGCGTGCCAGAAGAGTTCTCGACCCGATTCACTTCCTGATATAGGCACGCGATCTCGCCATAAATACCGAGACAAAGGAGAGGAGGAAGAAAATTTTCAGGTTCGTAACGCGAAGCGTTCATATTTGCTCGTGGCTAGCAACAAAAGCAGAACCACAAGTGTGAACCTTTCAGAGGTTGGACTTCGGGATGTCATGATGTCCCTGTTCACGCAGGAGAAAACTGCAAGAGAAATCAACGAGTACATCATTAAGTGGCGAGTGCCCATCAAACTCGACCGTGGTGACGTGGTGTCTCAACTTTGACACCGAAGACGACGAAAGATTAGCAACACCTCCAACGGTGTCAACACTAACACCCGAAATCGTTGATCGTGTCCATGACCTCAATCTGGCAGATCCTCTAACCTTCGACTGAAAGAATAGCGCAGACCTTAGGCATACCCAGAGAACGCATTGGATTTCCCTGAAGAGATGGGTAGGGAACCAAGTGGGTGCTGAAATGATTGAATGTCGATAACAAACAACGTCAAATGAATGCAATGGATGCCTCCAAGTTGATTTTAGTGCATTTTGAACGTTCTAGAGACACTTTACGTGAGCGACTCGTTAGAACTCATGAAACATGCGTGGTTGCATCACTATAATCCTGAGACAAAACGGGAAATTTAAAACTCAATTGTCAGCGGGAAAGGTCGTGGCCACGGTTTTCTTGCAGAAGGAGGGTGCTTTTTGACGACTTGCTATCTCCAGAAGGGTGCAACAGTTTATTCAGCATACTAGAGTATTGGAGTACTACTCAAACTTGTGTTGCCGGTTAGAGGAGGCCTTGAAAGACAAAGGTGTGGGAAGCTCCAGAAGGGCGCTCTCTTTTTGCAGGACAATGTACGACAAAGCATGCGATACAATGCAGGGTCTGAAGCACTTGCGATTTCAATGCATTGAGCGTCCGTCGCACTTGCCAGATCTTGAACATGATTGAGAACGCGCAGGGACAAAGAGGACACACACGCGGAAGCGTTCAAGCGTGAGCGTTCTCAATCATATTCAGTCCCAACCAACACGCTCTGCACATTCTCGCCCGATCTTGCCCCATCGGACTATTTTTTGTTTGTTTATTTCCAAGCCAGGCTGAAAAGAAGTTTGAAAGAATGATATTCTCGGGGACTCAGAGGTGATAGGAACAGCCGAAGCATATTTCAGAGAGCAGACGTGGAATTTCTGTTTTCAAGGGTTAAACAAGTTTCAGGAATGATGTGCGTTGAACTTTGAAGTGAATACGTCGATTTGTAATAGAGGTTTATGACCCTAGGCCGATTTCTTCCTTGTCGAGCCGATGGCTTTTGAGCAACTCCTCGTATACACGCCATAATGTAGTCAGACAGCTGAATATTGTCTTCCAATTTGCAGCTGCTGGAGTCGTAGGTATACTGCACACGCCATGGCAGTCCAAGCCTTCCTTCTATGCATAATCTTCATTACATATACTCTCCCCCTTGCTCCTTTTAGATCATTTCGTTGATAATGGCTTTCGAGTTCGCCCTGTTGCAATGATCTCGATCGATAGGATGCTTCTTTGTTACCGTGGTACCTCGTTACCCATCTTGAAGCCATCGTACTTTTCGAAGGACTTCGACCTTATGAAGGATGCATCAATATCTCAGGAAAGTCATGTCTTTCGACTGTTCCAAGATAGGGCATTGGGAAAGCCTAATGACGTACTCGATATCGAGCTCCTTTAATGCCCAGTGGGCGCTCTTAAGATCCATTCTTCGACATATCTGGTTGACCTCTCTCGCCACCAAGTGTATAATTCAAAGAAGTGTATAATGCCATTACGTTATATTTAGGTCTTCCGATTTTCGGTATAAAGCGAAAATCTCCTTGAAATGTGCGCTCCTTGAAAAGTTTTTTCTGCGCAGTAGGCGCCCTGATTATGGCGGAGAATTATGCCCCTATAATCACCGTTATAAACGCCGCAAATTGCCTCTTGTATCAGTGTCTCTGTTGATAAATGTATCTCCTACGAGCGAGATTACTCTTACTAGCTTTTGGACAACTAATGCGAAACAGTGGCGGGCGCCTGCTGAAGCTCTCAGCTATAGCTTGCGCTATCCATATCAATATTGTTAATGTAGAGCGAGTTTTTTCGAGCTTAACATATTAGAGAGCTTAGAAAGGAGCGGTGTGTGATGTTGCCTGAATCTCGTAACATGAACATGGTAATTGATTACAAGTTCGGGTTCTAGTAGTTGGAACTACAACGAAAAAATGTACAACAACAACTTTATTGTGAGATGATGAATGGAGGTTTCATCGCCAGGGGCGATACTCTACCCCATTGGTGGTGGTGACGGGGGGAATGAAATAATGAGCCCCTTCACAATAAGGATCGAAGTCCTATGGTATCCAGAAAGGTGAAGAGAGCTTTGAGGGCAGAGCGTTGGTAGGCTGGATGTGGCCAGGGACCAAGCAATTTTGTGTAAACAAATGCCTTGCGTTGGAAATTCCAGTTTATTTCTCGGCGATCTTCACCGAGTGACTTCCCAGGTCGAAAATTCTCCCACCGACCGAAAATGACTGATACGCGGTGAGCTATATACAGGATGTTTCACGAAAAATGAGCCAAGTTAAAAAAACAAATGGTTCGTCAAAGCACCAAAAAGACGGACTACATAGTGTTGTAACCAGTGGTATTGGCTGACCTCTCTCAACACTTAAAAGCAACAACAACAGCGGTGTGAGGATACTCAAACGATATTTTGACTATTATTTAAGTGAAATTAATTGGTCAGTTTTTAATTATAAGGATTAGAGCCAAAATGTCAATGAGAAAGTTGTACCGAGCAATACAACGACACGGAACACTTGATTACAACTCTGTACCTCTAACGTGTTCTTCTTTACCCTTCTCGGGGTTTGCAAAAGACCGACGCTGGACCTGTCGCAGACACTGGAGGAGCACCTGACCACTGTGATATCGAGCATCTTGTTATCGAACGAAGTCTGCTCACAGATCTGACATTGACATTTTCACCTTTTGGCTTGATATTGTCGCACGACGAGTCGTGCATTTTGTCGTACATGTGTTTCGGCCTTGAGCTGGTGGACTGTGGTGGACCTGACACAGCTTCTGACGCGCACTATGTCCAAGAAATAGTGCGCCCGAGAAGGCTCTACGCAGGTGCTCGTCCCAATCTGGTATGCATGGATTTCACCTGTTACGAGTCCATATCGTGACACAGCGCACAAGACTATCGTAGAATCAAGTATATCCTCTGGTCGCCAAAAGGGGCAAGTGAACTCAAACGAGTTCGTCGACGAGCCACCTTTTATACACTCTGCAAGAATCCGATATCTTCATGTCCTGACCTGGGCAAGGGCTTAAAGTGTTTCATAATCATAAATAATACGGCGTACCCACCAATTTGGACACTGTCCCAGGGGCCCAGAACGACAGCCGCGTGCTGTCATGGCAGTCACCGAATTGGGCCTGTTGGTATAGGACATCATGAACTTAAAAGCGCTGAAACTTTAATGCGGATAGGAAGTTAGCTTCAATTCCTGCCGTTGTTAAATTTGAGATTCTTACCCCTACTGATAACTGTGCTATAAAGCATAAGGATGAGTTTGTAGAAGGTTGTGTTGATCGCGTGTATGCAATTCCCTTGTCATGCGGCCGCGTTTTTATGGGACAGACTGGTCCGTGTGTGAGCACGAGGTTACGTGAACATCGGTATAATGTGTCGGCAAGGTGTAGAACTTTATCTGAACACGTATCACGCTGTGGTTGTGATATCCTGTTGTGCGATTCCAAGAAAAAGGGTAGATTCCGAGGAGGTAGTGAGAGGGAAATCTGGGAAGCCTTTCTGCTTGCGGAAATGGGGGAGGGTTATGCTAGCAACGCTTCTATTGGCCTGTCAGACAGAGAGAGGGAATTCCTTAAAACTTTGTAATACGCCCGACACACGGGCACTTTTGAACTCCTTTCCATTAGGGGTTCTTTACAGCTGTAAAGGACACCATTGCGACTGGAGTTCGTGCCGGTGACCCACGGCAAGCGCGACTTTCGGTTGTCCACCTCGGGTCTATACTTGACTTCCGGTTCGGCACTTTCAATTACTATATGCAAGTACATTTAATTAACCTTTAATTAGCCTCAATTAGTTTCAATTACCCTGTAATTACCCTTTAGTTACCGAAGGCAACGGCAAGTTACATAAGGTGATCTTGAATATCACGTAATTCACTTTAATTACGTTTACTTGCTTTAATTACTCTCAATTCCCATTTAATTGACGTTAATTACCTTTATTTACATTTAATTGCCTTAGGTAGCCTGCGGTTACATTCGGTAATCTTTAATTTACATTCATAACCTTGAACTCAATTTTCTTGCTTTAATTACCTTCAATTACTCTCCCCTCTTACTCTTAATTACCTTCGACTACTTCAATTTCATTTCATTTATCTCCATTTACATTTACCCTCTTATATCACCTTTACGTGTTCACTTACACCCGTGCCTCAGTGAGACTTCATCATCTCACACACGGACACGCACACATACATACAGCTTTTTCCATTTTGATACTCCTAATGCTAACGTATTAATATACCCAAAGATATAACAGTCAGGTAGTTAGATAACAGTAACAGTAAAAATAGCAATACGTAGAATGAATTCAAAATACGTACAGCAACTGCAATATCTGCACGCAGATTTCGAGTACTTGAAAAACGAAAATACGATCTATCCTTCGTTTGAGATATTGTCGTCGTATCGCCCTTTGTTAGAGGCTAATCCATACGCATTTACAGATGAATAGGAGATCGCCTATCTCAGCTTCCCCAAAGGACCGCCTCATAGAAAGAGATTCTGCTTTGTCGTGTGTCACATCATGCAACGCCTTTCCGTTAGGCGTCCTTTTGTGTAAAGGAGTTCAAACAAGCCCGTGTGTCGGGGGTATGAAGCGGTAACCGCATACGACGATTCCTCGACGGAAAAACGGCCAACTTTCCCACCGGCACTACAACTCGACGGAAAAACGGCGGGACGAACCGCATGCACAGATTTCCACTGCGGCGGACGGCGGCGCCCTAGCGGGCGTTTCGTTAGTCCGTGTTAAATTTTGACTTCAAATTAACTGATAAAATTTTTGCTACACATAGAAAAGTTATAGTGGCACACAGAAGAGGTTCTTGCGATCAAAGCATATTGGCGAAGCAAGCGCTACAAAAGCGCCCTCAGCGGGTGGACGACAGCATGCTTCCAGGTTCCCAGGTTGGTCATACGGGCATCCGAAATGCCCGCCACGTCCGCTCGTGGAACGATAGCGCGTGGAGCGGTCCTATTGGTTGCCGTCGAGCGGCCGCTTCCGCTCTTCGCCTGATTTTTCTGTCCACCGCTGCCGTCGAAAAATCGGTGAAGTTCCCATTGCTCGCGTCGACTCACCGGAAAAATGGTGTCGGTTGCCGGTTTTCCGTCAAGAATTCGTCGTGTGCGGTTACCGCTTAAGTGTGTTCCGCGTGCGTAACAAGGCTGTTGGCAGTGCGCTATCTGTGTATGTTCTCGCCTTTTCGTCTAATTTTAGCGCTTTTAATTTCATGTTTGATCTGGCTAACGTCATCATGCGGAAATGAAAGCCCTTTTTGCATCGGCCAATATGGAACAGCTGTGTCACCATGCGTCTCTGCAACCCACGCACCTCTCTGCAAACTCAGAGCAATGCAAGCGATCGTCGAACACACAGATGCCTGACGAGTGGGTGAGTGCGAAACGGCCCCATCTACGTGGATACCATGCTACACAACATCGCTTCGACGGTAAAACTGAGTAACATCAGCTAGCCATATAACGTCAGAAAGCAAATAAAGAAAAAAGGCAAAGAGAGCAGGATATCAGGAAAGTGCATAAACGTTACACACTCACAAACACAGTCGCAGTCACATATCACAAGAAGTGTACACAATGAGCAGAACCACTGAAGAAGAGAGAACTTGTCGTCCCCTCTCTCCCTGGCTTGAATGGATATGTAATATCAATAATAACCTATTTACCACATTTCGTGAATGAAGGCTAAGGGCAACTGGGCCTAGAACACTTGATCCCTGTCCGTTGCAGAGATGTCACATCTGCAGGAGAACGATCATTCATCACATATAAATAATTGGACGGTCAGAGGACACTGCATTAAGCAGACAGGGTGACAGATGAGGACAGATCGCCGCAATTCCCGAGCCGTGTTTGCGAGGCTCATTCCCTCCGCGTCCGAGAGACGCATTCGTCCCAGATTTTTCCTTATCTCTGGGTTTCTTAAAGCCTACCAATAATTTGAACTGTTTCAGCTACTACAACGAGCAGTATATAAATCAAAAGAGATAATTGGCAAAATGTCTGTACATTGTGAGTGGTTGTTCCCTTTACCACGGTAATGAGATTCAGAACCCACAGCAGTGCGTGTTAAAGATGAGGTGGCCTCCCAAATCTCTCTTCGTCTTTTTTTTTTTGTTTTTCTGCGGCGTGTTCTGCAATGAATAAAATCAGCCCTTGCGGTACAACGACGAACGCAGGTGACCTACAGACCGCGCGCGCGAGGCTTCTGCTCCGCGCACGCATTAAAAAAAAGAAGATAAAAAAACATCGACTCATGAAAACAGCGTAACAGAGAACAAGGGAACGCCGTGACGTAACACGGTTCCCACGCCCGTGACTCGTGAAGTATATAGAACGGCGCAGCTCATGCAGGTATAAGTGGCGCGTGAGCTGAGAAGAAACAGCGAAAAAAGTCATGGGGACTTCCCTACGTCATGCGAGGATCGTGTCGACTGTCTGCGGTTGCTTTCTTGACGCTTCTAATGACCCTCAAGCAGGTGAGTTCCCGCACCGGAAGCCAAGCATGCGTCTCTAGATGCGCACTAAGGCATCACAGAAAAGGACAGGTTGCACGGCTTAAGACGAAGGAACTCTTCGTAGGGCGAGCTGGGGATCAAGGCGAATATACCGGAAGAGTACACTGCAGAGAGGGCGGCGTTCCTGGATAGCTTCTTAAAGTTGTCCTTGAGACGCTTTCGACGGATGCTGACGTTGAGGTTGAAGAACTGGAGGAAATCAGTTCTGGGAATCGGGTCCTCCACATCAGCAACCACGAACAGCCAGCGAAACGTCCTGCGCAAGCCAATGTCCAGAGTGAGGTGAGTGTAGACCGTAGGTGCGAATCGTGAACTTCTTGGCTGCTTGAAGAGGAGGCGTGATGCCCAAGAGCACTTTCTTATCGGACTGCTTGGCGGGAACCGGTTCGATTTTTGGCGTGGCCGAACCGGAACTGAACCAGAACGAAATCCAAGCAACGCGAATCCGAACCGAACGCGTATTTTACGCGGTTCGACACCCTGGTTTTGTACAGCCAGGAGCGCTACACCGTGTTCCACGGAACATGGTCACGTTAGTACTCAAACTGGTAAGCGAAAGTCTGCATATTTACCGGGGTCTTTTCACTTACTATATTGCTGTGCGAAGGCGAGGCAGACGGCCTCGGAGACAATCACCTGTGCGCTGCCATTCGTCTGCTCGTCTTACGTCATTCTGGCTTAGCTGCAGAGGGAGGGCGAATCTTTAAAACTGGTTGATTTAGTAAGTAAGCTGTTTTCGGAAGAGAAACTTGGCCAATTAGACTGCGAAACCCACACACACCTTTCCGGATGCGATAGTCTCTTTAATCGTCATTATGCTTCATTTAAATAAAGAAGTCAGAAATAAAGAAATGAAGGAGAAGGAAAATAAATATTGAATTGAACTGAATTGAAGTCAGTTGGCGATAATAGGTTGCCGTCTCGAGCCAGATCGATGGTGGATTCTGGATAAAGGCACGTACCTTGGATGTCATCATGCAAGGCACGTCATCCTTCGTGAAGGATGTTAAGTACCTGATGCACAGCTAGACAACGGCCCGACCACGTAGAAAGCTGCGAATTAGCGTTAGCTCTCAACACGGCGCGTGCATGGCGCTTAAAATTCCACCCTCTAAATATGTGCATACGTGCTATACAAGTATAAATATCGTAACATCTCCATACGCATTGCAGAAATGTCATACAATGCGAATAAACCCGCTAATACATCCGATTACGTCGGAGTTCCTGAGAGTAAATATAGATGCAACTTGCACGAGGACGTTATTGTATTTCTGGGCCGTCTTCGCACGGAAGCCATACCCACATTCCAGTTTCATATTTCCTGTTTTGCATTGAAAGCATCCGCGAATGTCTTGGGAAGTTTCCTGGGAAAATAAGTGTATTATGCAAATTAGTTGAAGCTGATTTCCCTTGAGGTGCCTTTCACTTTCGCACGCTTCAAGAGATGCTTATTCGAGCGCACGAAAATGCGGTTTTAAAACCGCGGTATTCGTTAGGCGATCATACCAGGTGAGTCGTCGACTTCAAAACTGGAAGGTAAGTTCTTCGTTTCACATACGCAAACGCATCGTCTCATTGACGCAAATACAAATGCACTGAATAGACGCTCGTGGAAATGGAAGCTCATTTGGAAAAGAGCATTGTCTTGTGAAGGAAAGTCGAAAGTATAGATCAGCTGAAAGAGACGGTCGCATCCGTTCCAGGCGATTTCGTATCTATAGTGTCATATATTCCTGGTGGACGACCAAGGCGTGAAAAATTCGTGAAAATATGGCGTAGTTTGACTTCTATTCTATGAAATACAGTCGACCCGCGTTTATCCGGACGGCTCCGTTTCCTGTGAGAATGTCCGGATAGCTGAGAACCGGATAAGTGAAACACGAAAATCCAGAGTGATCATAAAAGGACATCTTTAACTCTTTATTGACTATTACTCAGAAAACTATCCATTGTCATCTGTTTCATTCTAATACACGCATCCAGTTCTTGCAAACCTTTGCTAATGGCATTAACTTGCGAAATATTGTTCTGCTGCTCGAAAAATACTAGCGCTGTTCTTAGTGCCGCCCGCGCATTTTCGACCGTCACAGCTGGTGCATCCCCGCTTTCATCATCAGATTCTTCTTGAACACTATCGGAAGCGACGACACTGATAATGTCGTCATCTGTGATTGCAGCGCAGGGGTCCTCGTTGCGGACCTTCTCACTCTGAAATGACCAGACTGCTCAGGTGGATTACTGTTGTGTAACGTGCGAAGTCGGAATGGGAGAAAATTCTTCCTAGCGACACCCTCTTTGTGTCAGTAAAAAGGAGGCCACGACCAGAGTCCTCGACCTCGCTTGACTAGGTGTGGGCCAAGTGTCCTTCCTGGACAATGACCGGATAACTGAAGCTGATTGTTGGGTATTAGTCACTTTTGTTCCCTGGAATTCTCGTCCGAATCCGGAAACTGAAGTCTGGATAAACGAGGGCGAAATACATGGGGAGAAATCTGTCCCCATGCTTTTTTGTCCGGATAGCGCGGGATCCGGATAAATGAGGTCCGGATAAACGCGGGTCGACTGTACATGCAAAGCGCAGACGTCGGATGTTGGAAGTATGCCGAAATTCCATCTCTGAAAAAATGAGAAAACGTCACTAGTGACGTTTTCTTAGAACCACGCCCTTAGAACCAATGCGGGTGCAACATTGCGAAAAGGAGTGCCGCGGCCGTGCGGGCGCATCACAGAGTTGCGGGGAGTGGACGGCGCGGCATCTTTCTCACTGTGAGCCGCCCTCTCACTCCTCCACTCAGGGGGTGACGTCACGCCGCCGGAGCCTCTGCACCTGCGGAAGCAGGGCTGATCTTTAAAATTCGTGTATTCGTGTATTTAATAGGGAGTTTTAGCGAGTCGTTCCCACCAGCAGTGGGGCAGAGTATCGCCCCTGGCGATAAAACTCTTACAAACTCACTAATTAACTCATTACCCCAAAATAAAGTTGTTTGTTTGTTTTTAACTAGTCGTTTTCGTTTGAACGAAACGACCAATTCGGATGCCGCGCATGCGCATTATGAATCGGTGAGCGAGTCGTGGGGAGTGCGCTTTCGTATGAACAACCCACTCGCGCTGAGTCGTTTCGTTGTATTCGGAGGGCACGACCGGTTGACGTCGCGAAGCAAGATCGTGGCTGTTTGCAGCACAGGGGTGACACAAACCCGCCATTGTTGTAACTACCCTCAAGCGGGTGCTTTTGGCAAAACTGCCATCTTGTCCTGGTCGTACGTCATAGAAAACGTCATTTTGAGGTCATGTGACTTTGTTTACATGTCGTTTTGCCGCTTAGCGACATATTTTCGCCGTCATAACACCAAGAGATGACCGTATTTTGCCAGCGTAAACTATGCGGTGCTTCTTCCGCAACATGGTAGCCCATTTCACCTTAGTTTAAAGGAGCATGGAAAGGGAATTAGATTTGCTGAATACCAACTTTAATCCGTCAATCAGTGTGTAAAAATCATGCGTGCAAAACATTTCGGCTCAAAAAGGTTTTATAACAGCGCAATTCAATTTATAAAATTGCTACCGTGACGGGAGGCTCGCGCGCTCGAGCCACAAGCCACTCCCTATGAACTGTGACGTCAAACGTTAGAAGCGCTCTCATTGGCTACGAAAAAAATCGTCTGCTTCGGATATCGCGCGCTCGTTGTCGACAGCTACATGCGCTATGTTCTGTTGGTTTGGAACATAAAACAGGGGTGCAAACGTACTATAGAATATTACGTTCATACGCGCCATGCGATCGTGTGTCTTATATTCATTATATATTTGTCGAACTAACGAAAAGTGCCTGCGGCTCACATGATGCTGCGGGCATGGTGGCGGTTCGCGCCGTTCGCGGAGAGATGCAACACGACGCTGCTCTATAGTATTCGTTCCCGGAAAACAAGACAAACAAAGTGAATTCTTTCTGCGTGCAACTTCAACTAGGACAAGAGTAGCAACTTTCACACGCGCTGCACCTGCACGTCCCCAATCCCTTTTGGAGGAGTGCTGACCTCAATCCACCCGATTTTCCGATTTTGTTGCTTCCTTGTCCTGGTAGTGCAACCCAGAAGTACAGGCGATAGGAGTTGCAGACAGCGCTCAGTTGAAAAATTCTGTTTTATTTGTGTGGAGAAAGTCCCGTATCCAAGTGTGCCATCGACTAGGTGAGCAGCGATGCCGTGCGGCATTCGGGGCTGCGTGAATCAGAAAACGAAATGGACGTCTGGCTGTCGTACGCATAAGGTTCCGGCGAATGAGCCAGCAAGAAGCAGGTGGCTTTCTCTAATTCACCGTCAGGATATTGATCCAAACACTGACCTGCGAATATGCAGTCTGCACTTCAATCAGACCGGCTACGAATCACCGCCAAGTATTGCGGAATCCGTCGGTGCCGACTTTCGGATCTACCTCAAGCGTGGGGTTACTCCCTCGCAAAACTTACCTGGCGCCAGCGCGCAAAGTAAACGGCAAAGGATGAACGCCCACGCTGCAACTGAAACTTCTGCAAACAGCACTACAAGCACGGTAAGAGTTTTACTAATACGGTCTCAGAGTGTGTTCTCTGGAGTAAGTTCATTATTTTGTAGATTGAAACACTACATGATCATGACAGCATGTGCACTGACACCGGTTCGACTGTTTCTGGTTCTATAGTAATGGTAAGTTTTGCATTCGGATATCAGATACAGTGTAAATAATACTCTGTAACCAATTTTACAGGTCGCCCCCGTTGTGTTACGCAATACGCACACTGATACTTCCGTAACTGAGGCTGAGTGTTCAGAAAATGTACGTCCCATATTAGTGGCAGTTTCAGAGGCACCATCTGTAACGTATTTATTTCAGGTTGAATCTCTCTCACTGGGTACAGAGTGCATTGAGAATGACAGTGGCATAATGGTAATATGAGCTGCTGTGGATACCAATTCGTTAGCATAATATTATTACGTTATTGTGTACAGAATGAAACACAGGATCGCAGCTTCCCCCCCACACAAGCTGCTGCCATTCCAGAGGTAAGCTAACCTAATTTTATTTCAATTGCATTCCATGCAGAGTGCATAGATTACTACCACATTATACGTGGAACTTGCTTGCGTAGAACGCATGTTACAATTCAATATGAACACTACTGTGCTTATTTTATGGTCCATCAAATCAGTATATATTGTGTTACCTAGAATTAATGTTCAGTGCTGTAACCAAATTTAAATGTTTTGCCAGCCTATGTTTTCTAAATAAACAGGCAGCCAGAAGGTTAGGAACTGTAAAAAAAAGAGAGAGAGAGAGAACTTTGAATATGTGCCCTATTATGACGTTTACTTGTGGTGTGTCACCGCAGACTTAATCCGACAAGGAGCTTATTACCAACCACTACACGCTTACCCATCTGCAAATGTAGGGAAAAAAGGGAGAGGAAGTAGGGGGGAAGTCCCCATCCTCCCACTGCTTCATCTCTACAAAACACTCCCAGCAAAACAATATGATGCATATGGGATCATTATGTCAGAAAGAATAATGCCAGATCTTCAAGAAGCATTTCCTAAAAGAAGAACACACATTGGAAGTTAAAAAAAAGCAGCTCGCAGAATAAGAGAAAACCATGCATTTCAGAGTTATGAGTATCACGCATCTTACATCTGTTCTTTATCACATCGCCATCACCAGTATCACGCATCACGTAACGCTGTTGGGACACAAACGTCGGAGCCTCTGAAGAAAACCGTTGGAGTGCAGACTAGCAAAAAAAGGCAACAAGCAAAGGGTATGCTATGGAATGTGCACAGTGTGGAATGTGGAATAGTAAGTCAATGATGTATCTTTTCATTTAGGCAGCCAAGCAAACCTCAATGCAAAACCCATGAGAAGCATTGGTGTCCAAGTAGACTTGGCCGCTAAGTCATCCAACACGCAACGCCGTGCAAGGTCACTGTCCCCAGTTCGTTCTTCAACACCAGTGCTTGACCACACTGTGCCTGCTATGGGCCTTGCATCTGGAGACGACACAATAACAACAGTATGCCCAGATGACAGCCTATACATGCCAACTCTTGACAGTACAATGAGGTAGGTGCCATATAGTTGGTGTTCTGAAACATGCGTCACCTTGTCTCTGTATATTAGGAGCACAGATGATGAAATCTCCCCGCACAAAGACAACAAATATATTGTCTTTGAGAGTCAACTGAGGGAGCTGTTCCAGACCTGCAAAGTGTGCCTGCAGCGTTGCAATCCCACATTTACTTGTAAGGGAACTCTCCTACGCGTTGAATGCAGCTGCAATGACGGCCACAATTATGTGTGGGAAAGCCAGCCCTACATTGCCAATAAGCCAGCAGGAAACTTACTTTTGTCTGCTGCCATTCTCTTCAGTGGATCAAGCCCAGTTTCGACGCTGAGAATGCTGGAATTAATGAATATGAAGGTAAGTAGGAAGAGCTCTTAGGAAATGTGAGCCTCATGCAATCTCTAAGATACTTTGTGGTGTGGAAGTGTAAATGTTTGGAGGTCTAAACATAAAGGTGTTAGACTCAACAACATTTGTATGTATCACTGCAGGTGTTCTGTAGACACACATATTTTAATTACCAGCGGGGCTACCTGCTGCCAGCAATTGAACAAGTAAGTTGCATTCCTGTAAAAAAACCTAAAGATATTGTGCTTCTAAAACTTGCCCACAATGAATATCTATTTTTTTTTTTTTCATTTTCTATTAATGGAGCCTACACAACTTGGCTATACGAGTGTACACACCAAAACCGTCTAACTCCCTTTAGGTCTGGACAAATCATCAGGCACAATTGATGACAGAAATTCAGGGAAAGGAGTCATCTCTCGCTGGAGATGGACGCTGTGACTCGCCTGGTCACAACTCTAAGTACCTGACTTACAGCTTCTATCATGAAGGTTTGAGGAAAATTGTTCACACTGTTCAGGTGCAGGTAAGGCATGCTCCCACCTACCATAGCACAGAAAGTCATAACCATGGCATAATTAATGGATGGTTGAAACCGAGTGGATTGCAAGTTACTATGAACTATTGTTCCTTCAGGCAAATGAAGTGGCATCAAGTAGTCACATGGAACTTGAAGCAGTACGCCGGGGACTTGAAGAGCTGGCAGATCTAAACGTTCTGTTGAAGAGCTTCACGACAGACCGCCACCCTGGAGTACGGAAGTACATGCGTACAACACATCCAGATGTTAAACATCAGTTTGAAGTGTGGCACGTGTCTAAAGGTATCCATTTGACGAAGAAAAAGCTGGTGCTTGTTCCTTTATGTAAGCGTTCAAAGAACAGAGTGATAACATTGTGATGTATAAATGAAACATGCAATGGAAGAAATGAAGCACATGTGCACTTTGTCCCATGTGTACTTCTTTTTGGAACAGGTATCCGAAAAAAGATGGTGGCAGCCAGTAAGGAGAAAAACTGTGAAGCTCTGGAACTGTGGGTGAAGCCAGTGATAAACCATCTCTACCACTGCGTCACCCATAGTGAAGGGGATCCTGAACAAGTTATCTCCATGTGGCGTAGTTTCAACAATCACGTTTCAAATGTCCATCATGGTCATGATGGACCGTACTCACGGTGCCTTCACACACCCCTCAGTGATCAAAAGCGCCCTTGGCTTC
Organism: Ornithodoros turicata; assembly: GCF_037126465.1. Taxonomy (NCBI): domain Eukaryota; kingdom Metazoa; phylum Arthropoda; class Arachnida; order Ixodida; family Argasidae; genus Ornithodoros; species Ornithodoros turicata. The sequence goes on from NC_088203.1 coordinate 88,709,698, forward strand.
TGCCAGGTAATGATGGCAGAGAGAAAAAAAAAAGAATATAATGAGAAATAAGATAGTCATGGTTTCTTATTTTGCAGACTCTCGTCCAAAGGCAAAACTGACCGCCATCACTGAGGCAAAGTACTTGCTAAAAGACATCCAGCACCTTTCACCTGATGTACAAACATCCGGTTTAGAAGCCTTTCATAGCCTTCTGATTCGTTTTGCTCCCAAGTCTGTGGGCTATAGTGCACGAACAATGCGGAACAGGTGCACATGCTTTTTAGTAATTCTTATGAGTATACTAAAAGGGTGTTTAGGGTTGATGTAAAAGTAAAAATCTGCGGAATTGGTTGTTTCAGAGTCTACTTGGCCATTCTCCACTTTAACGAGAACGCGTCGAGACAACATGCCATGACTGAGGAAGGGGAGCCCCGATACAGAGTGAAGGTATCAAAAATTTACAAGCAGGAGCATGTTGCACTGCCCATCAAAGAAGAACCAACGTTTCGTAAGTATTGTGGTACTATTCTGAAAGAACAGGTGTACCAAACAAATTGCTCTGCGGTTTCAGGTTACTTTGACGAGCTTGTAGACAAATGTGTACAGCTGTGCAACACGTGGGACACATTCAATGGTGCTTTTGAGGCATACTCATGTAATGATCCACCATTCCTAACGGAGACTAACCCTGCACCCCCAAAAACAGAACTGATTTCAGCACGGCAACATCGACTGGGACCTTGCAGCTGCCTTCAGTGTACTCTCAAGGTACAAATGTTGAGCAACCATAATATTTGTGATAAAATAGAAATAAATGTGCAATACATGCCATATAAATATAGCCGTGCATTGTGAGAAACAAACCATGTTGTGCACATTTATTTTCTTATGTACAACGGTATCAAGTACACATGTCAATAATGCTACATAGAAAAGTATGAGTACTGTAAGATCTGATGGATGTACCATTACTCATTTTACAGGCCTAAAACCAGTGTAGCTGCCTGAGGGTGATGGGAAGTTGTTCCGTATCGCCATCACCGCACATGACGGGAGCACCCGCCTGTCTTCTTCGGGAAGTGGTCCCCATATCCATGATGCAAAATTGCGATATGCTATGTGGCGCCATATTCTGAAAAACAACAAAGTGCACTGTCAGCTGTGAAATGCCCACAATTGCATACTTACTTTACGTTGCTAGTGAACATGTCAAAGAATGGACAGAAAATAGGAACAGTGATTTTATCTGTTACTGTAAGTGATGTTCCTAATTGATTGCTTTGATTAGTGCCTCATCACAGCTATTCATGACACAGCTTGAGTGAGACCCACATGCACATAAATATAACTGTAGAGGTGGTAATATAGATGGGTAGAAATCCAGAGAACCGGTAAGGAAGCATGAAGGGAATCGCCTCAGAACAAGAGCTGCTGATATTTCGAACAGAGACTGTTCTTCTTCTGGGCACCGTCCTCATCATTGGCATGATATTTAAATGGGTTAGGTATGACGTGCTAAAGGTTCATGTGAATTGTGGGTCAACAGGCTGGGGGGAAGCAAGGGTCCATTCGGGCTTTTAGAGCCGAAGTGAACGGCTGCTTTGTTAGACTGTGAAGGGAATTATGTGAATGAAGTCATCTTTGCTTCAGATCGACATTGAACCTTGTGCATGTGAATGCGTGGTTAACAGAGTGGGTGTAAGTGCTCACAGTGCTTTTGATGGAGTTGTGTTGAACGTGCTTGCAGGTTTTGCAACGCGGGAGGTTACAGGGCCGTGTTCCATTGTACTGTATGTTCGTTTTGCGGATTTTCGTAATGACCAAGGAGTCTGCTATTTTTTGCGTGTCAGTATGTTACCTGTACTGGATGAGTGAATATACTCCTAAGTCTGTCTTTGGAGGAGAGACTCGTGTTTCCATAGACAGGTTTTAATGTTTGGAAGTGCGCTGGAATATCTTGTGATCAAGCTTATTTGGCTTGTGTCAGGATCCTTTCGGTATTCCAGAGGTGAAAAGTTTTTCCTACTTTATTTGTGTGATTAGCGTTTGAATATTTTATGAGACTTTGAGTGAAATCCACATGAACATAGATACATAATGTAATAAGCTGCTCTGACTTCGTTTCTTTAATTAGGGTTTGAAGTGTTTGTGAAGCTTGAGTTAGGTCCACATGATAGTGGTATCTCTTTTTGGAGAAGTTCTTAGCAATGTGGCACATTCTATGGTGTGCGTTCTTTCATATGCATTGCAATATGAGCAACCAAAAGCAGTTTCATGATTTTTTTTTTATGTTGACATGACACAATAGGAGATGAGGCAATTAGACAGAGAGCAAATATTGGACGGTGTGGGTCTGGATCCCAGTGCTGCTTATGTATTTCTCCACATGGCCATTATTGAATTGAAGTATGTTGACCTGCTTCAAAGCAAAAAATAGTTATTTGATATGGAACACTGAACCCGAAAGTCGCTGGAGAGGCGTGTTAGCTTAGCTCAATTGGTAGAGCCCTGGACCGGTAATCCAGAAGATGTGGGTTCGATCCCTACAGCTGGCTAACCTTTTCAGTGACTTTCATCCTTCATCCTTCACCTTGCTCTTGATATGTTTTATAATGGTTTGCTACTTGTAACAACAACTTGACAGTCGAGGTTTCTCGAACTGATTGTGATAATATTCCGGCGAAATATTATTGTTTGACAGTTTTACGTGATGACTGTGTGCTACTGCAAATGCTAAAAACCATTTCACGGTCAAAGTCACTAAAACTAATTCTGTGATACGGTGATAAATGCAAAGGTTGCACACAATTTCATGAATAAATATAGATATCAATGCATTTCTGTCTTTTTAGGGAAACTATGACATCTGATTTCGGTGCGCGTTTGTGGACTGTAGAATTCGCAACATTATCTGGAACTGTCCGCATTACCCTTTGGGAAAGTCTGAGTTTAGATGAACACAGACTGAACAAAAACTTATGCTTGATCACTCCTTCTGGCAGCGTATATATTTTGAATGCTAAATAGCGAGGATAGTAAATACATTTTTGTGTAAGATATCTGGAAGTTCCACAAAAGACGGGGTGTGTTCCGGGCGTAACTGGTCAACTTTCTGTATGCAGAGGTGTACTCCATAACCAAATAATACACTAACATTAAATAACGTTAAAACTTGGGAAGGTTGGTATGTCATGCCAAAATCAATTAAACCCCACTGCAGCGGGTGATGGTGAAGACAAGGGACGGTGCAACGAGACGAGGACGACGAAGCACAGCACTAGCAACCAAAGCTTATTTGACAAAAGGCAACGTCTTTTTAAAATAATAAAAATACGCTGCCATCACCCGCTCCACTGGGGTTTTAACTGATTTTAGTATGAACATGAACGTTGTGCATCGCTGTTAGCTGTCATTAGCGAGCAACAGTAAAGTGGAACGTGATATACTTACTCGTTGGGTTCCTTCCCAAGCAGTAATCCGCACTTTTTGTATTGAATGCCCATAACTTCCATGACAACAGTCGTGAGGCAAAGAGTTTGGAAGTCCGAGTGATCTACGATGCAGCCGTCTGGACATCTTCTCCTTACTTCGGCAATAGAGGTGCAGCACACCTCCTCACGCGCCATCGGCATTGCGGAGCAGTTACCACACGCACACCTAACAAAGGCACCAATTAATGATTCAACAGTGTATGTTGCATTAACACCGTCGGCTTACCAGTTGTCATGTCGCGTTGGTGACGGTGGCGTTGGTGGATCTGTGACGGGCTCTCCGACTCCATCGAAGCTCACACCGTCGGGAAGAACAGGAGTGTCGCTGTATAATGTTGTGTTAGCCTTTCGGCAACGCTCCAGAACCCGCTCTTCCCACGGTGTTAACTCGCCAAAGAAAGAAGTTTCACTGGCGAGAGATTCATCGAAGCGCGGTTCCGTCGCCATGTTTATAAATAAGGCAACCCGGAACGAAGTGGCAAGTTTCTCTGACGCGCATGCGTCTCTGGGGAGAAGCGCACGTGCGACAGAGCGATCTGCAGCCGACCGCCGTCATGTGACAGGTGTCGATGACCGATGGCAGCCGACGTCACTTGCGAGCCCTTGGAGTGGACATAACCTGCAACGTCACGCCGTGACGCAGGTCCCCGTCATTACTCACGTGTCATCTACAAGAGTTGGAGAGAGCTCTCCCCGCTCGCGAGGTTCAATCGGCTGTTGCGCGTGCTATTTTACCGTTACGTTCATATTTCTTTCGTGAAAACACTATTTAGCCATCGGACAGTCCATCACGATCAAAAACTCATTTTTTTTAATCTGTCTTAGACTGCTCCTTTAAGTACATCGCATCGGCTCGGTAAGTCTTAACGCGCGGTCGTCATCACATCTTTGGAAGTTGTCAACAATACGAGGCTTTATGTGTAAAATTGCGCGTTTTACTGCGAGATTGTCGGATAAAAATAATTACCGTGATCGAAAAACATCCAAAACGTCGTCCACAAACAACAACCGCATTGTTTATAAACGGTTTGGCCGCCGATCACGGGAGCCGCCATCTTTAAGGTCACGTGCGCTTTGACGTTTGCTGTGACGTGCGACCAGGACCTGTCCAGGATGCATTGCGTTCGCCCAGCACGCTTTCGTCTACGGAGCAATACATTGGATGCCACCCCTGTGGTTTGCAGTAGCGGAGTTGTCACAAGGGTGGCATCCAATATATTGCTCCGTAGCCTCAGTGACCTAACCTCACTTGGAAATTCATGAACAACAGAGTAATTCATTACTAGCGCACGCGCGACTTCCGGTTGGCCTCGTTCCCGGAGGGGGGGGGGGGTATATTAATTAGACCAAAGGAAAAAAACGGGGGGGGGGAAGTCAGCCAAACGGGACGTCGGCTTGCTATTCCGCAAAGAATACAATAAATGAAAGAAGAATAAAATTAATGAAAATAAAAGAAAATAATTAGGAAATACAGGATAAACTGGCCCGGGGTCAAGATGGCACCCAGATATTGACTGCTTCCCACGATATATATCGACTGCGATAAGTTGTTGGATGTAATAACGTATTCATTAGAGCAGTTCACACGCATCAGCGACCAGTTGTGGCTCCAGAACATCTACTACGACTGAGAAAGTTCGTGCGTATATGCAGACGCATTAAAGCTATGCAAAATGCTCAACCCTGTGTCGTTCCCTGTTTGGTCTAACTATTGAGAGGGGCTCGCACACGTTCGATTAAGCCTTCTCAAAGCGAAACTGCCTCCTACATCCTCCCGATTCATCAACGTGAGACCGCGCGGGTCTCCCATCTGTGCCGGCGTCTGCTTGACAGCGCGTTGACAACACGGTGACCGACATAGTTCGCCTCAACTACAACCTTCCGCCACAGCAACGTCTGAAAGTACCTTGGAGTCTGAATGGACCTTATTTCTGCCCCCCGTGCACACATCCGTTCCTGCTCTTGCGAAAAAGAGCCACGTCCCAGCTGTTGTGCCATGCCAACTTACGCTGCAACATCTCCGCTCCCTGCACTCGAATCGAACGGAGGTTCACACTGACGGATGAAATTACGCAGACACAGGCGAGCTGGTGGATGAACTCCATGACGGCAAACCTGAGTGTTGTGTTGTCTATGTGCTTTTGTCCCGCTCAGGTTTGCCGTTATGGAGCTCACACTGGCAGCTCGGTGTCCTCCGATGGATTATCATCGGAGAAGGAATAGGAGCGCGGTTTCAAGCTCCTACCTGCGCTGTCACCAACCGAAGCAGAAGCCTTTGCTATATTATCTTCTCTGCGGTACATTTCTTCGTCGACAGTAAGAGTGTGGACAATCCTTTCGGACTCCCTGGCCCCGTGCAGCGAGCTAGCCAGTGGAATGTCGCAAAAGCAGTACTCCGCTTTCTGCGTGATACGGGCCTCCTGGGCTCCCTGTGAGCCGAGTTTCTTTTTCTTTTTTTTACTTGTTTTTATTTATTTATTTGTTTGTCTTTATGTTATTTCCTTTTTCTTATGTTTTCCTATTTTTACGGAATAGCAAGCCGGCTTGTTGCATGGCTGACCTTTTCCTTTCTTATTTTTTTCTGCCAATAAATTCCCCCCTCCCCCTTTCGGACGGTAAGTCAGCCTCGGAGGCCCTGACATCGTATTTGCCCAAAGTGATCAACGACATCTACACGGAAATCTGCACGCCACGCTGTCGTCTCTAGGCCACAATGTGTGGTTTCAGTGGATCCCGGGCCACGTTGGTATCTCGGGGAATGCCCTCGCCGATTGTGCGGCCAGGTGCGACCATGCAGATGGGTCTGTCACTTCCTCTCCGCTTACCCCGTCCGTCTGCCTTCTAGCCATTCGTCGATACTGCACGAATGACGCTCGGGCCCTTTTCCAAGCCGCCGTCAGGACGAACTCTTTTCTGCGCTGGATTGACCCGACGATGGCCCACACTCTGGTAGCCCGCTACGCCAGGCATGAACAGTCCTGGCTCCACAAGCTTCGACTGAACGTGGCGCGGACTCCACTGCTCCTCATTAACGTGGGCCACCTTTCATCTCCCGTCTGCCCCACCTGCCATGTTGAAGGACACATTCCGCACCTGCTGCTCCAGTGCACCCGTTATCGTAAACACAATCTTCTCCGAAGGTCGCGCATCCCTCGCCTCAGGATCTCGGACTTTTCCATAGCTACCTGCTAGGCCCCGGAAAGCATAGTGAGGTGACCAAGGCACTTCTTCAGTTCCTGTGGGTCTGTGGCCTTCTGGGTGAACTGTGACCAATTCCCTGTTTGTCTTTTTTTTCTTTGCTAGGAATAGCAATCCGCAGTAGCGCGGGCTAACCTCTCCCTCCTTTTTGTTCATAATCCCCCCTTATATCCCCCTTAATAACAAAACATGAAAAATAGATGGTTCTGTCACTTCCTTTCCGCTTACCCCGCCCGTATGCCTGCTAGCCATTCTGCACTGCACGAATAGCTCTCGGACCTTTTTCCAAGACTCCATCAGGACGAACTCTTTTCTGCGCTCGATGGACCCGATGGTGGCCCACACTTTGGTAGGCCGCTACTCCAGGGATGAAGAGTCCTTGCTTCACAGGCTTCGACTGAACGTGGCGCGGACTTCACTGGTCCTCCTTGATGAGCCACCTTTCAGCGCCCACCTGCCCCCGCTTGTCATGTTGAAGGGGACATTCCGCGACTGCTGCTCCACTGCATCCGTTACCGCCAACACTCACTTCTCCTGCGGTCGCGCATAGCTGGCCCCGGGATCTCGGACTTTGCTATCGCTGCTAGGCTCCGCAAAGCATAGTGAGGTGACCAAGGCACTTCTGTGACTTCAAGTGGCTGGCTTTCTGTGTGAGCTGTGACCGATTCCGTGTTGGTTTTTCCTTTTTCTTTTTTTTTTCTTTGCTGAGAATAGCAAGCCGCTGTACCGCAGGCTAACCTTTCCCTCGTTTTTGTTCATAAGAAACATATCCCCCCTTAAAAACAAAACATGAAAAATAGCGGTAAATGCGACAGAAATGCGTTAGCACTTTTCCGAGGTGTGCACTTCCGGTCTAAACCAGACTTCCGGTTGTTCACTCCCCGTCTATGCTTGACTTCCGGTCGAACTCGACTTCTCGTTGTTCACTTCCGGTCTAACCTTACTTCCGGTAGTCCACCTTCAGTCTATACTTGAGTTCCCATTCGACACTTCAGTTACTATATGTAAGTCCATTTAATTAACCTTTAATTAGTCTCAATTACTTCTAAGTACCCTTGAATTACGCGTTAATTACCGAAGGTAACTGCAGGTTCTCTGAGGTAATCTTGAGTTTTATTCAATGAGAGGTGATGTTGAATGATGGGTAATGATGTGGTGAGCTCTGATGTGGATGTTGAATGATGCGTTACGATGTGATGGGCTGTATAGTGATTTGAATGATGTATTATGATATGTGATGTTACGGGCTGTGGGAAAGGCTGGACATGATATGATGTTGAATGGATTTTTCGGGAAATGCGACCTATTCTTCCCCGCACACACCCACATACTCAGACTTGCACGTGCATCTGGCACGGCGCCAGCCTTGTGCTGCCCTCAGGCCCTCAGGCCTGAGGCCTGAAGAAAGCGCAAGAGGGGAGTCGTAACCGCCCCCTGGTTGTGCAGGACTCGACCGAGCAGAGTGGCGAAAGGGAAGTTGGGCTAACCAAGTTGTCGTAAGTGGCGTTGGACGACGGGTCGTTGAGAGAGATACCGGTTGCAGTGTATAGTGTTCAATGTCGGCTTCCACGCAACAAGTTGTGCAATTGGGGGAGTTCGTCTGGAGCATTTTATACAGGAGTGAGGGTGTGCGTGCAACATTCATTCGAAGACGACGGAGCAGTGACTGTTCAGCTCTATTGCAACGACAGGCAAAAGTAAAGTCCCGCATATCATCTATGAGACGTAAGAATTTGTCATATAAAGTAGAGTCCGCGCGGAACTGTCGGGTTCGGAGACAGCACCAGAGGCGAATGTGAAGGGAACAGGTCGAGGCCGTGAAAGGTGCGTCGATCCTCACTTATGCCGATCGGCCGCCACAGACGAAGCATAGCGGGGAGAGCCGATGGGCCTTGCCGATCAGCATAGTGAGGACGTTGGGTAATATATGAATCCATAACATGAAGCGACGAGCAGAACAAAGGACGTCTATGTGCTTTGTTCTGCTAGTTTTTTTTTTTTTTTTTTTTTTTTCGCTGTTGTTGTTTTGTCGCTTCATGTTATGAACTAGTAGTTGGGGCCAATGAAAGGCGCATAAAGCAAAAAGACTCTTGAAGGAGCATTAATAGGCTCGCGAAAAGTATAACAAGAGAAGTAAAAAATATGGTTACAAGGCCTTGGATACATATTCGCGCAAAATGTATGGGTGCAGCTCGGAATCATTGTGTACAAAAGACGTTCAAACTTGCGGGTTCCCAAAGCTGCATCCCGAGACTGCCAATCTGCGACATCATGTGTTCTGACCAATAATGAGGCAGGGCCATTCTCTTTTTTTTTCTTTTTCATTTCCTTTGCTTTTTGCAGTTGTATTTTGCGCCGCCCGTCACGTCGTCGTTCCCGCTAGCACACGCTTCTTGCAGCCAATACAAAGTGCTCCGCTGACCTGACGTCACTACTCGCCAGGCGTACCTCTGCGAGATCGCCGCCTCTGCGATTTAATCCGTCTCTGGTAGTGGTGTTCCATGATGTAATTGGGTACCGCTACCACTACCAAATAAAAGTAACGCAAACACCTTTCCGTTATGTTTCCGCTACAAACCCTTCGCGTTCATATATATCTTTGTCAGACGTACCTAGCGATGATCTATTTAAATTTCACCAATTAGCCACAATGCAGCACAAGCTGCACCACAACTTGCATCCAAAAGATGGCAGATGTCGTTTCTAACATTGACGTTAAGCAGGTTTAAAATAGGATGCCCATGCTCTTTTGAAGCCTCACAGATATCAGGAGTCGTCACTGCGCATGCCCAGAACTCAAACAGTGGTATGCGGAATGCGCAGGGACGACTCCTTATTATGATTGGGAAATAAATAGCTGGAGCTCTTTTCCTGGACGTATAGCATATGTTTGTAAGTGCTCAACCGTCGCCACGCCAGGAATTTATCAACTGTGTTACCATTCTCCTCAAGTAGAATGTAACAAACGCGCGAATATACAGAAGTGGACAAACACGACCCTTAGGTCGCTTCCAGCAGGCTTGCACATGCCATGCTAAACAATACCACACTCGACGACCAAGGTGAGCTTAAATTATTTAACTTCGACAGAAATGCTTCACCCACATCTGTTTCATACCATGCTATAAAGAAAAGGAAAAACACTTCCCGAGAAATAGCGATGAAGACATTTTGTTTGTTCCCAACATATCTTTGTGTTCCAATTCCACACGACGCAACAACCCGTTTATTTGCTGCGAAAAACGCAATTAACCTAAACAACCGAAATATATCATCAACACGAGAGCAGTAAATATGCATCTGATTCAACAACTGCTTCTTAGTTCAAGTTGCTCGCTATCACGGTAAACACTATCAAACTTAGCATGCATCTCGCAAAACGTTCACGAACGCACGCAAGAAGAAAAATTGAAGAGGTTTTGAGATAGTAGAAAATAATTGCTTCATTTTTCATTACTTTTGAAAACCGAGGAGAATCGCCGGACATGCTTGCCTGAATGGAAAGAAAAATGAAATAAATAGGAAAAGAAAAGACTGCTTTTTCGGTGTCTAGCCTTAGCCCCCCGCTGTGTTCCACGTTTTCTGTTTTATTCAAAGTAGCGCCATAGGGGTAGCGAAGAATGAGTCGCCGCTGCCCGAATTTGTAGCGGCAAAACTTCTGGTGTCTTCGACTGGTTGCTTCCGATCGCTCTATAGAGAGATCGCTCTGGAGCGCCGCTTCATCTTCGACTGGTTGAAGCAGAGCACCCTGTTTCCCAATCTGATTGGGTTCCGGTCACGTGATTGCGCCAGCTTCCGCTGAGTATTGTTTCTGTTGCGCCGTGCCTGACGTGTTCTGCTTTTCGCGTCGTCGTCGTTTTGACTACCAGGGAAACCCCGGAAGTCACGTGAGTAAATATTCCATCTCCGCTCCTGTGTTCGAACCCGTCTGCGGTTCGGCTTCTGTACGGTTCCTCAGGCGCGGAGACGTAGTGAGATACGGTGTGACCCGCTCCAGCTCGGAGTATCGGGACGACCACACGAATACACCATTACTCCGTTCGCAGTTAAAAATACAGCGGGGCCGCTACTGAAAAAGCTAGAGGATGCAGTAACGGCTCTCCCAGTATACTGCCGCTCGGTATACGACACTAACGAAAGGTCTCTCTAACATGCTCTAAAATGACCGTATATTGAATCCCTTTCGCGGTGAACAGCATGTCTACGCAAATGATGGTTCTAAAGCTGCTCGCATCCTCGGTCGGGATACAAGCCGGAACCTTGGCACCAGAAAGTGGTCATGATGACAACTCACCCATGGAGAGTTTTTATAACAGGTGGGTTGGAGCGAGGCAGTTAGTTGAAGTTGAGTGGAACTGCAAGAAGGGACGCGGACAAGCGCGTTGAAACATAAACGACAGGAGAATTGCAGAGAGTTTTGAGTCCTGAGAGTTTTTATCTTATCTTTTCCTTACTAGAGATTTCGGTTGGGTAATTGCGTATCCCTCTGAATATTTTGGAGTCGCACAGATGAAGCTTTGTAGGGGTGCTCCCTGCATACTGATACCCACCCTGCTATCGTAATAGTTAACTCCCTAATCATTCTAACGGGAGGCACTACGCGATGGTTGAATAAAGCGATTCTGCATTCCAAGGGAAAAAAGAGGTAACTTGAGTCCTTTTGAGGACTAAATCATTGCCACAAAAATTCGTCCCTTTAGGGAATAAATGCACGGGAGTATATGAATGTCACAGAGTGGGGTCTGCATTTAAAGGGACTATCGCATCCGTCCCGGTCGATTCCGAAACTGTAGTGCTTTTATACTCGGCGTTCATCACTGATAATAACGCCGAAAACCCGACGCGAATTGGCAGCGTCGTTCCTGTGCAGTTTGATATAAAACTTGGCAAGAGCAGACGACGCATTCCTGGATTCCCTCTCTAGAAACGTCACGCGGACGAGGCCAATCACTGCACGCCCTTTGACATGGAGAATACCAATCACGGAGCGGCCGGAGGGACCTTGGTAGCCTTGGCAACCGGACAGGCGGGCGGGAGAGGCGGAATGCTAGGGGACGGAGTCTTCTCTGTTACCGGCTCGCAGAATGTTGTTTCTGGTTAACGTTGAACGTGTTCGTACAGTCAGGAGCGTAACGCCGTGCTTCACGTAACATGGTTACGTCTGCACTGACACTGGTAAGCGAAAGTCAGCGTATTTACCGAGCACTTTTCGCTTAGTATAGTGTGATGCGAACGCCAAGCAGACCATCTCGGAGACAACCGCCTGCGCAGCGCTCCAATTCGTGCGCCTGGCTTACGTCATCATCCTGTTCGCTGCAGATGGAATGCGGACATTTAAAACTCGTTTACTTAATATGTAAGCTGTTTTCGGAAGAGAAATTTGGGAAAGTTGACCCTGAAGCGGTGGGGAACATTACCCTATCGGTATTATACATACGTTCCCGGATGCGATAGTCCCTTTAACGCTCTGTTCTAAGAATTCACGTGCATAATTTCACGTGCATGAATCAAAATACTTCGAACTGAACCGTCAACCGTGATATGTCGAGTGATATAAAGTCTTTCGACGTGCATAGGGCACAATTTCGCACGATAGAACCTCTAACTATTGTTTCCTCTGTGTGGATGAAAAAACGCTCAGTTCGTTAAGATTGTATAGCCTTATCCCATCAAATTCACGAAGAGCATATATTTGCGCAGACTATTACATTCAGGAGACTATTTGCGAAGTTCAGTACTATATTTGCAGTCCTGGGAAGCAAATTTCGGGGTTAGTGGACTAAAATGGGGAGTAATTACATTCTAGGGGAGTATAGAAGCTGCCAATTACACCCCGTTTCAATCTTTTTTTCTTTCTTTTTTCTTAGAGTGTGATTCTGATTCTTATCAAAGAGGAAAAGGGCTCGGAATAATCGTACCTTATTTCGCGGGCATAAATCTCGCAACAAAGGAATACCACTCTGTACAGAGTTAAATTGTGGTCGTCTCCAGCGTTTTTACCGCATTACTCGATACACAATCTTCACAAGTCACGAAGCGGGTCCCGTCGAACATGTAATTTATCAAAAGAAATTACAGTAACCACTGCACTTTGTTCCAGAACGTTGCCAGAGAAGTACATTTTTTCTAGTCCCATTAGTAAAAAAAAAAAAAAAAGTATCACGTAACTCCTAGTCGGTCGTTTATCTCAGTTTGTTAAATTGCCGCGAGTGTTCCATGTGTGAGAATTTTTCATCAAAGAAGCCAAAGGCTTTGTTCGTCCCCACGACACTGAAGAAATGGGATTGGTTCTGTGTGAATGGTTCGCGAAACTTCATGTATATATGCTTTCCTGTCTGTCTTTTAGTTGCGCGACTTTTCTTTCCTTCCCACATACTCAAGAGAGAGAGAGAGAAAACGATTTTACTCCGTACACTTCTGCCACTGTAAGGAGTCGATCTCTCCCCCAGCTTCTTCACCGAGGTAATTCCGTTCAACATCAATGGGGACAAAGCGATGGGGGAGAAACGGGCGTCGCGCGACTCGACCGGAACGCTAGACCATTATGAAGGCTATAACGAAGAATTGGTGGCGTCAGCGGTTCCTGTTGAGCATTCTTTACTGTTAATGGCTGCGACCCTAGGTGATATAATACGGACACCCGTCGTACACAAAGTTTCTTTGACCGTTTTCTGGCATCCATCGCGAAAAGCACGAATAGGGTTACGCCAATACGTAACAATTCGTATGTCCATTCTTTGATTCCTCTTCTATGCGCATGTTTGCACCCACTGTTTCATTCCTAGTGTAATCTGTGTAGGACTGAAAGATCTAATAAGGAGTCATCATTCGTAAACGTGGACAATTTTTGTTAGATCACTACCAGCGCCATTTGACAGATTGCTCAGTGTTGCGGATAAGATCTGAAATGAGAGTGGCGACCTTTGAAATCAGCCTCGAGTCTAGTATTTCTTCCTCGCCGAACTCGAGCGATATTGTCTGTGGTAGTTCTGTCATACATCTTGAGTATCTTTCGTCTACGTCGTTGCACAGTTACGTGAACCGCAGAATCATTTTGCGTTGTCTCCACAGCAACGATACTGATCAGCTCCTCCATCCCAAAGATGTGGAGATGCGCCCAGCAAGCTGATGACCCCCTTCGCTTTCGCGCCAAGCATATCTAATGGTTTACCCGGCTTGCTTCTCTTTTCGGTCGGACGGACACGTGCGCCATCGACGCAATATATGTATGGACATAGCAACATGTAGAGAGTATACTCAGAGACAACTGAAACAGTTGCAGTCACAGAGGTGTATCTCCGCCGGCGGTGAATGCAGTTCAAATATTGAGAGTGGGACATGCCAAAAGATGGCGGACACTGGGAAGACTAGGAAGTCGGCTCACATGGCTCCATAACGCAGATGTTTTACGTGTTTCGTGTAAAAGAATGAAAATGTGCTGTAAGCACGCCGCCTCCTACGAGTGTTCTCACATCATGATCGGTGCACAAGCAACAGTTTGAAGAATGCGGACGTACTATGTTATGACTCGGAGGCGTCTTTACATTTGTTGGTGGATATCTCCTGTAGGAGCTAACCGACCCAGAACTCTGTGCCGAATAATAGGCTCTCTGTCACCATGCGCAACATCCTGTTTAACCAGAGCTGGAAGCAACATGGAAGCAAATGAATGCGAAATCTAACGTAGAAAGAAGAGTAGCTAGCATGTTTTGTAAAAGGTTGAGTGCAAATTAAAGAACCATAGGGTAGGACAGGGGCGGGGGACTTATTGGCAAAAAAAAAATCAGAAAAAAGAAAGGGGAAAGGTCAGCCATGCAGCACGCCGGCTTGCTATTCCCTAAAGAAAGAAAAAGAAAGAGAAATTGAAACAAGAGTAAATGAAATAACAAAAAGATAAATAAATAAATGAAAACAAGACAAATTGAAAAAGAAAGACACTCGGCTCACAGGGAGCCCAGGAGGCCCGTATCACGTAGAAAGCGGAGCAGGGCTTTTGTTACTCTCCACTGGTTAGCTCGCTGCACAGGGCCAAGGAGTGTTGCGAGAGAAACGTCTGTCATTCCGTCCGTGCACCCAAGCTCTGGAAGGTTTTACCAGAGCACTGCCCGCTAATGGTGGTGACGCTGACAGTGGAGGAGCTGATGAGAGATATCGTCTTCTACTGCGCAACAGGGGGCAAGTGGGACATGAGACGCGGCCCATTTTGAACAGGAGTGAACGGGTGAGGGCAACGTTCAGCCGAAGACAATGTAGAAGGGACTCCTCCTCGCGGGTACAGCAGCAGCGGATGACGAACTCCAGTGAGGGGTCGATGGACTGCAGGAACGCATTAGTTCGGATAGCGTCTACAACAAACTGGCGGGTGCCGGCGCCGCAGAGACGCCGTATAAGCAGGCGACACGCAGACACCGGGAGCGGAAGTAGGGGCACCGGCGTGGCCGCATCAAGCGCGGCGCGTCTTGCAGCCGCGTCAGCACAGGTGTTTCCGTGTAGCCCTGTATGCCCGGGTATCCACTGAAGGCAGATACGGTGGCCGACCGAGGAGAGTTGGGCGTACTCCTGAAGTACCATGGTACTCAAATCACTCACGACGCTCGGGTGGTATGCTGACAGGAGCGCCAAAGACGCCTTGCTGCCTGTGGGGTCAACCCACGCATCAGGCACAGATTCAGCGATATGCCGCAGAGCGGCAAGCAGTCCGAGCAGCTCCGCATCCGTGGAGGACACTGTGTAGGGAAGTCGGAGGGCGAGGTCACGGTTTACCTGCGAGACGTAGTAGGCCGCTGATGATGACCCATTCGCTACCGATCCAACAGTATAAATGGCGCGCGTAGGACAGGGTCCAATCCAGAGACAATGCCTAGCGCCTTCGTGTGAGGACGCAGGCGCTAAATAAACAACGCCTTAGGTTTTGTAGGAGGATTGCTTACAGAAAGTTTGCTGGTGCTGTTTGTACTCGTGGAGAGGTTGACGCGGGGCTTACGTTTCACAGTGGTGAAACAGTCTTCATTTTCTAACGGTGCGATAGACCGTAGCTTTGCAGAATTTCCAACTTGATGTTGAGACCTAGGATCCGTACGGTGCTCATTAACGATAAAAGATCCAGGATTAGCGAGGCTCATCTTACCTAAATACTTAGCATGGTTGATTACTTGCCTCGGAGACACGTGCGATTCACGTTGAGGAAGGGAACTCGACGCTGTAGTGACGCATAAGACTTCGTTGTTGATGTATGCGATGTATAGTCGGTGCAGTTATTTCTATCCGAAAAATTACAGGACGGTTACGACTCGTGTAACGCGAAATACAACGTCAGCTGTGCTTGTGGTGAAATGAGGCCGGATGAAAGTGTGTAGACAAAGTTATTTAAGCGTGATGACTATTGATTTGTGGTCGCTGAAGTGGTTGGCGAGGTGAGTGGTGTCCTGAACGAGGGGCTGTTCTGGAACACCAAGTCTATGCATGAGCCATGTCTAGTTGTGGGTTGGCGGATGTCGATGCACAGCGGAAGGTCCAGTTGGTCGGACATATCACTTAGGAAAGTGATGTTCTTGGCCAGTGAAACATCCACGTTGAAGTCCCCGACGAGAACCTTGTGCGTTCGCAAAAATTTACATATAAACTTAGGTTACATGATGCACACCATGAGGTGGCAAAAACCTAGTAAGAACAAATGACTGCATGATTCTATGTGGGACAACGTCCAATGCCCATCGCTCAGGCTTGCCTATCATGGATTCTATGTGGCATAGTTTTTTTTTTTAATTAAAATTCAATGACACGTTTCTTGGAACACCCTGTGTAAGCCCACACATCGGGCAACCCACAGCTTGCATAGGCACGAGAGTTAGGAGGCCATGGAAATATCCTCATCCAAGTTTTCGTTAACAATGATGAAATGAACTGCCAACCCGAAAAGGGCAGTACTTTTCCCCGCAAAAAAGACAGCAGCGTCACGAAACTTGAAATATATACCAACTCACACGAGGAAACCCCGTCACTGTTGTATTACAAAGCAGTTTGAAACTACACTCGTGAGACATGGCAAAAACAACAAAAGAAAAAAAAAAGAAGAAAAGAAAAAAGAAGGACAGCGTAATATGTGAAGACGGACCATCATTCTCTATTACGCGCCCCCTTTGAGAACCACACATAGAACTATTTCACTCTTCACGCATTACTTTTTCTTCTTTCTATTGCTTGAATGTGTGTGATTTCTTTTGTGAGCCCTATACGTATGCTTTTATTTTTGGAGAGACCGAGTTCCTGTTTCAATAAAGGGGTCGGTTGTTCGCCGTCGCAAAGCGGCATTCGCGGTACAAATATCTCGAGGTGCGACAGCTGGAATTCCTTCATGGGTGTCTGCGTGGCGGACTTTTTCTTTCTTCTTCCCCCCTTTTTTGCGCAGATGGGACGAAATTTCAATGCGCACTTGTTGTTGTGTTATGTTCTATGCTAAGAACGTTGTCTGCTCGGAGGCGCTGTAACATTCCAGCCACTTGCGTCCCACGAACACATTACGAAGACAAGGGAAACGAAAAGATGACAACGGGGTCCGAAGCAGCTTTTGACCCTCCAGCGGCATCACACGAAGACGTGGGAACAAATGGGCGTTGCAGTTTGTGCAGATAAGGGCAGGTTACTACACATCTTGCTTTGTTCACGTCTTTCATTGTTTGCGGTGTTTGTTCTCTACGAGATGTCGTAGTGTGGCAATCAGGCTTGGCACTGAGCAGTGCTGTACCCGCTGCCAAAACGAAGTAACGGAATACCGCTACCCAACAAAAAAAGTAGCGCAATACTAACGTCGCTACAAATTTGAAAATGTCGCGCGATACCGCTACCAAATAAAAATAACGTACTATTCCGCTACTTTCCTTCTATAGTACATCTATGGGCGGCAACTTACCGTAGGTAACTCGTTGACGAATGTGTCTAAAGACGTGAAATATTTATGTTCCCTCACAAAGCCAGCATACAGGATAACGATTTATTTATTTATTTATTTGAGTACCCTCAGGGCTTTACAGCATTAAAGAGGGGAGCAGGATAATACAAAGCGTGTAAACACTAGTGGAATAGAACAAGTTCAATAAAAAAACAATATTAACAATAATACTGAATGAACAAATATCATCACCACTCCACTGGAAACACGGTATGCAGGTTATGTTACATTAAAGTGATCAAACAGCGATTTTCTAAACTGTGCGCTATCAGTGATGTAGGTGATATGACTAGGAAGGTGGTTCCATTGTTGTGATGTCTTGGGTACAAATGAGTCAAAATAGGTTTTCTTAGCGCAAAAGGAGACGCTGACCTTTTGTCGATGATCCACTCTCGATGATATGTACGATGGACTTGTAAATAATAAACGTTTTAAAGCCTCATTGTGATAATATATTTTTTGGAACAAACACAGACGAGCTATTTGACGGGGATGTGATAAGGGGGATAGATTAAGGGTTGACTTCATCAGGGTCACACTGGCTGTGCGAGTATAGTTACCGAGAATAAAACGAGTAGCACGGCTTTGCACTCTTTCCAGTTGATCTATGAGCGATGATTGTCCAGGGTCCCACACAGAGGCGGCATATTCCAGTTTCGGAAGTACTAATGTTCGATAAAGTGTGAGTTTTATGTTAAGTGGTGCGAGGCTGAAATTACGTCTAATGTAGCCCAAAGTTCGTGTGGCGTTATTAGTAATGTATTCGATGTGGTGGCCTCATGACAGGTTAGTTGATACATACACGCCTAAGTATTTGTAAGAGAAAACCCTTTCTACTTCGATGTTGCCGATTGTGTACGACGGACAAGTGTTATTACTACGAGCAACCCTGAGGTGCTTACATTTTTCTCAATTTATTTCCATGTGCCAAGTAGAGCACCAGCTTGATAATTTATGAAGATCGGATTGTAGGCAGAGAGAGTCAGAGGCGCTAGTTATTTCCTGGTATATTACACAGTCATCGGCGTAGAGGCGAAAGGAGCAGGAAAACGATTTAGGAAGGTCGTTAATGTAGATGAGAAAGAGCAAAAGACCGAGCACAGACCCTTGTGGTACACCAGATAAAACAGGAACGCAGTTAGATGTGGCATTGTTAGCGATAACGTACTGGTGGCGGTTCGTTAAGAAACCCCGAATCCAGGCCAGGACATTGCTATCAATGTTGAGTGTGCTTAGCTTGTGGAGGAGGGTAGCAGCTCCCATCCTCCAAACGCCCATTTCCACCGACTTCCCAAATCAACCAAAAGCTCATTTCCTCCGAAAAAATATTCGGAGCTTCTGGGCTTTCAGTTAATCAGGGCATGCGGGTGGTGGTGACCCATGTCCCCCAAATGCTCTTTTCATCCGAGCGCCCAGAACCACCGAAAGCGGGATACTTGAAAGGACACGCTTCCCCAGTTTAACAGGGAAAGGAGGAAGGGTGAGCGGTTCTTAAGTGTGCGGGAATCCAATGTACAGCTCGAAGCAGAGTTAACTGGAACGCCACTTCGACCGGCGGAGATAAAGTCGGGGAGAGAGCAACTAGCGGCTCTTACGAGAAATAAAGGAAAAACAGCGTTTCGACTGCTCCACTGTTGCTGCTGGGGCGTCCGCCTTGCCATGAGCTGTTGTCTCAGCATTACCCTCAGCTGTGGTTATCATCGCGATGTTTGTTTGTGTTTGCGGAGATTATGTGAAGGTGTATGTCGGCTGAATCGCAGGGATGCGATGACTCTATCTCATTGATACACGCGAAGGTGGTCGCGTTCGCTCAGTGGGGCATTTTGAAATTTGTGATGAAACAAATCAGGATGCACGGAGTCTAGAGGCAAATTTATTGGATTTGGTGTCCACCTTTGTGTGTTAATGAGATAACAGCATCACATCCGAGTGATATCGGTCAGCATACACCTTTACATAATCGCCTCAAACCCAAACAAACGTCGCGATGATAACCACAGTTGATGGTAATGCCGAGTCCACAACTCTAGCCAAGGCGGACACCCTCGCAGCATAATGGCGAATCCGGGTGGTCATTTCGTGGCAACTTTTTTTCCAGATCCATAACAGTGATGTTCGCTTGGTCGAAACAAAGCAATCTCGCACGTTCGCGTGGCGCTTTCCGAGTGCACAGAATGTGCCAGCTAGCACTTTTTTCGCGCGGTCTCGATACGATCGAGCAGCGGATTAACCAACTATACCCGGTGTCGTCAAATCCGCACTGCAACGGTGACGAGTGCCCTCATTGGCCCGTACGTCGAAGTTCACGTAATTTAGCAGACGACGGAACCCGAAGACTGGCGACCGCGATGCCCCTAGCTTGATCCAAGTGTACGAACTCTGCCCTGATTCAAAAGGGGTGAGGCGAGCATGATCCTGATTTTGAACCCTCTAGATCCCTGGCACTCATGTTCGGGTAGCAACTGTCACGTGATCCAGCTCGGGAGCCGACCTAGCAATTTCCGAGTGCTAGGCAGTGTTGCCCTAAAATGACCACCAGAATTCGCCATAAGTAGGACAGTCGAAACACTATTTCCCTGTATTTCTCCTAAGCGACGCTAGGGTCGCTTCTTCCCGATTCGGCTGTCGAAGTCGCGTTCCAGTCAAGTCTGCCTCGAGCTGTACTTCCTGCAACTCACCAGAGAGAGTCAGGTGACCCTAGCCGTCACGGTCTCTGGGTGCTGCTCATCCAGTGCTCGAAATGTTCTGTAACGTGATGTATGCGGTCCGCTGACTTCTACAGCTTCTTTTGTTCCCATGCTTAATAATTCTCCTTAGAGATCTAGCATATGGATCTCCGCGAGATGTAACAGATATGACTGCTATAAAAAGGAAAGCTGATGCACGGAATCTATATTAAAGAAGCCTGAGCTTGGGTGGGCAGAAATGACACGACACTCGGTGTGTACAAATGAGATCGCGTTCAAGAAGTGGTCTGAGCAGACAGATATTTCGAAAATGAATTTTATTCGCATGCACGTTGCTCACCGGAGAAGCACTATCTTCGGAAGCTCATGGAGGTCCGCGTCATGAGACACGAAAAAAGAACATGGTGGGAATGGTATGTCCCGTGGCTGGAACATGTATAGCGGAAAACACACAAACCTCAAGCGCCTTCTGATGAGATTGACAGTTCAGACGATATGTTGGTTTCATGCATTCATACTGCTTGCAAGCTTTTTCTAGGGATTGTTACAGACGGTTAATATAGTGTTTTCTGAACGTCTGAACTGGATTAACAGAATGCACTAAAGAAAAGTGAAGGAGGAGGCCCTTTTTGTAACCTCTTTCGGGACCTGTGCCGTGGGCGCTTTGTTACTATTCGTTTTCCACTATCATGACCTACACAGTGCCTGGACTCCAGTTACTCATATAGAAAATATCTCTCTATTCGGATCGGATCACTTCTTGAACGCGATCGACATCAACAATATCTTTCCTTGGCAAACTTCACCTCTGAGTCAGTTGCAGGAAGTACATTGGATTCCCGCACACCCAAGAACCGCTCACCCTTCCTCCTCTCCCTGACAAACGGGGGAAGCGTGTCCTTTCAAGTATCCCGCTTTCGATGGTTCTGGGCGCTCGGATGAAAAGAGCACTTGGGGGATACGGGTCACTGCCACCCGCGGGCCCAGATCAACCGAAAGCCCAGAACCTCCAAACATTTTTTTCGGATGAAACGAGCTTTTGGTTGATTTGGGACATAGGTGGAAATGGGCATTCAAAGACAGAATGAAGGTCGTTGAGAAAAGAAACCAGTTGCGTTTCGCATGAATAATGCTTTCTAAACCCGTGTTGCCCTTGGTGGAAACACAGTGTTTGATAGGAAGGGATGGCTCTTCTGTGGAGCTAGTTTCTTTCAAGTTATTACAGGCAGTGAGAGCTGCTGAGGCGTATGTCCGTCACCGTCACGAAAGTGTGTCGCTGCTTTGTACTCTCGGAGCGGGTTGGAAATTTTTGGTGCATATACTACCGCGATCCCAAAGAAGGCTCGTGAGGAATGGTAGTTCCGTTCAGTAAGACGGGCATAGCACCTGTTCTTCGTTTTTTGGGCGATGCGGTGTTGTTTGTGTAGTCCTATGCAACGCGGATCAATAAGAAGGCCTGTAGAAATGAAAATGCAAAAATCAGGGAGAACTAATATCAGTGGTGGATGTTAAACATATTACGCGGACTCCCCGTTGGCGCTATCACGAAAATGTTGGCGCAATATGGGCAGCCCATATTGGTCCAATGTGGAGCCTGGTTGCACTCCCCATATTGGCAGCCCATACTGGAACAATATTGGTAATCTTGGCGGCCCATATGGGTCCAATATTGGCGTGCTGCTTGGGAGTGACAGGAGGGGCACCAAGCAGGCTTTCTGTATCCTTGTGGCATTGACGAGGCCGTGGTGTCTGTTCCCTTTTTCTACTTATTTGGCGGGCCATACGCAAAATGCATACTTGTGTTTTGCCCGCAACCTACTAGATTATAACGACCATGTTATATGGACCCCTTCCGGGCTCCACGTTTGGAAGCTAGCGGTGGCGCTACTCATCGGCCCGGTTATTGCCTCCTTAATTTCTACAGTACTTTGTACTTTACCTTACCTTAGTATTTTTGCACAAGCGGTGGACGTCCCACAAGAGAACTTTCTAAAGTTGATTATCATCATCGTCTACGCGTTTTCTTAGGAGCCGTTGCTGTCGTCTGCGACGTCCTCTTCTGCGCGTTCAAAATCCAAATTTCCATTATCCAATCGTAATGTACATCTCGCGTGCTAATAAGTATAGCGCCCCTAGCGGATCGTGCGTGCGGGCTCCTCATATGGGTTGCCGATTATGACATGGCCGCTATAATCAAGTAGGTCGTGGTTTTGCCTTAATTTCGTAAAGTGGAGGCGCTCTGCTAATGCACCGTCACATATCACCGTCAAATGCATGCCGAGGAAGTGTATCAGCTTCTGCCCTGTTTTTAGCAGCTCTGGACGAGAGGGCGTGTTGGATGGCCATTGTTGCAGCTTCTTGGTAATTTTCCGTTACGATAATGTGGTACAGTGTGAAACAAAGATGCGTTGTTGTTGCGTGAAAACGTGTCTTCTCTTTCAAAAGAGAAAAAAAAAGGCCCACCAAATTACGTCCGTGTTGCAAGCTTCATCAACCCGCTCATTTCAACGCATTGACGTAGCTTTTAGATCAACAACAAACATTTTTTTCTTGTATGAACATACTGTGTCGTCAGGAACGGGAATGAGGCTCCCCCGAACGAGCATAAAGAGACGAAAATAGAACGAAAGAGACGACACAGTGTGTCGTCCCTCTGTGTGCGCTTAGATGCGCTTATCAGGATGCTTAGAATCACCCGATCCAACTTGTCAAAATATATCAAACACACCACAGTGTTCTCGTTCACCAATTGTGCTCGGAACATGCAGTTCATTTCAATTGTCCGATCATGGCACAGGTATCTTACTTACGTTTCACCAAACAGCGCACCGTGTTGCGGTTGCCGTGCGTGAAGGCCATGTCGTGTTCAACGGCATCTGGTACGAAATCAGTATCCAGCAGTTGTTGCTTGGTGATCGTCTGAAGCGTATCCGTGTTTCTGAAGGCGCCCGACATGTCGACAAGCCGACAGGCGACCGACCCGATACCGGAACACTTTCATCGCCATGTAGAAAACGTGCAACAGTGTTGCCTCTCTCTATCTCTGCGTGTAATCTCACTGATGACATGAAAGTCGTCGGTTTCGCATGGGGCTTAATGCGTCTCTCTTTACCTAGGTAAATTTGGGGGAAGGTCGATTCCTCTACATGCTCATCGTACAGGGTGCTGGCTCTCTGCCCGGTGCCACTAGGAGGTTCTACTCCTCGTCCGAAATGAATGTGTGCTGATAAAGGGTCGTAGCAGTGTCCACTTGCACCGGTCGGACATGTCGATAGTTTCCTTATCCATCTCTGTGTCGGCGTCTGAGACGTGAACTACAGACTTGCAGGCTAGAAATTATAGCCAAGACCAAAGCTCATACTCCTCTACTGCACCAACGAGACAGGTTGATTTAGCCATCATGCGCCGCTGCAAGTGTACATTTAGCTCCCTATCTTGTTCGATGTTTCGTGGCAACAAAGTGACCGTCTCGTCCACATCTATACACATACATTAAGGATCAGCCCTCGATACTGTATTGCCCCTCACCCTCCATCAAGCCCCTGATTTGCATGAATGGAATACGAGGTGATACACGCATCTCGCTCACGCTGTTCAGTGGCGGGAGATCAGGCGCTTTTATCGGGTACCTGTATACGTTCGATGCAGACAGGTGTGGCAGGTGCCACGTGCGGACCGACTGGAGACACGATGCGCACAGTGGAAGGTGGTGTGGTCTAGTCGAAGCAGGGCATTGCAGGTGAATGGTAACGCTGTGAGATCATTCTTGAACCACAAGCGATCGTACGACTGTACCCAAATGGGTTCTCCCTGAATTGCCAGGTGAAGTCTTTCGTCGTTCCTTCGGCTTTTGCTTGCCCCTGACGCCTCTTCGGCTCCGCACCGGCGGTAGGTACTGGAGGGTATTGCCGCTGAGTCCGCCTTGCCTCAGCTTCGCCGGCACGCACGTTGGCATGCGAACATCACACTTTCTTGTTAATGGCTTCGGCTGCACGAGGAGATGGGTGTTCGCGAGCTCTGCGCTTCCGTTCGCTTTCTGGTGCCCGTCGCAAAGATTGTGCGTTAGCAGGACCCGGTATCTCCATTGCGTCTGAAGCAGAATCACTAGCTGTCTTCGACTGGGCTGCAGTTCTTGAACTGGTGCAAGTAGTGCAACTTCTGCCGTTCGATTCGCCCCCCCTCCCCCCTCCCCTCCCGAAGGTGTACTACACTTTCTCATTCGATTCAAAAAACGTGCCGCAGTAGTGCAGGAAAACGTTGCACCTCCTAATACTTCCGTGCAGTGTTCTGTGCAACTCAGTAGCAGACGACAACATGGAGGATGCGTAAAATAAAGCACTGAAAAGGGAGTTGTAACTTCACCTTCTTTTTTTTAAATTTCAGTATCCCTATTGTATTTTTTTAACCCTCTTGATGGACTTCCCTGTTTTCGCTTTTCCGCGTTAATTCATAATCCGGTTTCTTAGTGTACTTGAAGCTTCAAGTGTGTCGTCTGCCTATTTTGTCACCAAAGCAAACGGTTTGCCATCACGGAATTCACCGCTGAAGTTGACGGAATGTTAAAACCTCTTTGGCCTGCGCTCGACGACGATGGAAATGATATTTTCCAACACGGCACCTGCAACGTTCTCATAATACAGCGGCACTTGGTTCCTGTCCAACTTGGTTCCTGTCCTTGTTCCGCAACTCGCACAACACCAGTCGACGTCGTCTTCGTCTACCTCCTCCTCACTACTAGAGTGGCCGGGCAAAGAGTCGCTCCTTGTCGAAATATTGTCGAAATCAACGGAACGGCGCGCAGTAGACGACAGACTGCACGGAGCCAACTCTCTTATTCGATTCAGCTTTGGTGGAACCTGAACTGGGGCTGCACAGACGTACATTTCCGCTCGCTCGTCTTACACTCGCGCTCTGCACTTTTTTTCTGAATCGAAGACACTAATGGCGTATTCCATTAGCAGAGCTGGGTCAAATTTTTGTCCCTGGAAGGGACAAACCTTGTTCCATTGGCAGGACCGTGCCAGACGCTGAATATTTCATTGGCGGAGCAAAGGCAAAAAGTTTGCTCGAAAGAGCAATAGTTTTTGAGTCACGAGACTAAAGCTAACCCGGGAAAGCACGGGATCACGCGCCATGCGCCGCGCGCTTCGTACCTCGAACGATTGTTAGCATTCCATTGGGCGCGTTAAGCAGACTCCCGAGCGCCATAACCCGGGTTTTCAGGGGAACGTACCCTTGGTGTCTCTACTTAATGGTGTTTGTGAGCCTATCCGGAAGCCGAGCGCCAGAGCCGCTGAGCGCGCGCCGCCTATCGAGCTTTCTTTTGTCGTCTGCTTTTAAAGGACAACGGAAACGAAATTTGTCCATTGCAAAAAGGGGACCGAACAAGGTGTAAATATTATGTAAAATTATGGTGCCACTAGTATTTTGCAAGTACGCTGTGCGGATGGCCATATTTCTGACGATTACGAGAGCGCTGGGCCGCCCACCCAACACGATCGCCCATGGAGCGCGCCAAGCACTGCGGGAAAATCTGAGGAGCGCGTGACGTCAAATATCTCTCGCGCTCCTTGTGCGGCTGCCCGGCACAAGCACGGCGAATTCTGAATAACGCCTGAAGATGTTTGATTCGGAGATCTCGTGGAAGTCTGAAGACAATATATCCTATGAGAGATGGGTTCGTACATGCTTCTTCGTCTCCGTTCTTTCCCCGTAGCAGGAATTAGACGTACGCCGAAACACCAAATGGAATGAAGCGAAATGAAAGTCAGGAACTCCAACAGGAGAGCCAACGTGCGTCACTTCCGTGGTCTGCTACGGCGGCGCGGCGACGCTCACCAGGGGCTCAGAGTGCTCCACGGCCGAATTTTATATCGCGATTGTGGCGGCGTTTCAACTAATATACGCAAATCTAAGTCGAATTCCGGATTGTTTTGGTACACATCGCAATATGAGGCAAATAGCTTTGCAGCCTATTTTCGTTTCCGTCGTCCTTTAAGTAAACATAGCAGTATACCATAGCAGTCCTCTATAATCGTATAACTATTTACCGCTGACATCCGATGATTCCGGAACACAAAGAGCATGGGCGGTTGCAACGTGTTCCAACGGTTGCGCCATTTCGAAAGGCAGTACACCGGAACTTGCGTCACGCTCCGGAATTGGCCTCGCTTTTCCCCAGCGTTCTCCGGCTCCCCGGCTCCGAAGAAGGGCTGCGCAGGGCGCACCCGGGAACGTGCACCGGAAGTCACTTTGGAGGTGTTAAGTGATCCCCTGAAAGAGGGAATGTTCCCGGAGCACGAACCCGTGTGACCCCGCCGGAAGCAGGCACTCAAACCCCACCCAGCGCTGGGCTAAATCTGCTCTCCCAATGGAATACGCCATTACTAACAGAGTTTTCGGTAAACTTTTTCCTCGACGTACTCACACTGTCCTCCTCGTTGTCGTCACTAATATGCTGCATTTCCTTCAAATGTAGCGCCGTATACAAAGTGCCCTCTACACCGAACGTGACAAACCACTGAATTACTATGAAAAATAAGGTAAATGTCCTTCCTTCTGAAGACGCCGACGTCGCGATCTCGGGAAAGGAGGCGCTAACAGCTATTGCTCTTAAATGTTAAAAATGTCGCTGTTAATATGTCAAAACAAGGGGGGAGGAGGGAGAGTCCTTGCGTGACGGTGACGAGACGTAATGTGTTCAGAGCGGGAATGCTGTGTGAGAAAAGCCAGTGCCTGCTCGGGAGGAGTGTAACAGAGTAATTACATAGGGATGGGCCAACCGAATCCTCGAATCCTAAGAAGAGATTCGGCATTCGGGAATTCGAATTCCAGTTCTCAACACGGCGAACCGGATCATTTGAATCCACCAACGACCTTTGTTTGTTCCTTTTTAAATGTGGCGCTTCCGGAGTCCGCCGAGAGCCTGATTGGCCTCTGCGGACATCTTCAGCTTCAATTAAAAGGGTTCCCGCATTAACTTGTAGCGGCCAACTTCACTATCATTGTCATCGCTTGTGGCCCCGCGAGTTCTTACCTCGAGCGTAGGTGTCGAGCGCACCCGCAGTTCATTAAAACATTATTCTTCCCTCGGCCATCACTTGTATCGGACCTCGTTTATTGTAGCGCAGCTACAAGTTGGTGACCCGTACGTGGCCCTCCGGTACATGGCAAGCGCTACTTACTAACATGTATCGACCGCTTCACTCGCTGGCCGGAAGCCATACCACTCGCCGACATAACTGCAGAGTCCGTAGCCTCAGCCCTCCTCTCTGGCTGGATTTCTCGGTGTGGCGTGCCGTCCTCCATAACAACAGACCGAGGCTGACAAATCGACTGCCACCTCTTCAGGGAGCTCTGCCACCTCCTACGCCACCTCCACCTGGTACCTGCCACCTCCTCCTGGTACGTATGTGCTCGGCACCAAGCACGTACGTACCACCGCCTACCATCCCGTCGCCAATGGTATCATTGAACGTCTGCACAGGCAACTCAAGGCAGCCCTCTGTGTCGCGAACGATACGCGACCCTGGCGGAATAGTCTTCCCCTTGTGCTCCTAGGCATCCGCTCGTCCCCGAAGACTGACCTGCGCTGCTCTTCAGCCGACCTCGTGTACGGCTCGCCCCTACGACTGCCCGGAGCTTTCTTCACACCAGTCGACTGCTGTGCACGACCCCTCCTCTTACCTCGACCGCCTACGTTCGATATTCCGCGACATGGTCGCAACACCTCCTCGGACCCTTCGCCGTTCCCGCATAATCTTCTGTAGCTCTGACCTGGACACAATAACACATGTTTTCGTTCGACGTGACACCCTTCGCGCACCCATCCAGCCACCATATGATGGTCCCTTTAAGGTACCTCACCGTGCCGACAAATTCTTCGAGGTGCAGCTGCCGCGCGGTCCCGACACCATTACCTTGGACCGGCTCAAGCCCGCCCACCTCGCGGACATCGACGCACCCCCGCCTCCCACAACCCACCTTCCCTCCCCTGCTGCACTACCCATTGCCCGACGCGCGCGTCCGCCAACACGCCACGTTCGCCGGACTTCACCTCTCGTTCAACCCTCCGCAACCAGGAATACAGGACAGTCCCTTCGCCGCAGGGGGGAACCTTTGTAGCGGCCAACTTCACTATCATTGCCATCACTTGTGGCCCCGCGAGTTCTTACCTCGAGCGTAGGTGTCGAGCGCACCCGCAGTTCATTAAAACATTCTTCCCTCGGCCATCCCTTGTGTCGGACCTCGTTTATTGTAGCGCAGCTACAAACTCTTAGCCTTAAACGCCTTAGCCCACTCGGCCATGCTGCCGGTCTGTAGACGATGAACAACATGTTAAATAAATTACATTTAGGAAGAACTATATGGGTATGTTTTCTCAGGTAAGTGAATTATTATTTAATTTGTGTTTCATTAAACAAATATATCATTCTGCTTCGAAACACATTTCAGTAGAAGTGATTTTTTCTGGCTTTTTAAAACATTTTAAAGAAAGGATTCGAAATATTTGAGATTCGTGGATTCCGTGGAATCGCAGAACCTTCCGCGGAGACGGAACACAGGCCTCAAAACGCCCAGTTGTGTAGACTTCCATTGAACGATAGCAGTTGAAGAAAGGGCACCAGTGTACCAGTGTAACACAGAATACATAATGGGAGGAGAGAAAACGTGAAACGGAACTGATGAGGGAGAACGATTTCGTTACAAAAGTCTGTTAAGAAAAAAAATGCATGCTATGAAAAATAGAACATCAGTCGAGACGACCTTCCAGGAATAGAAGCATATATTATATTAGAACAGTATAGTGCAGGAGCATGCTGCAGTCGCTTTGTGCGTGTGTGTGGCTTACCAGAACCGAACCCGATTCGACTCAGTTCGCTCGTGCCGCGACTGATCCCGTAATACCTAGAATACGCTTTTAGCAGATATCGTACACGGCGTACGGCCACCGAAGTGCATATGGGTGAATACGTGAAAATGAATACGTGAAAACGTTTTACGTGAATACGTAAAAGTTTATTAGCTTAAATAAAACGGCGTGGCGATATTGCATTTTATCGGCAGCTACCTACGCGCTGCACACAAGAGCCATCATGTTCCGCATTTTTTTTTCTGTTTTTTTTTTACGACTTCCGCACCGCTTTCCCACACGGTGCCACCAAGAGTTCATAGTTAACTTTTCATAGTTAATTAGTAATGGAATGAAATAACCTATGGTTTGGTGCCATCATAGTTAAATTACCTGTGATTATGACCCTCGTGACGTCAAAGATAGTTTTGGGTGTTACATAAAGCGACGTTACATTCACAATAACCGAAGCGGACGCGAAACATGCGGAGGCGGTGGTATTAGTGAGTTTTAGTGCATCGACAGAATGCCGTAAATGCAGGCTAGCTGGTGGATAAATTCCATGATAAGGCAAGCCTGAGCGATGGGCAAGACACGTAAACAAACACAAACACGAAGGTTCAAGTGTGAGCCTTCGTGTTTAGTGCATCGTACACTATCGCCTTTGAGTATTTTCGAATCCGCCCACAAAGGGGGCCATACGAAGCGACAGGCTAGAATGGCACTGTACATAGCTAGAAGCCGACTGCTTGTGTCATATGGCACATAATGCGTCTTCCGAAGATGGCAGCGGCAATCTGAGGGACGTATCGTACGTCAAAAAAAAAAAAAAAAGAAATAATGTTGAGTCGAAGAAAAGACACTCATAGGCGCAAAATTAACTACTGAAGGGCCGCACAATGTGACTTGTGCTTTCCTTTCTTCGAAGCCCAGTCATTTCTCATAGAAACGAATTCGAGAACACTCTTACAATGGGCAAGAAAGCGAAGGAATTCTAACCGAGCGAGCGAAGCGCAGCCAGCTGCAGCTGCGATAATCACATTAGCGGTGCCCATTTTCTGGACCAGTGAGCATGGCCCAATTACATCTCAGGCTCGAAGCAGCCCCCGACGAGGGTCTCCGCTTCCCGGCGTCTTCGGAACGTTGCACGCGAGTGCCATTTGTCCATGTCCAAAGAAACGACTTCTTCTGTCCAGCGCTGTAGCAACAGGTTTCTTAAATTATTGATCAGCGCGTTCACTCTTACCGTGCAAAGAAATTGTACTGTTCCACCCAACATTTTGTGCTCCACAAAAACTGCACTGTAAAAAGTAGCAACTACAGGCGCAACTTCGTTCTCACATGTCGTGTCCTATACATTCCAATGCGTCCAATACGTTCAGACACGTTCGAGCTCTTTCGTAATGCGTTTGACTTCTAAACATGGGCGTTCCCAGGATTTTTTCCAGGGGGGGGGGTGGCAAGGTGCTTCCAGGGGGAGGGGCAAGCGTGCACGCTCCCCCCCCCCCACACCTACCACCTCTTTTTCTGGAGGCTGACGTTGCGAGTGTTCAAACTGACGTTGTGTGTGACTGTGCGGGTGTTCAAAGGTTCCTATTATGATATCTTAGAATGATCATTACGACCTATGACTAAAGAGCGCACTATTTTCACAAGCGACCTTGGGGCTCCAGTAGAGGCACGGCCTCCCTTGTCCCTCTCTCGGTACGCCCATGCTTCGAAACGAAGGGGTCCTGGATAAGACATCGCTCGACAGAGCTCATGCATATTCCTACATCGTGACTGTGAACTAGCTCCTGTGTGTGTATGATACCGTGCAGCACTGGTGCAATTCGAAGTGGCATTGTAGACGTACTCAGTATACTAACTAGGTCTGCATGTATCTAGCTAAGTTCCCACGGCAGGGCTAGCGCCCGCAGCGCAGCCTGTAACAGTAGAAAGGGACCCTACAGTCCACCGCAGGTCCGCTTTCCTGCGCTTGTCAAGCAGTTCCTTCTTGCGCGACTGGTGATGGTAGTGATTATAGTGATGGTGGTAGTGGTGATGATAAGGAACTGCTTGCCGTAGTCCGCAACGCTCAGCCGGGCAACGTCACGATACTCGCACGGGGGATCGTGCCTCCTGAGCCGGTTTTACAAGGAACTGTGCCGACTTTTGTCTTAAAGAGTCTAAGCAAAACCCAGCAGTGGTTGCGCGATTGGTGGTGGTGAAAGGGCTTGCCGTTGTCGGCCTCACAGGGGTGGGCAACGTCACGACTGACGCCCTGGGGGAATGTGCGTCCTGGACCGACTTCTAAGGAAACTGTGCCTGCCGGCATATGTCTGAAAGCGTCTGAGGCTGCGCGATTGACGATTACGAGACGATAGTGATCAACCAATCAAAGTAAAGAGAACGACGAGGGTCCGTTTGTTTTTCGACCGCGTTGTTTATTTTCCGTTGCGCTATCTACGTTCTAACCGTGCTACTCGCATGGTGTCCATGGCGGACGAAAATAAACGACTTTTTGCCTCGTAGTGCGCGTGCGGAAGTCTCGCTTGTCTTGCTTCTCGAGAGTACGGCGAACGTCCGGATGGACACTTTCGCAGTTCTCCGTTCGCTATTCCACGCTCCGGAAGCACCCGCCCACTTGACGGAACATTGCTTTACACAAGGCCAGTAAGCCTCAAGACTTCTGTCTACTGTTGTGTCCGCTCAGCCAGACATCCCATTCCAGAATCCTTTATTCATAGCGATCCTCATGGTGCTTCCTACACTCGCGCGCTATGGTCTCTGCGCGACACCACATTTCCCCCTCGCGACAAAACAACGATAACACACACAATAAACCCATTCAACAAAAACCCAAACGTTGAGGTCGCTTCCTCGTTCTTGAGCTACGTCTAAGCTGCACTTCCTGAGCAGGAACGTCCACCTTGTCCGTCTTCGTTTGCTGAGTCGTTCCGCTCGTGGTGGCAGAGTTTTGAGCAGGTTCGTCGTCAGCTTGCCTGGACTGGGCTGTGGCGGCCCCGGATCCAGATCCGTTGTCATCCGGCCAACTGGGGTCTGGAGAAGTCTGGTGAGGAGTTTCATCCGAAGGTACGTTCCAGTACATAGCCACTGGTGTTGGATCCGATCCGGAAGTAGGCCTTCGGAGTAGTCTTGGCAACGCTTCTTTCGGAACCTTAGAAAGCTTGCTGCTGTTCCAAATTCTGTTATCGTCTAGAAGGAACGAATTGTTGCTCCGTTTTTTGATGATCTTCCTCGGTTCGGAGTACCGGAGTTGACCTTTGTAGATGTGTCCAGGAAGCTTGACACGCACAAAGTCCCCTGGTTCGAGGTGTTGTTGCTTTGCGCTTCTTTTCTCATCAATGTAAGCTTTAAGACGGGCTTGTTTCTTCTCAATTCTCTCTCGGAGGCGACTAATTTCCGATGCTGGCTCGGTCAAAAATTTTCGTGTTGGAAAACCGATGGTATTTAGTCGTGTTCGTATGTCTCTTCCATGTAACAGAAAAGCTGGAGCTAGTCCCGTTGACGCGTGAGGTGTAGCACGATACACCCCGATGTATTCCAGTACGGCCTCTTTGATTGGACGGTTCTCTAACTGTGCCACTTGAACGAAACTTTTTAGTACCTTGTTGAACCTCTCGATCATACCATTTCCTTGTGGATGGTAGACTGAGGAGCGTATGTGGCGAATTCCTCGTTCTTGGAGAAAAGCACGAAACTCGTGGGAAATGAATTGGCAGCCGTTATCAGTCACAATTTCAACGGGATGACCTTCCCTGCTGAAGATTTGGCGAAGAAACCCGATAACAGTTGAAGTTGTGACTGTATTCGAAAAGCACACTTCGGGCCACCGACTATGGTAGTCTATCAAGGTGATCATGTACCGGCAGTTCTGTGGGGCCTTTTCAAAAGGACCAACAACGTCCATGCTGACTTTTTCCCAAGGTTCCTCTGGAAGTTTCACAGGAGTGAGTGGAGCAGGTGCCGTCTTCGCGGACTTGTCCGCTGTTTGGCATATGTCGCAGCCCCGGATAGCAGTTTCGACGTTGCTGTCCATCGCAGGCCACCAGTACAGTTGACGCAAGCGCTGCTTTGTACGCACTATGCCCGGATGTGCCTCATGCGCCAGACCAATTACCCTTGACACTAACGCAGGTGGCACAACAATCCTATCCCCTCGCAGCAGCAGTCCATCAACTTCTGACAGCTCCGTGCGAACCTTGAAGAACGGCACAGCGTTGTCTCGAAGAGCCGCTTTCGAAGGCCATTCTGTTCGTATGTAGCGCAGAACGTCCTGCATTACTGAGTCGGAAGTTGTCTCACGCTGGAGCTGCTCCTTTGAGATGCATTCTGTGACGATGCACACCACGTCGTCTTCGAAGGGCTCCTGTGCATGATATGGAAGTGGCAGTCGCGACAACGCGTCTGCAATCTCGTTATCTTTCCCTTTTTTGTAGACGACAGTGAAATTGTAACTCAGAAGCCGTGAGACCCATCGTGATATTCGAAGCGGTCGGTGTCCGGTGCCCTGAGTGCTTAACAACGTCTGAAGGGCTTGGTGATCAGTCTCTAATGTGAACGGACGACCCCAAAGGTATACATGCCAGTGTTCAACTGCCCAAATGCATGCGAGGGCCTCTCTTTCTCCAGCTGAGTATTTCCGTCCCTGGGGAGTTAACGCC
Organism: Ornithodoros turicata; assembly: GCF_037126465.1. Classification (NCBI taxonomy): domain Eukaryota; kingdom Metazoa; phylum Arthropoda; class Arachnida; order Ixodida; family Argasidae; genus Ornithodoros; species Ornithodoros turicata. The sequence continues at coordinate 88,743,522 of NC_088203.1, forward strand.
CGGGATGCGAAGGATACCGTGCGGAAAATGCTGCCATCCCGCTGACGCAAAACAGCACCAAGCCCATAAGCGGATGCGTCGGTAGTGACGGTAACAGGTAATGCTGGCTCGAACATGCTGAGGGCTGAACATGTGGAGATGTGTCTTTTAACCTTCTCAAAACTTGCTTGAGCTCGTGGATTCCAGTGGAAAGCGTCTGCACCTCGCAGCAGTTCACGCAGAGGTTCCACCACATCTGCATAATTCTTTATGAATTTGGCGTAGTGGCCACTCATTCCCAGAAATGACCTCAGTGTACGTAAATCTGATGGTGCTGGGGCTTCTAAAATAGCTTTGACGTTGGTGTCGAGTGGAAACAGTTTTCCTTCCTTTACTGTGTGACCGATAAAAGAGAGCTCGCTGACGCCAAAAACGCACTTGTGATTTAACCGTAACCCTGCATCGGAGATCCGTTGCAAAACTGAACGTAGATTCTGTTCATGCTCTTCTTCATTCTTCCCAAATATGATGATATCGTCCAGATAGTGTAACGCCCCTGTACATCCTTTCAGCACATTAGCCAAAAGCTTCTGAAATGCAGATGGCGCGGAGGCCAGCCCGAAGCACAATCTCTTGTACCGGAATAGACCTTCGTGCGTTATAAACGCAGTGAGATCTCTACTCTCTTCGGCCAGTACGAGCTGGTGGTATGCTGCTGTTAAGTCCAACTTGGAAAATATCTTTGCACCGGATAACTTGTTCAGCAGCTCTTCCATATTCGGCAATGGGTAGCAATCTGGCACGACAGCTTTGTTTGGTGCCCGCAGATCTACGCATAGCCTGATCCGACCATCCTTTTTCTTGGCCACGACAAGTGGCGATACCCAGGGCGATGCATCAATAGCCTCAATGACGCCCATATCCAGCAGTTTCTTTAGTTCTTTAGACACATCGTCACGTATCTGTAGGGGTAGCCTTCGGAGTTTAGTAGTTGTAGGCTGCACGTCTGTCCGTACTTTGACTTTGTGTTCGTAGCCTTTGGCTAGGCCCAGCTCCGGTGAAAACAGGTTCGCAAACTCGCACTTTGCTATTCGCTCGCTGGCACCGGTTGTAACTGCTGTCTCCAGGCACTGTAAGAGTGCCCCGTCAATCCGCAAGTCTAGCGCAGCAACTGCGTCGAGCCCCAATAGTGTCGTTCCATGATGTACGACGTAAAAGAGAAGGGTCGCGCTACGTGTCTTGTACTTGACAGGTAGGATGACGCACCCTCGCACTGGGATCTCTTTCCTCGAATAGTCGTGAAGTTCGATTGACGCAGGCTGCAGGGTGAACTTCTCGGCGTATGTGGACTGATACACAACCGACGAAATTATGGAAACTGACGAACCCGTGTCTATTAAAAACGTGACGTCCTTTCCACCGGCTTCTGCTGTAATGTGGATAGCCTTTTTCGCAGATGATTGCACTTCCAATAGTATTGCAGGTTCTGTCCTGGACGGGTAATCCTCGTGATGTGCGCCTTCAGTTACGACTTCGCGAGTGGCACCACGTTGCTGCTTTTTTGCACCTCTGCATACGGCTCCGAAATGCCCAATTTTCTTGCACTTGAAACATTCTTTGTACCTGGCTTTGCATTCCTGCGAGTTCGCCAGATGGTACGGTGAACCACAACGAAAGCAAGTAGTTGCATTCTTCCCTTGAGCTTGGGGCTTGGGAGTTGCGGGCTTGCCAGCTGATCTCTTGAACGGCTTCTTGAACACTTTTTCAACCGCAGCTGTGTTCTCCTGCAAGATCCGCTGGGCTTCCTTGCGGCTCTGCTCAACATGACTCGCGATCTGTGTAGCCCTTTCCAAAGTAAGTGTTGATCCTTCCAGTAGAAGTCGCTCGCGTACTTGGGGTAGGAGGGCCTTGTCCACAAGTTGGTCCCGTAGCGTTTCGTCAAGCATGGTCCCGTAATTGCAGGTAATGGCGAGACCTCGAAGAGCAGTCACGTATTCCTCGATACTTTCGTCCGGCAGCTGAGAACGCTGACGGAATTTCCTGCGCTCCACCATAACGTTATAACTCTCGGCATACCGCTTTTCAAGTGTTGCCAAAGCTTCTTTATACACATTTACCGTGGCTGTGGTGGAGTCTCCGCTGCTTTGTTCCGACGGTACGGCAGGAACTGACAACGTGTAGAAAATTCTTTGTCCCTCTGTCCCAAGAGCATGAAGGAGCATTGCCTTTTGACGATCAGGCCTGTAGGATATTCCGTCGATGGCAAGCATATAATTATCGAACATCCGCCGCCATTGACTCCATGGAACGGGAGGCTTGCCTGGTCGCTCAAGAAACGGCGGCACAGCAGGAAGTCCGGGGCAGTTCATGACGTTTAGAAAGTAACGTTGGCGAATGAGTCCTCAATCCAAAAACATCTCGCAGAAGGTAGGTTCTCCCCGACGTCGCCAAAATGTTGTGTCCGCTCAGCCAGACATCCCATTCCAGAATCCTTTATTCATAGCGATCCTCATGGTGCTTCCTACACTCGCGCGCTATGGTCTCTGCGCGACACCACATCTACAAATGTTGTGCCGAACACAGTTGTTCTTTTTTTTTTCTATCCTAGAGCTCGCTACATGGCTTAGTATGCAGTGTTGCCACTTCAACGATTTTGTCGCTAAATTTGGCTACTTTTGGCTGCGCATAGTAGTTTCTCTCTCTTTTCTATCTTTTTTTTTTTTTCGCATAGTGAGATCAGAGACTTTTTTGTAACCTTCGGCGGCTTATTTATTGGGAGATTTCTGACACCACGAGCAGGACATTAGTTGCACCACCTTGAAATGCCCTGCGGGTGAAAGCACATGTTGACAAATTCCGTGGATGAAAATTTGTGAACTGAGAAAGAACAAGCGAACCCAACCAAAGAACGTACTGTACGTACTGCAGCTTCCGTGGCCTATATACTGCCTATGATGATGGCATACCATGTCGGGTCTGGGAGATGATCGGGGTTCGAATACGGGCGCCGGCTGTGCTGTCTGGGTGTTCCCCGTGGTTTCCCTCAGGCGGCTTTAAGAAAAATGGCGGCACAGTTCCCTGTGAAGAGAGCCTAGGATGGAAGATGCCCCTTGCGATAGTCGCGGCGTTGCCCGTCTGCATGCGCGTGGTCGACTGCGGCTAGCAGTTCCGTCGCCACCACGATCTTACTGTACGTTAAAGCGGAGGTGGACGCGGTGGTGATGACGTACATCCTAGGCAACGTTCGTTGAACAATTAAGGCGGTGCATCACCACCGACGCTCTATGGGAATCCCCATACATTTTTCAACTCCCGTAGTGCCGCGAAAATTCGGTTGATCTCCGTGCAACTGCTTTTAAATGGAAGAGGATGCTTAGATCTAGTGCCTGATCGAAGCAGATTTTGCGTTTTAGACTCAGAAATTTTTATATCGTCGTCGAAAGGTTTGGGAAAAGCTATATTTCGAGATTCCGCTCGCTTACAAAATAGAGCCGCCCAAAATCGAAAATCTGGCTCGATCACGCACTAGAAAAACATATCAAGAACCAATACCAACAAAAAGATTTCATCTATGTTAAGCCGTTGACTCGGCACACGAGTTTTTGTCAGGTATGGTCATCCGTGGAGTACGCCGCTTCAGAATGGGCAGCGCAGTGCTGCCATCTCTCATGGAGGGTATCGTCACAAGGCACAACAATTTGAGCGCTGGAAATGCTATACCGCTGCACGTGCAGGTGGACGACGAAGCCGACGTTGACTGTGACGCAGGAGCACGAGCACACGCAGCTTAGCCCTGCCGCAAATACGTGAACGGACTATACTATACATGAGCTGTTCATTCATCGATGTTTATTTTCTCGGGGGGAGGGGCGGGGGAGGGCATGAACGTGGCATGTCATTCCCCCATATAACGCCGGGACGATCGCGTTCAGCCTCACTTCATTGGAAATTGTGTATTAAAAACAGGAATGCAAGAAAAAATTCAGAGCACCAGTCAGCTATCGTATAAAGGAAACACTTGAAGCAAAACCATTGCGGACAGGCACGAAAGCTTCTGGCTGTTTGAGATATGGAAATAGCGAGTTTTAGTATACCGCTACCGGGAGCACCGTAGGTTACCGCGTCTACCGCACTCTATCAACAGCTAAGATTCTGTATCACGCACGCTGTCATTGGTTCCGGTGGGCACGGTAACTTACCGGCGACGTTACCAACGGTATACTAAAACTCGCTAATAATTCATGAGTGCAGAACAGGGTTGCGCACTGAGATCACACTGGAGATCACTGAGATCACACTGAGTCACTAAGTCACTTAGTCACTGAGTCACTAAGTCACTGAGATCACACTAAGTCGTGTTGCAAGCAATGCTCGCAGCTTGTTGATGAATGTTGACAATAACGCCGCCGAGCACTTCAATTCCGTTATCGCGAAGTTTGTTGGGGGAAAGCGGATCAACTTCTGTCAGAGGCGGTCTTACCAAACACGCGCATTTGCCGCAGCCGTAACAGTGAACTCACGTGAAGGTTTGCATCATCGTGTGCACAAGGAGATGTGTCAAACAAAGCCAGGGAAGTACACTTTGAGCCTTCAAAAACGTTGTAGTGCACGTGAAGAGGCAAGGGCCAAGCGCCGTCTCAACACCAAAGCGAAGAAGGCCAGCCTTCCAGCCCTGCGTAAGAAGCCCGAGCGCCGAATTGCTGACTATGGGGAACAAGCGCAAAGACCAGACATGGAGCCAACGTCCTTCGCGACGGCATGCATCGACTACAAAAAATTGCTTGAGCTCTCAGAGGAGGAGCATGCCGCATTACAGGAAGACACCATAGAGCAGTCGCTGAGCCTCCGGTGGAAACAAGAAAG